>NC_069501.1:800987908-801587908 GCF_027579735.1 Bombina bombina | reverse complement strand
AAACATAAATTGGCTTTGTATAATATGCATCCTGGAAGTTGTAAATTGGTATGCATTATTTAGCTGTCAAAAAGTAATCATGTTGAATAATGAATATATTAGAGCATTACAATTTTTTTTTTTATTATTTTAAGTTAGTCTTTTATGTTTGAATCTGCACTAGCAATGCAGTTAAATTAATATATGCCTGTCTGGAAAAAGGGTTATATTTTTACTGATTTCTACTAAAAACTGAATTACCTCCAAAGCTATTATTTCAGAGCTTAAAATGCCTGATACAGCTACCACTAAAGGAAGGAAAATGCATAATTGAATAATTCAACATTCCCTAAAATGACCATACCGATGTAGATACACATATGAATGCATATAATTGTGCATTAATGTGTGTTTATTTCTAAACATGACTCCTGGCTTAAAGTGGGTTAATTAAACCAAGAAATGTTTGTTAAATATTAACAAAACAAGTGAAAACCTATAGGTTTAAATGGCTTCTCAAATAACAATTTGCATGACAACTCTTTAGCTCACACATATTCATAATAAATATATAATCCTCTACATGCTTTTCATAGGTATTGATCATTGGTTCAACAACATATATATATTACATAGTAATATTGTAAACATGATGATGTAACACAGTCTTCAATAATTTGAGAAATGAAAAAAAAAACAATCAAATAGCTTAATAGCAAAACTTTGATTTATCTGTCATGGCCATCATGTGACTGTTAAAATTACTGTCAAAATCATATTAAAGGGATATGAAACCCAAACATTTTCTTTTGTGATTCAGATAGTTTATACCATTTTAAAAAAGTTTCAGATTTACTTCTATTATCAAATTTGCTTAATTCCTATGATATTCTGTGTTGAAGATATACCTAGGTAGGCATTGGGAGCAGTGTTCCCACTAAAGCCAAATTTCGTGAGTGGCACAGCAGTAAAAAAGTTAATTAGAGAACCACAATCTGCAGTTAGCAAAAGCACATAATGCAGACAGCAAGGTATGTTTATCATATTAACACCTTGGCGACTGAGGACGTGTCAGGCACGTCCTACAAAGGGTGTCAGTTAAGGACGAAGGATGTGCCTGAAACGTCCTTGAGTAATCTGAGCGTAGGAAGTGATCAAGATCATTTCCAGCAGCTCAAACAGTATTGCAGCGATGCCTCGATGAGGCATCCTGCAATACTGTTCCTGACTGCCGGGGTCCGTTTTGATAGCTCCCACAGACGATTACTTCTGGTTTCACTCCACGTGGAGCCCAGCAGTCAGGCAGAGTATCAGAAGCCATTGCGCAGGCTTCTGATGCTCAGTAAGTGGGCTAAGTGGGTCGAGGCACTTATTAAAATAATATGATATATTTAAAACATTATAAAAATACATATTTTTTTAATAGAATAGCCCCATATAGCCCCAATATAGCCAAAGATGGTGTTGCCCAGTGCGTCGTGGGGCTTCTGGGGGTGTCCCTAGCCTGCCTCATCATAGGGGCAGGCTAGGGTCATCCAATCTCAGCTTGCCATAATAAAAACATTTTTGATAATAAAATATTACATTTGTTTGATCATGTCAATATTAGTAAATATTGACTCTGACCAGTGTGGATCTCTCTCCCTCTCCTCACTTGCATTTTTGTGGGAGAGAGAGATCTATGTTTAGGAGAGAGAGATATATTTGTTAAAAATTGTGAGACCCAAAGGCCCTTTTCATAGCCATTAACCCCTAGCTTGCCAGTGATCACTATAAATCAGTAGCACAGCAGTACTTTTTTGTTCTTTGTGTATTTTTTTAGGGGTTAATTTTATTTTAGTAATTTTTTTGAGATCCAAAGGCTCTTTTATAAGAATTTACTTAATTTAGTTAATTTAAATTAAAATTTTGGGTTGATTTTTTTTTTAGTAATTTTTTTCTCTGTGGCAGATAAAAATAAATCATGTCACAGAGAACATATAGTGCTGAGGATGCGTATGCAATCCTTGCGTCAGAGTCAGATGCCTCTATGTATGACTCAGACCCCGATTTTGACCCTGCCATATGCTCAGATACATCATTAGATACCGTCTCAACTGATAGTGATGTATCTGTGGCTGCTAACCTCCTGCTAGCCCCCTGCCAGAAGGAAATGTGTTGCTTCAGCTGCTATTGCTGCTGAAGAGTGGGTAACTCCTCATCACCAGAGGACAGATATCCCACCCTTCACTGCAAATGGATGTGGATGTGGCAGGATTTAGCCCCCAACAGTTTATGGAGGTGTTTCTGGGTGATGATGTATTGGGGAACATTGTCTCCCAAACTTATTTATATGCCCATCAGTTCCGTGCTTCAAAGCCTGAGACTTTTTTGGCAAAGCCGCAATGGGCCCCCATTGATGTGCCACAATTTTAAAAATTCTGGGCATTGACTATGCTGATGGGCATCATAAAGAAACCCTCCATCCGCTCCTACTCGAGCAGTAGCCCCATTTGCTCTACCCCCATTTTATCCCAGAGTATAGATAAAAATGATGAAACAGCCTCTGGTGGCTGAGAAACGCATTGCTTTTTTAATATATTTTTAATAAAGTAAGTTGATTACTCACACCACTTGCTGCCATGTTATATTATTTTATTATTTTTTGAAATATCACATTGGAATACCTATGTTCATTGCTGGACTTGGAGTCTGTTGGGTGACTAAATTGATCCCAGCCTGCTCCAGAGATGCTGCATTATAAATACTCTATTTCTTCCTTGCAAGGGTCAAACAGTACTAGGCCATATAGGCACCTTGTGTTTTCTGCTATCATTCACAGATATCCAACATCTCTGAGAGGCCAATCTTCTGGGAGACTACTATTGACCCCAGACCGCTCCTTTTGCACTATTATAGGTGCTTTTTTGCATGTGAGTGTATCTGATACACATAATATTTGTCCTTTTCTATCAAACAATATTGGGCCATGTGGCACATCTGTCCTTTTTTTGTCTTCTCCCAGAGTAAGTTGAAGAAGAGGTATGAAGAGGTATGAAAGGATTCAACATTTCATGCACTTCAGCGACAACAGCCTGTGCCCCCCTAGGGAGCATCCCCAGTTTGACAGGCTGTATAAAATGCACCCCCTGATTACCCACTTTACTGCCAGGTTTGCAGACACTTATACACCTGGAAAGAATATATATGTGGATAAATCCCTGATGAAGTATAAGGGAAGGCTGGGATTCAAGCAGTATATTCCTTCCAAGTGCTCCAGGTATGGCGTAAATGTGTATAAGCTCTGTGAGAGCAAACCTGGGTATACTCAGGCCTTCCGGGTATACGAGGGAAAGGATAGCCACCTTGACACTCCAGGCTGCCCAGAACATATGGGAACCACTGGCAAGATTGTCTGGGACCTGATTTTACCCCTGATTAACAAAGGGTACCACTTGTATGTAGACAATTTTTATACAAGTGTCCTCTTTCAAGCTACTGTATTGTTTTGATACAGCAGCTTGCGATACAATTCACAAGAACGGAGCAGGTTTCCCAGGACAACTTGCATGCACCCGGCTACGAAGGGGGGAGAGCTCAGCTCTGCGCCAAGAGGAGCTGTTGGCAGTTATGTACAGAGACAAGAAGGATGTATACCTTCTTACCACCATCCACACAGAGAGGACTGTGGGGGTCTCTGTACATGGCAGAGCTGAGAGCACAATGAAGCCAGTGTGCATCAAGGCTTATAACCAGCATATAGGTGGGGTTAATCTAGCAGATCAGATGCTGAAGCCCTACCTAATTATGTGAAAGACAATGGCCTGGTACAAAAAGGTTGCAATTTACTTAATGCAGATTGTTACCCACAATGCTTTTTTGTTGTTCAAAAAAGCAAACCCCGAAATGAAACTGACTTTTTTACAGTTTCAGCTCAAGATCATTTTGGGATTTTGTACTAAGATGCTCCTGCTCCCTGGGTGGTGATCGGAGAGAGCAGAGTTGGGGTTACCCATGTTATTTTCAAAATCCCGCCTACTGCGGCGAAGCAGAATCCTCAGAAAAAAGGCTGAGTTTGTACCAAGAGGGGGCAGAGAAAGGATACCACATTTTACTGTCCTGATTGCCCTGCACAGCCAGGACTCATTGCATTGCATCAGGGACTGCTTCAAGTGGTATCACACACTGGTACATGTTTTAATTTTTTTTACATTTGCCGTTGTGTTTTTTTGTGGGGGTTTGGTTACATTTACTGTTACTGAGTTGTTGTTTTTTTTTTTTTTTTTTTTTTTTTACTTTTACTGTGCCAGATTTTATATTTCACTGTTCTATTTTTTATAAGTTCTAAAATTGGTGCTGTATTTTACCAAAACCCCTGATAAACCTATGCATGGGGGGTATGGTGAACTTAGGGGGTCTTGCAGAAAACAACCTGAAGGTTTTTTTGCAATAACTTAAAACAAGCTCTCCAAAATCATAGTCAAAAAGCAATGTGTAAAAATAAAAATTGAAAAATTACCACCATACACTTTATCCAATTTTTTGGGCTAAAACTGTTGCATCAAAGGCATCAAAGCACTCCATATACAATACCTTGGCATGTCAATGTTTCAAATATATACACTTTCATGGCAATAAATAAAACTGGGGTATGCAATAGGCCCCAAACTAAAGATATGCCTATCAGAAGAAATATTCTCACTGTCAACTCAAATTACAAGTCATACAATTGTAACTGATTCTTTCCAAAATCCTGGCAAACCTATGCATGGGGGGCATGGGTGTAATCACGGGTTCTTGCAGAAAATAACCTGGAGTGTTTTGTTGCAATAGCTTACAACAGGCTCTCCTAAAGCATAGTCAAAAAGCAATGTGTGTGTAAAAATGAAAATAGAAAAATTAACACCATACACATTCTTCATTTTTTTTTTTTTGCTAAAACGGTTGCATCAAAGGCATCAAAGCACTCCATATACAATACCTTGGGATGTCAACGTTTAAAATATATAGACTTTTAGGGTAATAAATAATAATGGGGTATGCAATAAGCCCCAAACTAAAATTAGGCATATCAGAAGAAATACTATCACTTTCAACTCATATTACATGTCATAAAATTGCAACTGAACCTTCCCAAAATCTTGGCAAACCTATGCATGGGTGTAATCAGGGGGTTTTACAGAAAACAACCTGGAGTGTTTTCTTGAAATAACTTACAACAGGCTCTCCTCTCCTAAATCATAGTCAAAAAGCAATGTGTGTGTAAAAATGAAAATTTAAAAATTAACACCATACACTTTCTCCAATTTTTTTGGCTAAAACAGTTGCATCAAAGGCATCAAAACACTCCATATACAATACAATGAGGTGTCAACTTTTAAAATATATGCACATTCATTACAAAGAAATGAATTGGGGTAGGTAAAAAGGCCCCCAAAAAGAAGATAGGCAAAGAAGATATGTTAAATGTGAAAAAAACTCACAAACACATGTCAGAAGTTTGGTATTGCACCCCCCAAACAAGCCAACAAACCTATGCATAGGTAGTATCACTGTACTTGGACGATGCTGCTGAACACATATTGGGGTCTTCTTTGACAGTAGCACATAACAGGTGCTGAAAATCCATGCCTAAAGTACAATATTTGTGAAAAATAACACAAAAAAATGACTGTCCAATAGTTCGACAAAGGCTGGTGGTTGAATTAGTGCATGGAAAGTGTACCCTAGGGTGTCTACTTTTCTAAAATGTTTGGTTAAATGGGGGTAAATTACATTGGCCAGCTTTAAAAATGTCCCAAATAGGAAATGGGTGCATTGGATGTGAAAATTCCAGGTTGGGAAACTGGAATGCACCCCCTAAAAATAAGGCCTTTTAGACCCCTGAGAACCTGACAAACCTATTCATGTGTGTTTTTTGGCAGTAACACATATCAGGAACTGAGAATTCATACATAAAACACAATGTGTGTGAAAAATAACAAAACAAATGTCCCAAATAGGACATGGGTGCATGATGACAGATGTTAAAATTCTAAGTTGGAAAACTGGAATGCGCCCCCCAAAAATAAGGCCGTTTAGCCCCTGAGAACCTGACAAACCTATTTATGGGTGGTATCACTGTACTCAGCAGATATTGTTGAACACATATTGAGGTGTTTTTTTCATTAACATATAACAGGAACGAGAATCCATGCCTAAATACAATGTGTGTGAAAAATAACAGCATTTAAAATACCCTAGGGTGTCTACCTTTCAAAAATATATGGTTTGATAGGGGTAAATTATATTGGCTGGCTTCAGAAATGTCCCAAATAGGAGGACATGCGTGCATGATGACAGATGTGAAAATTACAAGTTGGAAAACTGGAATGCGCCCCCTAAAAATAAGGCCTTTTACCCCCCAGAGAATCCGACACACCTATACATGGGTGGTATCAATTTACTGTTGCTGAACACATTTTGGGGAGTTATTTGGCAGTAACCCTTAATGTTCTCAGTAAATGTATTCTTAAATTGCTATTTTGTCAAAAAATCACCAATTTTTTTTTTAACTTTGGCATTGATTGGTGGTAAAATGGTTGCATGAAAAGGTTGTCTTCTTTTAAAAAATATATACATGTAAAGGGTTATTCAGGGATTCCTGACAGATATCAGTGTTAAAATGTAACTATCACTAACTATCACTAATTTTGAAAAAAAAAATGGTTTGGAAATAGCAAAATGCTACTTGTATTTATGGCCCTATAACTTACAAAAAAAGCAAAGAACATGTAAACATTGGGTATTTCTAAACTCAGGACAACATTTAGAAACTATTTAGCATGGGTGTTTTTGGTGGTTGTAGATGTGTAACAATTTTGCGGGTCAAAGTTAGAAAAAGTGTGTTTTTTTCCATTTTTTCATTATATGTTATAAAAATGTTTATAGTAAATTATAAGATATGATGAAAATAATGGTATCTTTAGAAAGTCCATTTAATGGTGAGAAAAAATGGTATATAATATGTGTGGGTACAGTAAATGAGTAAGAGGAAAATTACAGCTAAACACAAACACCGCAGAAATTTAAAAATAGCCCTGGCCCCAAACGGTAAGAAAATGGAAAAATGCTGGGGTCACTAAGGGGTTAAGGGCCAGATTATGTGTGGCACACTAAAAGTTACGTGCAAGCAATATCAGGTTTATTATGGCTGTTTGTGTGAGTTGGATGTAGCTCTCGTTTTAAAAGTTGAAAGTAAACGTGACCCCTTAAGCGCAATTTAATTCAGAGCTCGGGTTAACTGTTTTGCAAATCAAAAAAGTGTTGCAAAACACATAAAAAATACATGTAAAAGTACAGTTACAATCATAATAATACTAATACAATTATTTTAAAAAATACTGCACAAAAAAGGATAAAATGGATCATAGATATGAGGTCGCAGGTGTTAGAAAATAAATATATATATATTAATATATATTTATGTGAGAGTCAACAAAAAATTCACCAGCGCTCAACCTTAGTAGTGGTTTTTAAGTTTCCACTTCTATTTTGTATAAGGCTTTGTACTGCCCTAAGAGGTTACTATATAAATATAGTTAAAAAATCCCTATATTATTTCGTGTGTGTATTGGTATGACCGATTGTACTGGATATATATCTTATTCAGTGTGTAATACACCATTTATAAGGGATTTTGACCCACCAAGAATTAGTAAAAATAGAGTGCTGCCAAGTATTGATACAGTGTATCCCTGGCACTGTTGAAGGTATTTGAGAAAAGAGCAATCACTAAAAGTAAAAAGGCGCTCAGCTATATAGACAGTCTTTTCTGTATGCAAAAAATAATAAAATAAAAAGTCTTTCATAAAAAGTCTTTCATAGATGAGACAAATCTTAATTAATAGCTGTGTCCTCTTACTTCTTTAGTCAAGAACTTCTTTTAGTTGTATGATCAATCATATGAGGTAAGGTGTCTGCTCTGCGTGATTAAAGGGACATTAAACACTAAATACATGCTAAATAGAATAATGCATTCAAATAAAAGATTAGTCCATGACTAACATGTAGTGATGTCGCGAACCTACAAATTTAGGTTCACGAACGGCGGACTCGAACTTTTGCAAATGTTCGCGAACCGGCGAACCGGGTGAACTGCCATTGACTTCAATAGGCAGGCGAACTTTAAAACCCACAAGGACTCTTTCTGGCCACAATAGTGATGGAAAAGTTGTTTCAAGGGTACTAACACCTGGACTGTGGCATGCCGGAGGGGGATCCATGGCAAAACTCCCACGGAAAATTACATAGTTGATGCAGAGTCTGGTTTTAACCCATAAAGGGCATAAATCCCCTAACATTCCTAAATTGTTTGGAATAACGTGCTTTAAAACATCAGGTATGATGTTGTATCGATCAGGTAGTGTAAGGGTTACGCCCGCTTCACAGTGACAGACCAAACTCCCTGTGTAACACACCGCAAACAACCGCAAACAGTCCATTTGCACAACCACGAGATAGCTAGATTTGATAGATACATTAAAGGCAACTTCAATTAAATTACACTAGATGACTGATGTTTCTCAGTCAAAAAAGTTTTTATTTTAAATATTTACACTACTGTTATAACAAATATGATTGGTGGCACTAGTTGGCAAGTGGGCCTGGCACATACGCTTTCAGGCAGGCAACTGCAATTAGATTACACTAGATGACTGATGTTTCTCAGTCAAAAAAGTTTTTATTTTAAATATTTACAATACTGTTATAACAAATATGATTGGTGGCACTAGTTGGCAAGTGGGCCTGGCACACACGCTGGCAGACAGGCAACTGCAATTAAATAACAATAGCAGACTGATGTAAAAGTTTTTTTTTTTTTTTAAAGTTACACTAATGTTACAACAGATAGGAGTGATGGCACTCAGGATAGATGTACGCACAGTATGTGCTGGCAGCCTGACACACAGGCTGGCACTAGTGGCAGGCTGGCCTGGCAACTAAAATTAAATAACACTAGAAGACTGATGTAAAAGGTTTTTTTTACAAAATTTAAACTAATGTTACACCAGATAGGAGTGGTGGACTGGCACTAAGGATGGAAGTAGGCACCGTATATGCTGGCAGCCTGACACACAGGCTTGCACTAATGGCAGCGAGGCTGGCCTGGCAACTAAAATTAAATAACACTAGAAGTGGACTGATGTAAAAAAAAATTACAAAAAAAAAATTACACTAATGTTACACTAGATATAAGTGGTGGAAAAAAGAGCTATTAATCACACTTTATGATGTGGGCCTGACACACAGGCCTGATGGAAAATGAAATTAGATTACACTAGCAAAATGATTTAATTTTTTTTTTTTTTAAATTTACAATAATGTTAAGTAGATATGAGTGGTGGCTGGCACAGCAATTGACCACAGTATATGCTGTGTAAGTCTGACACACAGGCCTGATATCAAATGAAATTAGATTACACTAGCAAAATAATTTAAAAGTTTTGTTGTTTAAATTTACATTAATATTAAGCAGATATGAGTGGTGGCTGGCACAGAGCAATTAACCACAGTATATGCTGTGTGAGCCTGAGACACAGGCCTGATAGAAAATGAAATTAGATTACACTAGCAAAGTGGTGGCACTAATCACAGTATATGCTGTGAGCCTCACACACAGGCTGAAAGCCAGGCAAATGCAAATAAAATTACAAATAATAATAAAAAAAAAAAATGACTGAAGTTATAGCC
Organism: Bombina bombina; assembly: GCF_027579735.1. Taxonomy (NCBI): domain Eukaryota; kingdom Metazoa; phylum Chordata; class Amphibia; order Anura; family Bombinatoridae; genus Bombina; species Bombina bombina. The sequence goes on along the minus strand of NC_069501.1, from coordinate 801,578,218 downwards.
CTAAAAAGGGTTTTTTGGGGTGCTGTCCTTACAGCAAAGATTAGATGAGTCCTTCAGGACTGTAGTGGACACTAAATACACTAGCCTAGCTATCTATTTCCCTATAATGTCAGCAGCAGCAACACTAAAGCTCCTCTCACTAAGAAAGCAAGATCGTAATGAATCTAAAATGGCTGCTGCCAAGGAGCTGGGAGGGTCTGTGAGGGAGTGTCTGCTGCTGATTGGCTCAAATGTGTCAGAAGGCTGTGAGATACAGTGTCAAAGTTTCCTCAATAATGACACATAAGGGGCGCATCGAACATCGCATATGTTCGCCCGCAGCGGCGAACGCGAACAAGCTATGTTCACCGGGAACTGTTCTCCAGCAAACAGTTTGCGACATCACTACTAACATGTAGATTTATTTTTTAAAGTTTCATTAGTTGAGAAAATAAGTGTAAGGTTTCAGTGTCTATAAAACAATGGGAGCTGCCATGTTGTAACTTGTGTTACCTTCTCTGCTTTGGCCAATTAGAGACAGTTATAAATAGGTCACTAGAGTGTGCAGCCAATGGCTGTGTGTTATATAACAGTGTTCTGTACTTCCATTTCTAACAGGAACTGAAAAGCTCACAATTTTAGAATGGAATTACAGGCAAAGAGGACAAAATAAATAATGAAAGTTTATTGCAGAGTTGTTTTATATATATAGAATTTATCATTTTATATTACCATCTCAAAGTGTTTAATGTCCATTTAAAGATGATCTTGGCCTCAGTATGGTATCTTTGGAACTCCTGTCTTTATACTTAATGGAACTCCTGGACTCTCTGTTGTTCTTTTGTATGTTGGTGAAAATCTTTATCCCATCAGGTGTATGGAGAGTAATAAACCAAGGCTCCCAGAGTTATGTAGGAAAGAAAAGAAACACACATAGCATAATACTGTATAACATAAAATAAAATGTATTATGTACAAATGGTATTATGCTTACATTAGAAAACCTCAATCCATAATGAGGTAACATTTTAGATTATTATACAAAAATATAGTATATTCCCAGATAAGACCTTAATAGTGCCTAGTCGTTGCTGAGGGGTTCTATATTGTGTGATACTTGTTCCTCACTTTTCAGAGTCTAGTGGCTTAAGACCTTAGAAATCTAAGGTTTGATGTACCATTATAGTGGTGGTTGCCCCCTGTACTCAATGCGTGAGTTGCTGTGTAAAGTAGCATAGAAATATATACCCCAAACAATTAGTATTTGATGGCACTGTTAGAAAAAAGCTGTTGCATAAATAAAATAACAGGTGCTGTGCCATAAGGAAATTTAAAAAAAAAAAAAAAAAAATCAGCTGTAAAAATCACCAAGCTGTAAAAACATGAACTGTAGCCATCTGCCAGTTGGAGAAGAGCCTGTCCGCCCACTTGTGCCCTTAAGCTTTTCGAAGTTATCACAAACTTCATTAGAGGAGAGTGGATAGACAGGTTTCCGGCTGGTTGTGTTTAGAAAGGCACAAAAATGGGAGTGTTTTTGCTCTGTCTCCATTATGGCTAGTAACATATGATATCATACAGACTACGGTGGCCCATAGAGCCTGTTATGTCTGTAGTTACTATGGTAAAGTGGCGGTTAATTTTGTTGTTGTTGCTATTTTAGAAATCTATGAGGGGTCCTAGTGCCTTTCGGTTTAAGTCTCGTATGTCCTTTGAAAATATTTCCTTTCTTGTTATGTAAAAAAGGGAAAAGGGGAAAATTCATTAAATACCTTTTAGGGGGCTGATCGTCTCAATCGAACATTCAAGCCTAATATGAGACTGGTCATTGTTAATAAAATGACACATTTTTGTGTAATAATCCAATATATAGTAAAGAGATGAAATCTCCGGTTTTAGTTAGATAGCAGATATCATGTTGTGTCTGTTTATTTTATTGAACTCACTACTAAAGTTTGTTTTTGGAATGTTAGTCTATGTAGTGTATTAGCCATATATTTTTAATCCCTAGTATATTATGATGTTTACTGTGTATAATAAGGTAAAGGAAAAAAAGTTTTGAAATAAAAATTATGTTTATTTATACTGTTCTCTAATGGTAAATTTGTATTTGGTATACTTGTGGTGTGTGTTTAAACTCCCACTGTGTGTATATCTCTGGTAAAATGGACCCGTATTTACACCTGTCCTAGGAAACATTAATATCTATGCTGGTGTTATAAAATTGACCAAAGGGAAAACCTTTATAAGATATTGTATTAGCTTGTTTTGTTCGAGTCATGATTCGTTTTTTTAGAATTTAATGATGTGTTTTGTTGGATAAGTAGCCTTGCATGCTTATTTTGGAGTTTATGTCTTTATAAGAATGCTACTAGATCAATGTCTTCGTTTAGTCCTGCCGGGTTCATGGTTCCCGTATAGTGGATCCAGTAGGTTTCCCCTTGCCTTAGCCTTTAAAACCTGTCTCCCCCTCTGTTGGGAACCTGAACTTGTTCCAGAATTGTTCCTTTAATAAATTTTGGGTCTTGATTATGCATTTTTTTTAAATTCCTAGATACACTGTATCTATATTTTTTAGGTCTCTTTTTATATGGACGTTTTGTACATCCAATATACTGTAATTTACAGGAGCATTCAAGTAAATATACAACATATGTACTTTTGCAGTTTGTTATGTTATTAATTGTGCAATTTTTATGGGGGAAAATCTTTGAATGAACTATTTTGGTTGTTTTTTTGTATCATATACATGCTCGCAACCTTTACAGTTGGCCCTGTTGCATTTGAAAAAACCTTTTGTGGTCGAAGCAAGTTCCTTTAGTATACTTGGTGCCAAGATTTGTTTAAGGCTTCTGTTTTTACAAAAGTTATTTTAGGGGCAGGTCCTATACTGTTTTTTAGAAACTTATCTTGTTCTAGAATAGGCCAGTATTTTTTTCAAAATTCTTTTTATTTCTGGTGCTGCCTCATTGTAGGTGGTTATCATCCCTACCATATTGTTGTTGTTAGTCTGATTGACTTTCTCTTTGCTTGGAATAAGTAATTGGTTTCTATCCATATTTTTTACTTTGTTTAAAGATTTTTCTATTAGCTTTTTTGGGTACTTTTTTGTATTATTTTTTCTTTTAGTATTTGAGCTTCCTTTTTGTAGTCACTTTCTTTTGTACTTTTTGAACTTACTATAGAACCCCCACTATAGTAGTACATCAAACCTTAGATTTTCTAAGGTCTTAAGCCACTAGACTCTGAAAAGTGAGGAACGAGTATCACACAATATAGAACCCCTCAGCAATGAACAGGCACTATTAAGGTCTTATCTGAGAATATACTATATTTTTGGATAAAGCTAAAATCTTACCTCATTATGGATTGAGGTTTTCTAATGTAAGCATAATACCATTTGTACATAATACATTTTATTTTATGTTATACAGTATTATGCTATGTGTGTTTTTTTCTTTCCTACATAACTCTGGGAGCCTTGGTTTATTACTCTCCAAACACCTGAGGGGATAAAGATTCTCACCAACATACGAAAGAACAGCAGAGAGTCCAGGAGTTCCATTAAGTATAAAGACACCTTCCTACAAAAGGATCAAAAGGGTAGATCAAGAAAATTCCAAAGATACCATACTGAGGCCAAGATCATCTTTAATTATGCAAAGCAGACACCTTACCTCATATGACTGAGGTCTGAGTTGGTAAGCAAGCATTCTTTACATCAGCATACAACTACAAGAAGTTCTAGTCTAAAGAAGTAACAGCATACAGCTATTAATTAAGATTTGTCTCATCTATGAAAGACTTTTTATGAAATACTTTTTATTTTATTATATTTTTGCATACAGAAAATACTTTTTTTACTTTTATTGATTGCTCTTTTCTCAAATATATTTATATATATATATATATATTTGTGTATATCCATACCTATATAATTATATTTATTTATATATATATATATATATATATATATATATATATATATATAAAATATATATTGTACCAAATTACCATCAGATATATGTAGATATGTATTTATGAATAAATAGAACATATTCTTCTTTGTGAAGAACATTGGTATGTGAAATATTCATATTTTCATGTCAGGTTAGCGCACTTGAAAATATATGTGATCAGGTTTGCTCAAGTATGGTGTTAGGTTGTTTCCACTTTTTTTTCTCCATTGACTTCTATGGGGGAATACATTGGCACGTGCGCAATATACTAAGATCGGCTGTCTATGCGCATTGGGTTAACAAGCAAATGAAAACTTTTTACTTTTAACTTGTACCCGACACCCGCAAGTAGCTTACTTCTAGCAGAGTTAGTGTGTGAATGGGAGCATTAAATACTGCTCCACTTGTAATCTGGCCAAATAGTGCTCTTGAAAAAAAAGATACAATTCTTGCAAAACTGCTGCCATATAGTGCTCCAGAAATGAGCTGTCTCCTAAGCATATGTCCCTGATTTTCATCAAAAGATACAGAGAAAACAAAAGAAAATTTGATAATAGAAGTAAAATAGAAATTTGATTAAAATTGTATGCTCTATATGAATCATGAAAGAAAAAAATTGGGGTTGATATCCCTTTATTTTATTTTTCATATTCTATTTTTATATTCAAGTTTTCATTAGTTTCAAATATTTAAACTATGGTATGGAGGTGCAAATTTGTCTCAAGGGGTATAAATGAGTAAACTTGTAATTTGGCAAGAAAACTCTAAACAAATATGCTTTCTCTTTCAGTTGGGTTGCAGAATAGAGGTGACAACACATTCAGAGTTAAATTATTCAATTAGGCCTAGATTTAGAGTTTGGCGTTAGCCGTGAAAACCAGCGTTAGAGGCTCCTAACGCTGGTTTTAGGCTACCGCCGGTATTTGGAGTCACTCAAAATAGGGTCTAACGCTCACTTTCCATCCGCGACTTTTCCATACCGCAGATCCCCTTACGTAAATTGCGTATCCTATCTTTTCAATGGGATTTTTCTAACTCCGGTATTTAGAGTCGTTTCTGAAGTGAGCGTTAGACATCTAACGACAAAACTCCAGTCGCAGGAAAAAAAGTCAGTAGTTAAGAGCTTTCTGGGCTAACGCCGGTTTCTAAAGCTCTTAACTACTGTACTCTAAAGTACACTAACACCCATAAACTACCTATGTACCCCTAAACCGAGGTCCCCCCACATCGCCGACACTCGAAAAAAATTTTTAACCCCTAATCTGCCGACCGCCACCTACGTTATCCTTATGTACCCCTAATCTGCTGCCCCTAACACCGCCGACCCCTGTATTATATTTATTAACCCCTAATCTGCCCCCCTCAACGTCGCCTCCACCTGCCTACACATATTAACCCCTAATCTGCCGACCGCAAAGCGCCGCCACCTACGTTATCCTTATGTACCCCTAATCTGCTGCCCCTAACACCGCCGACCCCTATATTATATTTATTAACCCCTAATCTGCCCCCCACAACGTCGCCTCCACCTGCCTACACTTATTAACCCCTAATCTGCCGACCGGACCTGAGCGCTACTATAATAAAGTTATTAACCCCTAATCCGCCTCACTAACCCTATCATAAATAGTATTAACCCCTAATCTGCCCTCCCTAACATCGCCGACACCTAACTTCAATTATTAACCCCTAATCTGCCGACCGAATCTCGCCGCTATTCTAATAAATGTATTAACCCCTAAAGCTAAGTCTAACCCTAATACTAACACCCCCCTAAATTAAATATAATTTAAATCTAACGAAATTAATTAACTCTTATTAAATAAATTATTCCAATTTAAAGCTAAATACTTACCTGTAAAATAAATCCTAATATAGCTACAATATAAATTATAATTATATTATAGCTATTTTAGGATTTATATTTATTTTACAGGTAACTTTGTATTTATTTTAACCAGGTACAATAGCTATTAAATAGTTAAGAACTATTTAATAGCTAAAATAGTTAAAATAATTACAAATTTACCTGTAAAAGAAATCCTAACCTAAGTTACAAATAAACCTAACACTAGACTATCAATAAATTAATTAAATAAACTACCTACAATTACCTACAATTAACCTAACACTACACTATCAATAAATTAATTAAATACAATTGCTACAAATAAATACAATTAAATAAACTAGCTAAAGTACAAAAAATAAAAAAGAACTAAGTTACAAAAAATAAAAAAATATTTACAAACATAAGAAAAATATTACAACAATTTTAAACTAATTACACTTACTCTAAGCCCCCTAATAAAATAACAAAGCCCCCCAAAATAAAAAAATGCCCATCCCTATTCTAAATTACTAAAGTTCAAAGCTCTTTTACCTTACCAGCCCTGAACAGGGCCCTTTGCGGGGCATGCCCCAAGAAATTCAGCTCTTTTGCCTGTAAAAAAAAACATACAATACCCCCTCCAACATTACAACCCACCACCCACATACCCCTAATCTAAGCCAAACCCCCCTTAAATAAACCTAACACCAAGCCCCTGAAGATCATCCTACCTTGTCTTCACCATACCAGGTTCACCGATCGGTCCAGAAGAGCTCCTCCGATGTCCTGATCCAAGCCCAAGCGGGGGGCTGAAGAGGTCCATGATCCGGCTGAAGTCTTCATCCAAGCAGGCCAGAAGAGGTCTTCCATCCGATTGAAGTCTTCATCCAAGCGGCATCCATCTGGAGCGAAGCGGCAGCATCCTGAAGACCTCCACCGCGGAACATCCATCCTGGCCGACGACTGAACGACGAATGACGGTTCCTTTAAATGACGTCATCCAAGATGGCGTCCCTTGAATTCCGATTGGCTGATAGGATTCTATCAGCCAATCGGAATTAAGGTAGGAATATTCTGATTGGCTGATGGAATCAGCCAATCAGAATCAAGTTCAATCCGATTGGCTGATCCAATCAGCCAATCAGATTGAGCTTGCATTCTATTGGCTGATCGGAACAGCCAATAGAATGCGAGCTCAATCTGATTGGCTGATCAGCCAATCGGATTGAACTTGATTCTGATTGGCTGATTCCATCAGCCAATCAGAATATTCCTACCTTAATTCCGATTGGCTGATAGAATCCTATCAGCCAATCGGAATTCGAGGGACGCCATCTTGGATGACGTCATTTAAAGGAACCGTCATTCGTCGTTCAGTCGTCGGCCAGGATGGATGTTCCGCGGTGGAGGTCTTCAGGATGCTGCCGCTTCGCTCCGGATGGATGCCGCTTGGATGAAGACTTCAATCGGATGGAAGACCTCTTCTGGCCTGCTTGGATGAAGACTTCAGCCGGATCATGGACCTCTTCAGCCCCCCGCTTGGGCTTGGATCAGGACATCTGAGGAGCTCTTCTGGACAGATCGGTGAACCTGGTATGGTGAAGACAAGGTAGGATGATCTTCAGGGGCTTAGTGTTAGGTTTATTTAAGGGGGGTTTGGGTTAGATTAGGGGTATGTGGGTGGTGGGTTGTAATGTTAGGGGGGGTATTGTATGTTTTTTTTACAGGCAAAAGAGCTGAATTTCTTGGGGCATGCCCCGCAAAGGGCCCTGTTCAGGGCTGGTAAGGTAAAAGAGCTTTGAACTTTAGTAATTTAGAATAGGGTAGGGCATTTTTTTATTTTGGGGGGCTTTGTTATTTTATTAGGGGGCTTAGAGTAGGTGTAATTAGTTTAAAATTGTTGTAATATTTTTCTTATGTTTGTAAATATTTTTTTATTTTTTGTAACTTAGTTCTTTTTTATTTTTTGTACTTTAGTTAGTTTATTTAATTGTATTTATTTGTAGCAATTGTATTTAATTAATTTATTGATAGTGTAGTGTTAGGTTAATTGTAGGTAGTTTATTTAATTAATTTATTGATAGTCTAGTGTTAGGTTTATTTGTAACTTAGGTTAGGATTTCTTTTACAGGTAAATTTGTAATTATTTTAACTATTTTAGCTATTAAATAGTTCTTAACTATTTAATAGCTATTGTACCTGGTTAAAATAAATACAAAGTTACCTGTAAAATAAATATAAATCCTAAAATAGCTATAATATAATTATAATTTATATTGTAGCTATATTAGGATTTATTTTACAGGTAAGTATTTAGCTTTAAATTGGAATAATTTATTTAATAAGAGTTAATTAATTTCGTTAGATTTAAATTATATTTAACTTAGGGGGGTGTTAGTATTAGGGTTAGACTTAGCTTTAGGGGTTAATACATTTATTAGAATAGCGGCAAGATTCGGTCGGCAGATTAGGGGTTAATAATTGAAGTTAGGTGTCGGCGATGTTAGGGAGGGCAGATTAGGGGTTAATACTATTTATGATAGGGTTAGTGAGGCGGATTAGGGGTTAATAACTTTATTATAGTAGCGCTCAGGTCCGGTCGGCAGATTAGGGGTTAATAAGTGTAGGCAGGTGGAGGCGACGTTGTGGGGGGCAGATTAGGGGTTAATAAATATAATATAGGGGTCGGCGGTGTTAGGGGCAGCAGATTAGGGGTACATAGGGATAATGTAAGTAGCGGCGGTTTACGGAGCGGCAGATTAGGGGTTAATAATAATATGCAGGGGTCAGCGATAGCGGGGGCGGCAGATTAGGGGTTAATAAGTGTAAGGTTAGGGGTGTTTAGACTCGGGGTACATGTTAAAGTGTTAAGTGCAGACGTAGGAAGGGTTACCGCATAGCAAACAATGGGGCTGCGTTAGGAGCTGAACGCGGCTTTTTTGCAGGTGTTTGGGTTTTTTTCAGCTCAAACAGCCCCATTGTTTCCTATGTGGGAATCGTGCACGAGCACGTTTTTGAGGCTGGCCGCGTCCGTAAGCAACTCTGGTATCGAGAGTTGAAGCTGCGTTAAAAATGCTCTATGCTCCTTTTTTGGAGCCTAACGCAGCCTTTATGTGGACTCTCGATACCAGAGTTATTTTTATGGTGCGGCCAGAAAAAAGCCGGCGTTAGTTTTTCGGGTCATTACCGACAAAACTCCAAATCTAGGCCTTAGTAAGGCAAAACCAAGAAGGGGAAACGGTTAATCAATCCAATATTACTTTTTTTATACAGACAAATAATCATATATCCGTATGTTTGAAAAATGTATATTGGTTGTTTCAGATAACTTAACATCAGTCATTTAATTTTCCATTTATCAAAAAGTGAGGATGAAGAAGAAAAAAGTTGAAAAAACGGAGAGAACATCTTATTAAGACGCCAGAATCGTGTTGTCCAAATTGTACTTCCTTTTATTTCATTTTAGTAAATCAAGTCATTGCTTCTTAATTTGCAGCAAAATTTCTAACTTTTCTAAACACTATGGCCTAGATTTGGATTTCGGCGGTAGCCGTCAAAACCAGCGTTAGAGGCTCCTAACGCTGGTTTTGGCCGCCCGCTGGTATTTGGAGTCAGTGATTAAAGGGTCTAACGCTCACTTTTCAGCCGCGACTTTTCCATACCACAGATCCCCCTACGCCATTTGCGTAGCCTATCTTTTCAATGGGATCTTTCTAACGCTGGTATTTAGAGTCGTTTCTGAAGTGAGCGTTAGAGCTCTAACGACAAAATTCCAGCCGCCTGAAAATAGCAGGAGTTAAGAGCTTTCTGGCTAACGCCGGTTTATAAAGCTCTTAACTACTGTACCCTAAAGTACACTAACACCCATAAACTACCTATGTACCCCTAAACCGAGGCCCCCCCACATCGCCGACACTCGATTAAAATTTTTAACCCCTAATCTGCCGACCGCCACCTACGTTATATTTATGTACCCCTAATCTGCTGCCCCTAACCCCGCCGACCCCTGTATTATATTTATTAACCTCTAACCTGCCCCCCACAACGTCGCCGCCAGCTACTTAAAATAATTAACCCCTAATCTTCCGACCGCAAAGCGCCGCCACCTACGTTATCCCTATGTACCCCTAATCTGCTACCCCTAACACCGCCGACCCCTATATTATATTTATTAACCCCTAATCTGCCCCCCACAACGTCGCCGACACCTGCCTACACTTATTAACTCCTAATCTGCCGAGCGGACCTGAGCGCTACTATAATAAAGTTATTAACCCCTAACCCGCCTCACTAACCCTATCATAAATAGTATTAACCCCTAATCTGCCCTCCCTAACATCGCCGACACCTAACTTCAATTATTAACCCCTAATCTGCCGACCGGAGCTCACCGCTATTCTAATAAATGGATTAACCCCTAAAGCTAAGTCTAACCCTAACACTAACACCCCCCTAAGTTAAATATAATTTACATCTAACGAAATAAATTAACTCTTATTAAATAAATTATTCCTATTTAAAGCTAAATACTTACCTGTAAAATAAATCCTAATATAGCTACAATATAAATTATAATTATATTATAGCTATTTTAGGATTAATATTTATTTTACAGGCAACTTTGTAATTATTTTAACCAGGTACAATAGCTATTAAATAGTTAAGAACTATTTAATAGTTACCTAGTTAAAATAATAACAAATTTACCTGTAAAATAAATCCTAACCTAAGTTATAATTAAACCTAACACTACCCTATCAATAAAATAATTAAATAAACTACCTACAATTACCTACAATTAACCTAACACTACACTATCAATAAATTAATTAAACACAATTCCTACAAATAAATACAATTAAATAAACTAGCTAAAGTACAAAAAATAAAAAAGAACTAAGTTACAGAAAATAAAAAAATATTTACAAACATAAGAAAAATATTACAACAATTTTAAACTAATTACACCTACTCTAAGCCCCCTCATAAAATAACAAAGCCCCCCAAAATAAAAAATTCCCTACCCTATTCTAAATTAAAAAAGTTACAAGCTCTTTTACCTTACCAGCCCTGAACAGGGCCCTTTGCGGGGCATGCCCCAAGAATTTCAGCTCTTTTGCCTGTAAAAAAAAACATACAATACCCCCCCCCCAACATTACAACCCACCACCCACATACCCCTAATCTAACCCAAACCCCCCTTAAATAAACCTAACACTAATCCCCTGAAGATCTTCCTACCTTGTCTTCACCATCCAGGTATCACCGATCCGTCCTGGCTCCAAGATCTTCATCCAACCCAAGCGGGGGTTGGCGATCCATAATCCGGTCCAGAAGAGGCTCCAAAGTCTTCCTCCTATCCGGCAAGAAGAGGACATCCGGACCGGCAAACATCTTCTCCAAGCGGCATCTTCGATCTTCTTCCATCCGGAGCGAAGCGGCAGGATCCTGAAGACCTCCAGCGCGGAACATCCATCCGGACCGACGACTGAACGACGAATGACTGTTCCTTTAAGGGACGTCATCCAAGATGGCGTCCCTTGAATTCCGATTGGCTGATAGGATTCTATCAGCCAATCGGAATTAAGGTAGGAATTTTCTGATTGGCTGATGGAATCAGCCAATCAGAATCTAGTTCAATCCGATTGGCCGATCCAATCAGCCAATCAGATTGAGCTCGCATTCTATTGGCTGATCGGAACAGCCAATAGAATGCGAGCTCAATCTGATTGGCTGATTGGATCAGCCAATCGGATTGAACTTGATTCTGATTGGCTGATTCCATCAGCCAATCAGAAAATTCCTACCTTAATTCCGATTGGCTGATAGAATCCTATCAGCCAATCGGAATTCGAGGGACGCCATCTTGGATGACGTCCCTTAAAGGAACAGTCATTCGTCGTTCAGTCGTCGGTCCGGATGGATGTTCCGCGCTGGAGGTCTTCAGGATCCTGCTGCTTCGCTCCGGATGGAAGAAGATCGAAGATGCCGCTTGGAGAAGATGTTTGCCGGTCCGGATGTCCTCTTCTTGCCGGATAGGAGGAAGACTTTGGAGCCTCTTCTGGACCGGATTATGGATCGTCAACCCCCGCTTGGGTTGGATGAAGATCTTGGAGCCAGGATGGATCGGTGATACCTGGATGGTGAAGACAAGGTAGGAAGATCTTCAGGGGATTAGTGTTAGGTTTATTTAAGGGGGGTTTGGGTTAGATTAGGGGTATGTGGGTGGTGGGTTGTAATGTTGGGGGGGGGGTATTGTATGTTTTTTTTTACAGGCAAAAGAGCTGAAATTCTTGGGGCATGCCCCGCAAAGGGCCCTGTTCAGGGCTGGTAAGGTAAAAGAGCTTGTAACTTTTTTAATTTAGAATAGGGTAGGGATTTTTTTATTTTGGGGGGCTTTGTTATTTTATTAGGGGGCTTAGAGTAGGTGTAATTAGTTTAAAATTGTTGTAATATTTTTCTTATGTTTGTAAATATTTTTTTATTTTCTGTAACTTAGTTCTTTTTTATTTTTTGTACTTTAGCTAGTTTATTTAATTGTATTTATTTGTAGGAATTGTGTTTAATTAATTTATTGATAGTGTAGTGTTAGGTTAATTGTAGGTAATTGTAGGTAGTTTATTTAATTATTTTATTGATAGGGTAGTGTTAGGTTTAATTATAACTTAGGTTAGGATTTATTTTACAGGTAAATTTGTTATTATTTTAACTAGGTAACTATTAAATAGTTCTTAACTATTTAATAGCTATTGTACCTGGTTAAAATAATTACAAAGTTGCCTGTAAAATAAATATTAATCCTAAAATAGCTATAATATAATTATAATTTATATTGTAGCTATATTAGGATTTATTTTACAGGTAAGTATTTAGCTTTAAATAGGAATAAGTTATTTAATAAGAGTTAATTTATTTCGTTAGATAAATATTATATTTAACTTAGGGGGGTGTTAGTGTTAGGGTTAGACTTAGCTTTAGGGGTTAATCCATTTATTAGAATAGCGGTGAGCTCCGATCGGAAGATTAGGGGTTAATAATTGAAGTTAGGTGTCGGCGATGTTAGGGAGGGCAGATTAGGGGTTAATACTATTTATGATAGGGTTAGTGAGGCGGATTAGGGGTTAATAACTTTATTATAGTAGCGCTCAGGTCCGCTCGGCAGATTAGGGGTTAATAAGTGTAGGCAGGTGTCGGCGACGTTGTGGGGGGCAGGTTAGGGGTTAATAAATATAATATAGGGGTCGGCGGTGTTAGGGGTAGCAGATTAGGGGTACATAGGGATAACGTAGGTTGCGGCGGTTTACGGAGCGGCAGATTAGGGGTTAAAAAAATATGCAGGGGTCAGCGATAGCGGGGGCGGCAGATTAGGGGTTAATAAGTGTAAGGTTAGGGGTGTTTAGACTCGGGGTACATGTTAGAGTGTTAGGTGCAGACGTAGGAAGTGTTTCCCCATAGGAAACAATGGGGCTGCGTTAGGAGCTGAACGCTGCTTTTTTGCAGGTGTTAGGTTTTTTTACAGCTCAAACAGCCCCATTGTTTCCTATGGGAGAATCGTGCACGAGCATGTTTTTGAGGCCGGCCGCGTCCGTAAGCAACTCTGGTATCGAGAGTTGCATTTGCGGTAAAAATGCTCTACGCTCCTTTTTTGGAGCCTAACGCAGCATTTGTTTGAACTCTCGATACCAGAGTTAATTTTATGGTGCGGCCAGAAAAAAGCCCGCGGAGCGTTAACAGACCTTTTACCGCCGAACTCCAAATCTAGGCCTATATAATCCTATACTATAAGAATGACATCAAATTCCAAGTTCTGTTTCATTTTACAGACTGGTTATTTCTTCATTTCAAATTCAATTGAATTAGTATTTGTCATATATCTGTGATTTCAGCAAAAGGGGCCTCATATTTTCCAAAATCTTAAAACTGTAAATTCTAATTACATTCTCCCTAATGTCACATTTTTTTTTCATATCTGCTGCTCCATTGTATTTCACTAATAATAAAAAAAGAGAATTGAATATAAATAAATGAATACATAATTACGTAGTTTGATGACCTCTTGGGGTTGCCTTCCTCTGAGGAAATGTGATGTGAAACGTGACCATGTTAGGGGTCTTCCTTACTTTATATCTGCACACTATCGCCTAGATTACAAGTTTTGTCGGTAATGCTGTGTGGTGCTAACGAGCAGTTTTCCCTCACCGCTCACCTACAGACAACACTGGTATTACGGGTTTTTACAAACTCGGCATTAGCCACAAAAAAGTGAGCGTAGAGCAAAATTTAGCTCCACATCTCACCTCAATACCAGTGCTGCTTATGGTAGAGGTGAGCTGGCAAAACGTGCTCGTGCACAATTTCCCCATAGGAATCAATGGGGGAGAGCCGGTTGAAAAAAAAACTAATACCTGCAAAATAGCAGCGTAAAGCTCCTAACGCAGCCCCATTGATTCCTATGGGGAAATACATTTTATGTCTACACCCAACACCCTAACATGAACCCTGAGTCTAAACACCCCTAATCTTACACTTATTTACCCCTAATCTGCCGCCCCCGACATCGATGACACCTGCATTATATTATTAACCCCTAATCTGCTGCACCGGACACCGCCGCCACCTACATTATACTTATTAACCCCTAATCTGCTGCCCCCAACATCGCCGACACCTACATTATATTTATTAACCCCTAACCTGCCACCCCCAATGTTACAGCAACCTACCTACATTTATTAACCCCAATCTGCCGCCCCCAACGTCGCCGCCACTTTATTAAAGTTATTAACCCCTAAATATAAGTCTAACACTAACCCTAACACCCCCCTAACTTAAATAAATCTAAATAAAATAACTATCATTAACTAAATTATTCCTATTTAAAACTAAATACTTACCTATAAAATAAACCCTAAGATATCTACAATATAACTAATAGTTACATTGTAGCTAGCTTAGGATTTATTTTTATTTTATAGGCAACTTTGTATTTATTTTAACTAGGTAGAATAGTTATTAAATAGTTATTAACTATTTAATAGCTACCTAGTTAAAATAAATTCAAATTTACCTGTAAAATAAATCCTAAGCTAAGTTACAATTACACCTAACACTACACTGTAATTAAATTAATTACCTAAACTAAATACAATTAAATACAATTAAAAAAATTAATAGTAATTTAAACTAATTGCACCTAATCTAATCCCCCTAATAAAATAATAAAAGCCCCCCCAAATAATAAAAAGCCCTACCCTATACTAAATTACAAATAGCCCTTAAAAGGGCCTTTTGCGGGGCATTGCCCCAAAGTAATCAGCTCTATTACCTGTAAAAAAAAGTACAATACCACCCCCAACATTAAAACCCACCACCCACACACCCAACCCTACTCTAAAACCCACCCAATGCCCCCTTAATAAAACCTAACACTAACCAGCCAATAGGATTGAGCTTGCATTCTATTGACTGATCCAATCAGCCAATAGACTGCCAGCTCAATCCTATTGGCTGATTGGATCAGCCAATAGGATTGAACTTCAATCCTATTGGCTGATTGCATTAGCCAATAGAATTTTTTCTACCTTAATTCCGATGTTTGTGATGTTGGGGGGGCCTCGGTTTAGGGGTTAATAGGTAGTTTATGGGTGTTAGTGTACTTTTTAGCACTTTAGATAAGAGTTTTATACTACGGCGTTAGCCCATAAAAATCTTAACTACTGACTTTTAAATGCGGTATCAGTCTTGACAGGAGAGACTGTACCGCTCACTTTTTGGAAGACTTGTAATACCGGCGTTATGCAAGTCCCATTGAAAATATAGGATACGTAATTGACGTAAGTGGATTTGTGGTATTTTCGAGTCTTACCAAAAAAGTGAGAGGTACACCTGTACCTGCAAGACTCGTAATACCAGCGGAAGGAAAAAAGCAGCATTGGTACCTCTCAACACGGCTTTTTAAGGCTAACGCAAGACTCATAATCTAGGTGTATGTTTCTCTAAGTGCCTTATTCTATCCATATATCATTCTTATCTATCTTCCTCTTTTTATACCTTTTCTTAGGGAGCCCTGCATTTTCAATGTGTGGTAGATTTTATTACTGAGGGGAATCCCAGTTGGGGGGGGAATGATTGAGCAAATTTTTTATCAATTTTCTTGATGGCAGTTTTAAAGTCTTCTACAATTTAATTGTTTTATTCAAGACACAATAAAATATATTGTGATATTCACAATCACTATAAAAGGGGAATACTTATAATTGCAAAATAAAGGTTTTGTTGCTCTGTTCTTATAATAAACAAGAGAAAATGACTTATTTAACTTGCTTATATAAGGTGAGGCTTTAGTTTTGTAATTGAATAAATCTATATGGGACTTCATAAAAATGAAATCATATATAATGGCATCAGGTAAGTATGAAAACAGAACTAAAAAATGTAGTTCAGAACTATTTTGAGGAATAATGAGATTACAGATAGAGTTAATGACTCTTAGAACAGTTCGTGTAAATCCCAAGAACAAATTAAGAGTATTTTAGTTAAGCAATTTCTTCATGCACTCACACAATCACGCAATAAAATATTTACAGTCCAGACATACACGCTTATATCCCAAATATGCTGAAGACAGAGTAAGTTGTACTTCTCCAATATCGAGAGAGAAAAGTAATGTAACAAACAATGGAGCTTATAGAATAGCTGATATATATTTCATATTTGTGCGTGGAGAGCGGTACTTATCTTTTAACTGAAGCGGAGATTGAAACGTGGAGAGTGGTAATGCCTTTGTGAAGGCTGACAAGGAGGAAGCTGGCAGCTTAGAGATCCGGTGACCGCTTGGTGTGAGCGCGACTTCGGCATGTGTGGAGCGTAGATCCGGCAGGTGTAGGAATCCGGAAGACAGATACCGGTAGAGGATCGGAGGAACAGCTGATACCCAGTGGGTATCGTAGAGAAATTCAAAGAGACCTGAATGACTTTGCAAAAGTCAAATGTAGCAAATAGGTTAACAGAGGACAAGGTAATCTGTGAAGATCAACTTCAATTTTCAGGCCCTGATTGAGGAAAGAGTACTTCCTTAAATAGGAAGGAAGTACTTATGCAAGTTAGATTTAAAGGGATATCACATGCCCCCCTCAGGGAATCACCCCCGGGGATTCTGGATGCGGTTTGAGAGGATATTTCCTATGGAAAGCCCTGACCAACCGGGGCGAATGGACTTCAGAATGGATGAGCCAAGAGTTGTCCTCGGGGCCAAAACCCTTCCATTTAATGAGATATTCCAATTTATGCCTATTTATCCTAGAGTCAAGTATGGATTCAACCTCAAATTCTTCTTGGTGATCTACCATAATAGGAGGTGGAGGAATGGCAGAAGTGACAATGAGATATGAAAAGAAGGATGTATTTTATAGTCTTTAGGCAATTTAAGCTTTACCACATTGGAATTGATCACTTGTTCAATTGGGAATGGACCCAAGAACTGATTTGCAAGTTTCTTGCTAGGAACATGAAGTTTGAGATTCTTTGTTGATAGGAGTACTAAGTCCCCAATCTTATTTTCAGGACCTTTTCTATGTTTTAGGTCATAATATGTCTTTTGATATTGTTTGGCTTCTTTTAGATGTGTCTTTAGGACATTTAATCTTTCTTGGAGGTTGGATGTAAATTCAATTGCTGTGGGAGAATTTACTGTTTTATTAGAAAGAGATATAGTGTTAGGGTGAAAACCATATGTTGCATAAAAGGGGGATGTTTTGATAGAGGCACTTATTGAATTATTATATGTGAATTTGGCCATGGGGAGAAAAACTG
Source organism: Bombina bombina (assembly GCF_027579735.1). Lineage (NCBI taxonomy): Eukaryota > Metazoa > Chordata > Amphibia > Anura > Bombinatoridae > Bombina > Bombina bombina. The sequence continues at coordinate 801,560,641 of NC_069501.1, read as the reverse complement.
TCCAATCGTCTTGGAGATTTGAGATATAACAACTTAAGAATTGGTCTGATTAAGTCTCTCTGTTAGTCCATTTGTCTGGGGATGGAAAGCAGTGGTATAACGGTGGTCAATTTTTAACAGTTTACATAGAGATCTCCAGAAAGAGGATGTAAATTGGGTTCCCCTATCGGTAATTATGTTGGAAGGTAATCCATGTAATCTAACGACATGGTCAAGAAAGACTTTAGCCGTTGTTATGGCTGTGGGTAATCCCTTAAGAGGGATGAAATGAGCTAGTCTGGTTAAGTGATCAACTATTACCATGATAGTGTTATATTGTTGTGCAAGGGGTAGTTCAACAATGAAATCCATGGCTATGGTACTCCATGGTTTATCTGGGATAGGCAGAGGCGTGAGTAAACCAATTGGTCTTTTGTGAGCTAATTTATTTTGGGCACAATTCTCACACCCTTATACATAGTCATAGATGTATTTATTCATGCCAGGCCACCAGAAATTACGTCTGGTAAGGTCAATGTTTTTTTTAATTCCAAGATGAATCATGAGTGTGTGAGAGAATTGATGGTCTAATACTCTCTGGTATATACAATTGACTGTTATGGTAATATAGTGCAGATTGATGATATTTAGAGCAATACTGGAATCTTGTTTTAAGGCCTTATGAACTTCTTGTTCTATAGGTGTCAAGATGACTATTATTTTTTCAGGAGAGATAGTAAAATTAGGTGGTTCATGAGGCAGAATTTCATATATACGAGATAAAGCATCGGTTTTAGTATTTTGACTACCAGGTTTGTAGGTAATTATAAAGTCAAAACGGTATAAAAATAATGACCATCTTGCCTGTCTGGCTGTCAAAGTCTTATTCTTTTCAAGTATTCAAGATTCTTATGGTCAGTAAAAATAATGAACGGGAGTTTTGATCCCTCTAGGAGATGTCTCCATTGTTCTAAAGCATTCTTTATTGCTAACAGTCCTTTGTCTCCCACACTATAGTTACATTCTGCACTAGTTAGTGTTCTTTAATAAAAGGCTATGGGGTGAATTTCACCATCATCACCATGTTGCTGGGAGAGCACAGCTCCTATGCCTGTATTAGAGGCATTTACTTCAAGTTGGAATTGAAGATCGAAGTTGGGTAGTGATAGGATTGGAGCTGTAGTGAATAGCTCTTTAAGTTTATCAAAGGTTTCTTGGGCTTTTTCAGACCATTTGAATTTTTGATTAACACTAGTTAGTTGTGTTAGCGGTCTAACTATTGAAACAAAGCAGAGAGAAAGGGCGCCTCCTAGTGTAGCCAATATATCACAAATGAGGAGTATATGACAATATACATACTCACAATATAGAAAGGCAGAGATAATGCCTAGGAGAACGATCTGGGAACTTCACAGTGTCCCAGCAAACTGTGCACTTTACTGTGGCTGCTCCTCCCAAAACAGAGTGATGATCTGTAGAGATAGAGATATAGAGAACAAGAGGGCGACCCCTAGTGCAAATCAATTATGAAGATATAGTGGATGTTAAGTTGTAGTCACAAAGGAATACTCACAAATTGTGTTGCACACTGTAGTGCAAATGGGGCGTACTAGGTATATTACGGTGACCTAGTGCACATGTATACCAAGGCTATGCTGCTGCAGTGAGATGAATGCCCCAGGACAACTGCTGATGAACGTCAGATGAATATAGAGAAGGACTCCAGTATAAGGTTAAAAAAGTTTTATTAAAATACTTAAAAACAAACACAGGTCAAACAATGGATCTGTGTGAATAATGCTACGCGTTTCTAAGCGCTGACCACGCTTTTTCCTCAGGCTGATAATACTAACAGGACTGGAGACTCCTTCTTATATACTGGTGCACCCTAAATGATGAACAGCTGAACAATCGTTAAACAGGTGCTATACTAATTACATATGTCAGTTCCTAACAACATGTCAGAGAGATATAAAGATATTTTCTAAAAATTCTAATACTAATGTACAAATTCTATATACATTGTAATGCTAAACAGATTGGTAAAAGACTGAAGCGGTAGATACCTTATATATAGATACAATGTTTATCGTAAATATTGTAAAGCAAAAAAAACCCTCTTATCTCAACGTGCTTACACTAATGTGTGATATTCATACTATAAAAAACATATATAATTAACCACATTTTCATTCTATGAATTCATTTTATAATAGACACAGTGAAAAACTAATGAAAGGATATGTCTCGATTCTATAAATGAATAGTTTCAACCTAATAAGAGAGGTGTGTCTGGCTGCACCAATAATATTGCTCTGTCTGTAGCCGAAAAAAGATATAATAAAATTGAAATGAATATAAATTCAAAAATAAGAACAGGAGAAGTGGACCGAGCGCTACACCCAGGGCCTTAAGCTTACTAACTATATAGCCTCCTAGTAGGCTAACAATACAAAAGTTAAAATGGGGAGAGAGTAAGCGCTAAAAAGCTTAAAAGGCTAGTAAAAGGTACATTTTAATACATATAAAAATTTACAAATGGCAATCAGACGCATGGATCCATGTCTGACTTAACAAAAAAAAAAAAAATATATATATATATATATATAATAAACAAATCTAAAAATATCTAAAAATATCCAATGGAGTATAGCATGTGACGCTGACTTAGTGAGCCAGTGATGAGGAGTTAGGACATGTACATTCAATAATATAAACAACCTAAGTGAGTGATTGAGTGCACACAATAGCTTTCAACAAAGAAAAATAGCATTCACAAAAAATAGTGTTCACAAAAATTGGCGTACATAAAAAATGTTCAAATGTTCAACCGGTTATATGTAAGTGAATCCAGTAGTGTTTCCTCCAAAGTGACGTGTAGAAATATAACGTGAAGTCAATAATAGTAGAATGTAAACGTTGAGTGGGTCAAATTATTGTGGTTCAGCTGCAGTATGCCAACGCGTTTCTACTACTGGATTCACTTCCATATAACCGGTTGAACATTTGAACATTTTTTATGTACGCCAATTTTTGTGAACACTATTTTTTGTGAATGCTATGCAGATTGAGCTCGCATTCTATTGGCTGTTCCGATCAGCCAATAGAATGTGAGCTCTATCTGATTGGCTGATTGGATCAGCCAATCGGATTAAACTTGATTCTGATTGGCTGATTCCATCAGCCAATCAGAATATTCCTACCTTAATTCCGATTGGCTGATAGAATCCTATCAGCCAATCGGAATTCGAGGGACGCCATCTTGGGCGTTCAGTCGTCGGCCAGGATGGATGTTCCGCGGTGGAGGTCTTCAGGATGCTGCCGCTTCGCTCCGGATGGATGCCGCTTGGATGAAGACTTCAATCGGATGGAAGACCTCTTCTGGCCCGCTTGGATGAAGACTTCAGCCGGATCATGGACCTCTTCAGCCCCCCGCTTGGGCTTGGATCAGGACATCGGAGGAGCTCTTCTGGACCGATCGGTGAACCTGGTATGGTGAAGACAAGGTAGGATGATCTTCAGGGGCTTAGTGTTAGGTTTATTTAAGGGGGGTTTGGGTTAGATTAGGGGTATGTGGGTGGTGGGTTGTAATGTTGGGGGGGGGTATTGTATGTTTTTTTTTACAGGCAAAAGAGCTGAATTTCTTGTTCAGGGCTGGTAAGGTAAAAGAGCTTTTAAATTTAGTAATTTAGAATAGGGTAGGGCATTTTTTTATTTTGGGGGTCTTTGTTATTTTATTAGGGGGCTTAGAGTAGGTGTAATTAGTTTAAAATTGTTGTAATATTTTTCTTATGTTTGTAAATATTTTTTTATTTTTTGTAACAGTTCTTTTTTATTTTTTGTACTTTAGTTAGTTTATGTAATTGTAGTTATTTGTAGAAATTGTATTTAATTTATTTATTGATAGTGTAGTGTTAGGTTTTATTGTAGGTAATTGTAGGTATTTTATTTAATTAATTTATTGATAGGGTAGTGTTAGGTTTAATTATAACTTAGGTTAGGACTTATTTTACAGGTAATTTTGTTATTATTTTAACTAGGTAACTATTAAATAGTTCTTAACTATTTAATAGCTATTGTACCTGGTTAAAATAAATACAAAGTTACCTGTAAAATAAATATTAATCCTAAAATAGCTACAATATAATTATAATTTATAGTGTAGCTATATTAGGATTAATTTTACAGGTAAGTATTTAGCTTTAAATAGGAATAATTTATTTAATAAGAGTTAATTAATTTCGTTAGATTTAAATTATATTTAAGTTAGGGGGGTGTTAGTGTTAGGGTTAGACTTAGCTTTAGGGGTTAATCCATTTATTATAGTAGCGATGAGCTCCGGTCGTCAGATTAGGGGTTAATAATTGAAGTTAGGTGTCGGCGATGTTAGGGAGGGCAGATTAAGGGTTAATACTATTTATGATAGGGTTAGTGAGGTGGATTAGGGGTTAATAACTTTATTATAGTAGCGCTCAGGTCCGCTCGGCAGATTAGGGGTTAATAAGTGTAGGCAGGTGTCGGCGACGTTGAGGGGGGCAGATTAGGGGTTAATAAATATAATATAGTGGTCGGCGGTGTTAGGGGCAGCAGATTAGGGGTACATAAGGATAACGTAGGTGGCGGCGCTTTGCGGTCGGCAGATTAGGGGTTAATTATTGTAAGTAGCTTGCGGCGACGTTGTGGGGGGCAGGTTAGGGGTTAATAAATATAATACAGGGGTCGGCGGGGTTAGGGGCAGCAGATTAGGGGTACATAAGTATAACGTAGGTGGCGGTCGGCAGATTAGGGGTTAAAAAAATGTAATCGAGTTGTGACGATGTGGGGGGACCTCGGTTTAGGGGTGCATAGGTAGTTTATGGGTGTTAGTGTACTTTAGGGTACAGTAGTTAAGAGCTTTATGAACCGGCGTTAGCCCAGAAAGCTCTTAACTCCTGCTTTTTTCCTGCGGCTGGAGTTTTGTCGTTAGAGCTCTAACGCTCACTTCAGAAACGACTCTAAATACCGGCGTTAGGAAGATCCCATTGAAAAGATAGGATACGCAATTGACGTAAGGGGATCTGCGGTATGGAAAAGTCGCGGCTGAAAAGTGAGCGTTAGACCCTATTTTGAGTGACTCCAAATACCGGCGGTAGCCTAAAACCAGCGTTAGGAGCCTCTAACGCTGGTTTTCACGGCTAACGCCGAACTCTAAATCTAGGCCATAGGAATTTATTGTGTTATTACAAAGTGTATGTGATATGTTGAAATCTAACTTAACTAAATAAATGATAATATTGTCAGTGAAAATAAAAACATATATAAGGAACCCAATGACATATAGGTTATGGTCTGTAATCATATTGATTTATATGTTGATAATATGCTAACTAGAAACATGAGGCATATGTGTCTGTGTACCTAATTGGGTATTAGGTGGTGTTATTAAGCAAGTGTAAGAGAAAATATATATAAGTGTAAGTGAAAAATGTGAGAGAGTGAGTGTATAGTATATGGTGGTAGGTGTTAAAGAGGAATGGTCTAAAGTAAGTGATATGTGCAATGTGTTAAAAATATATATGTGTATGTGTGTAGATGGGGGTATATGTGTTAATGATGGGAATATATAGACATATGTGTATAAATGTGATATATGGAATAAAATGATAGTGAAGCGCTATTGGTGAAGTGAATAAATGGATGGATTAAAAAGCAGCAGTCTATAACTTCATTGAGACCTTCAGGATATAAAGTTTTGAATTTGTAAATCCAGAATGTTTCCCTCTGGCGTAACTTGGTCATTCTATTCTGATGACTAACTGCGGGGATAGTTTCTAAAGGGGTAAAATTCATTACACATTTATTTTTGCCATGTATAGAGAAATGGTGTCTAGAAGTGCTGTATTTGTCAGATCCTTTAAGAATACATCTCAAGTGTTCTGACCATCTCTGTCTGATTTTTCTACAGGTGCGGCCTATATATTGTAGGCCACACAAACATGTTATACAGTAAATTACATAGTTGGAATTACATGTTATTCTTTGACTAATCGCAAAAGATTCCCCTGTGCTATTGGAGATAATATTTTTTACACCATTGGTGATGTATCTGCACATATGACATCTACTTGTATTGCATCTAAAAGTTCCTATATTGGACCTCATTGAAGTTGGAGAGCTGTGGTGAGAGGTATTGGACATACGTCTACACATTACAACCTTACTTGGTGCCAACTTCTCCTTTATTGTGGGAGCTCTTTTGAAAGTACATCTAGGTTTTTCTTGTAAGATAGATCTAAATATGGGGTCTCGTTTAAGTAATGGCCAATGTTTTGATAAGATTTTTTTAATTTCTTTATGATTTAACACATTGCACATATCACTTACTTTAGACCATTCCCCTTTAACACCTACCACCATATACTATACACTCACTCACATTTTTCACTTACACTTATATATATTTTCTCTTACACTTGCTTAATAACACCACCTAATACCCAATTAGGTACACAGACACATATGCCTCATGTTTCTAGTTAGCATATTATCAACATATAAATCAATATGATTACAGACCATAACCTATATGTCATTGGGTTCCTTATATATGTTTTATTTTCACTGACAATATTATCATTTATTTAGTTAAGTTAGATTTCAACATATCACATACACTTTGTAATAACACAATAAATTCCTATGTATTGCATATTATATATACATCACCATATCGTGACTATCTAATATGGATATCTTTCATATATATATATCTTTCAAGTTATTGTCTCATAGTTCCTTTTACACATCACCTGAGACACGTTAACACTTAGTTTATTTCTACTGTTCCTGTACATAACACATTTCAGACAATACATTTATAGAATTACATTTCACATATCGTGATATCGCGCTATTTAGTTACACTCCTTTGCAAGTCATAGTATTGATATAGTTCACGATCAAACACATATATAATCTTGATCACTTCATCTAGGTTATTTTTGCATTTATATTCATTTCAATTTTATTATATCTTTTTTCGGCTACAGACAGAGCAATATTATTGGTGCAGCCAGACACACCTCTCCTATTAGGTTGAAACCATTCACTTTTAGAATCGAGACATATCCTTTCATTAGTTTTTCACTGTCTATTATATATCACATTAGTTTAAGTTATATCCCTAAATATCGCTTACACATTTCAATAACACAATAAATTTCTATGTATTGCATATTATATATATATCACTATATTGTGATTTTTTAAATATGGATTTTTTCCATATATATATATATATCTATCGAGTTATAGTCTCATAGTTCCCTTTACATATCACTTTAGACACGTTTACACTTAGTTTAGTTCTATTGTGCCGGTACATAATGCTTATATATAACATAAATCATCATATCATCACATAATATTCCACAATTGCACAGTCATAGCTTATATCCTAAAATTTAGATAATACACCCATAGAATCACATCATATATAGTGATATCGCGATATTTAGTTACACTCCAGAACTTCGTTGCAAGTTATAGTATGATATAGTTCACAATCAAACACAATAATTATCTTTATCACTCCATCTAGGTCATTCTCGTATTCATAACTATTTTTTTCTATTTATAAGTTCCTAATATTTCAATTTTATCAATGTTTTTTTTTTTTGGCTACAGATGAGCAATTTCATTGGTGCAGCCAGACACACCTCTCTTATTAGGTTGAAACTATTCATTTATAGAATCGAGACATATCCCCTTATTGGTTTCTCACTGTGTCTATTATAAAATGAATTCATAGAATGAAAATGTGGTTAATTATATATGTTTTTTATAGTATGAATATCACACATTAGTGTAAGCACGTTGAGATAAGAGGTTTTTTGGCTTTACAATATTTATGATAAACATTGTATCTATATATAAGGTATCTACCGCTTCAGTCTTTTACTAATCTGTTTAGCATTACAATGTATATAGAATTTGTACATTAGTATTAGAATTTTTAGAAAATATCTTTATATCTCTCTGACATGTTGTTAGGAACTGACGTATGTAATTAGTATAGCACCTGTTTAACGATTGTTCAGCTGTTCATCATTTAGGGTGCACCAGTATATAAGAAGGAGTCTCCAGTCCTGTTAGTATTATCAGCCTGAGGAAAAAGCGCGGTCAGCGCTTAGAAACGCGTAGCATTATTCACACAGATCCATTGTTTGACCTGTGTTTGTTTTTAAAGCATTCATCTCACTGCAGCAGCATAGCCTTGGTATACATGTGCACTAGGTCACCGTAATATACCTAGTACGCCCCATTTGCACTACAGTGTGCAACACAATTTGTGAGTATTCCTTTGTGACTACAACTTAACATCCACTATATCTTCATAATTGATTTGCACTAGGGGTCGCCCTCTTGTTCTCTATATCTATAACTATTGAAGAGAAATTTATAATAAATTTTCCGTAAAAATTAGCGAAACCTATAAAGCGTTGTAGCGATTTCACAGTAGTGGGAGCAAGCCAATCCTTAATGGCAGATACTTTTTCAGGATCGATTTGTACTTTGTTAGGAGTTATTATATAACCTAAGAATTTTATCTTAGAAACATGGAAAACGCATTTTTTTAATTTTGCGTATAATTTGTGCTCCTTAAGACAAGTAAGTACCCATCTCACGTGCTTTTCGTGTTCAGTGGGAGATTTGGAGTATATTAAGATATCATCTAAATAGATGATAACACAGATGTCCATGAGATCGTGGAATATTTCTTTAATAAAATGCTGGAAGGTTGCTGGAGCATTGCTTAGGCCAAAAGGCATTACATTGTATTGGAAAAGCCCATAATGGGTTCTAAAGGTGGTTTTCCATACGTGTCCTTCTTTCATACGTATAAGGTTATAAACCCCCTTAAGATCAAGTTTTGAATAAATAGAAGCTTCATTTAACCGTTCTAGTAGTTCAGGTATTAGAGGTAGAGGGTACCTGTTTTTAATAGTTATTTCATTTAAGGCTCTGTAGTCAATAATAGGTCTTATTGCACCATCTTTATTACGTGCTAGGAACATTCCAGCGGCAGCTGGAGATGTTGAATGAGATATAAATCCTTTTCGGAGATTGTCGTCGAGATAGGAATGTAAGTAAGTTAACTCTTCTTGTGATAGTGGGTATATTTTACCGTGAGGTATTTGAGACCCTGGTATTATATCAATTGGGCAGTCAAACTCCCTATGAGGTGAGAGATTTTCTGCTTCCTTTAGATCAAACACCTCTGCCAGATCCTGATAAATTTCTGGTAGTTCTTGTTCTATAGTAGAGATTAACTGAAATGGGAAACAGGTATTTAAACAGAATGGTGATTCTAATGTTACCTGTGGAGAGGACCAGTCTATGCTGGGGTTATGTTTTTGTAACCATGTGAAACCTAAAATGAGAGTATGCATGTGGATGGAAATTAGGTCAAAAGACAGATATTCAGTATGTCCATTGTCAGTAGTCACTAGTAAAGGTATCGTTTGATGTGTAATGGGACCGTGTTGTATGAGTGAGCCATCAATGAGTTTAACAGAGACTGGTTGTGCCTTGCAAACAATAGGAATTTTATTTAAATTAACAAAAGAAGTATCTATATAATTTCTGGCTGCCCCAGAATCGATTAATGTGTTAGAGCGAACGTTTTTCTGATCCCACTGTAAAGAAAGGTTAAGAGTCAGTTGAGGGTTTTGAGTGAAGTGTAAAATATTATGTCTTAAATTAATCTTACCCTTCTTCTGCCTTTGAAGAATTGGGCAATTTGTAACCGAGTGTTCTTTTTGCCCACAGTATAGGCAAATATTCTCAGATCTGCGTCTGGCCTTTTCTTCGGGTGTTAGTGGTCCCTTTATGGCTCCAATCTCCATTGGAGTCTGATTTGATGTACCTTTTTCCTGGCTTGGACTGTAAAGATATGGACGTCTCGGTGTACTGTCATAAGAAGCTCTTTCAGCCTTCCTTTCACGCAGTCTACGATCCAGGGTTGTACTTAATTTCATGAGTCCGTTTAGAGATTCGGGCATCTCCAAACGGGACAACTCATCTTTTAATGTTTCCGAAAGTCCCAATCTGAATTGGTTCTTTAAACTAATTTCATTCCATTTGGAATCATTAATCCACATTTGGAATTTGGTAATGTAGTCTTCTACGTTCCTTTTACCCTGTTTTAAGGATCTCAATTTAGTTTCTGCCGTTATCTGAGTGTGGGAATCCTCATATAAGGATGTCATAGCCAGAAAAAATTCTTCCAGGGAATCAAGTATTGGATGGTTACTCTCAAAATATCTATTAGCCCATGAGTGGGGCTCCCCCTGGAGGAAGGAGATAGTGGTACAAACCTTGATCCTTTCAGGCTTAAGTGAGAAAAGTAAGTTGCAAGCGTTTTTAAAGTCTCTATACTCACTTCGTTTACCAGTGAAGGGTTGTGGGTAATTAATGTGTGGAACTTTTCACTGCTAAACATTCTTTTACTAGAGTTTTGAGTGCTTTATTTTCTGTTTGTACCTCAGTTAAGGCCCTGGCTAAATATTCCAATTTTTGATGGATATTAGTGAATTCATTCTTTATTTCACTAGGATCCATCTTTGATTATATATAGGTTATGACCTTTTTTGGCCTGAAAATGCTGTGATATTCACAATCACTTTAAAAGGTGAATACTTATAATTGCAAAATAAAGGTTTTGTTGCTCTGTTCTTATAATAAACAAAAGAGAAAATGACTTATTTAACTTGCTTATATAAGGTGAGGCTTTAGTTTTGTAATTGAATAAATCTATATGGGACTTCATAAAAATGAAATCATATATAATGGCATCAGGTAAGTATGAAAACAGAACTAAAAAATGTAGTTCAGAACTATTTTGAGGAATAATGAGATTACAGATAGAGTTAATGACTCTTAGAACAGTTCGTGTAAATCCCAAGAATAAATGAAGAGTATTTTAGTAAAGCAATTTCTTCATGCACTCACACAATCACGCAATAAAATATTTACAGTCCAGACATACACGCTTATATCCCAAATATGCTGAATACCGAGTTGTACTTCTCCAATAGCGAGAGAGAAAAGTAATGTAGCAAACAATGGAGCTTATAGAATAGCTGATATATATTTCATATTTGTGCGCCGATTAGTACTTATCTTTTAACTGAAGCGGAGATTGAAGCGTGGAGAGCGGTAATGCCTTTGTGAAGGCTGACAAGGAGGAAGCTGGCAGCTTAGAGATCCGGTGACCGCTTGGTGTGAGCGCGACTTCGGCGTGTGTGAAGCGTAGATCCGGCAGGCGTAGGAATCTGGAAGACAGATACCGGTAGAGGATCGGAGGGAACAGCTGATACCCAGCGGGTATCGTAGAGAGATTCAAAGTAAACCTAGCAAATAGGTTTATAGAGGACAAGGTAATCTGTGAAGATCAATTTTCAGGCCCTGATTGAGGAAAGAGTACTTCCTTAAATAAGAAGGAAGTACTTATGCAGGTTAGATTTAAAGGGATATCACAGATATATTTTAAAACTATACATCAATTTAATCTATGTTAGCTATATACTTTATAGGATGGATATGTGAAATGTCAGTGCTTTAATCCAACTCTGGAGTTCTGAATCAATCTAGAAAGACCAAAGCAACAATGGTGAAATACCAACATACTGCGTTATACTTAGTGGTAAGTACTCACTGGATCGAAAATGGGTTCAGTCACATTTATCCACCGCCATTCCACATATCCATAACCTTCTGCTCAAGTCCAGGGAGAGACTTCTAGTGAGCAGCACAACCCCAAGGAAAGTGTTAGCAACATTGTCTCTCTATCTTTTTTGTTCACATACTTTATAGCCTCTCTCTTTTGGCTCAGAAATGCAGATCTATTGTGTTTCACCACTTCTCCAGTGGTTTAGTCAATCTTTCTCCTGGCAATGGAATTTTTAACATCAGTTTTCCAAACACAACAAACACACTGCTAAGGGATGCTGCTGTGCTCCATAAAAAATAATTAAAAAAAATAGCGTCTTGTGTGTATCTACACAGTGCACTGCACCTCTAACAATGATTTCCAGCATACTACATGTATATTTTTGAGACGTGCAAAAAAAAGTCCCTCTTGCTTTGTAATATGCTTTCAGAAATTAGCATCTCCAAATATGAATGTATTAAACTATTTAACCTCTTAAGTACATATGACAGAATTTTTCCTTCATAAAACAATTGAGCAAACAGAAAGCTGTGTCCTTAAAGGGTTAAAATGCATATACAGTGTATACATATATATATATATTTCAAGATGAAAAATATTTCTTGAGTTTTCAAGCTGAAGAAAATGACTCAACTCCTGAAGATTATGTGGTCTGAGAGGAGGTTCTAGGAGCTGTAGTGTTCCAATACAGGTAAAGACTACACAGCTCTGTTTGAAAGACTACAACTCACAGAACATTCCAATATTTCAATTACTTCTTATGTCTTCTAAAGTTGACACCTGTATAAAAGAAATACATGGAAATACTTCTCTTTATATGTTTCAAAATGTTTTGCTCTAAATACTGACATAGGTAAATTTTATATTTTGTTGTTGTTTTGATTTTTAAAAATTTAGCAGTTTCATTTCTCCTTATTACTATATCACTTTTAGGTATTGTAATAACTTTCTGTTTAGGAACCTTATAAGAATTTACTGAATATAAATCTTTCTGGTGCACATACAACATTAAAGGGACATCAAACCCCAAATTTTTCTTAATTTGATTCAGATAGAGAATACAATTTTAAACATTCCAATTTACTTCCATCAATTAATTTGCTTTATTCTTCAGATATCCTTTGTTGAAGAAATAGAAATGCACAAGGGTGAGTCAGTCACACGAGGCATCTATGTGCAGCCACCAATCAGCAGCTACTGAGCCTATCTATATATGTTTTTCAAAAAAGATATAATTAGAATGAAACAAATTAGATAACAGAAGTAAAATGGAAAGTTGTTTAAAATTGCATGCTCTTTCTAAACCATGAAATTAAAAGAATTGGGTTTCATGTTTCTTTAAGCTCCACAGGGTCAGTATATATTTTTTAACCAGCTTTATTGAAAAATAGAAAGAAAAAGGCTTACCAGAAGGAGTAGCACTGTGCTTTGACCCGTGTCGACGAGCAGGCTAGTACACTGTTCTTGAATTCCCCAATCGGTGCTGCCAATGATGTCAGCCAGAATCCAATGATGGGTATATTTCAGATAGGGGTGAAATGTCCCTCTGAGTCCACTGATAAATTGGGTGTTAGGAAACAACAATAAGGACAACTTCCGATGTTTCATATAATAAAAACAACGCTTTAATCTTTCCAACAACACGTTTCTCAACCAAACATACAGGTCGTTTCTTCAGGCAATAAAAATGGATACAAAGCATCTCAATTAGCAGCATTAAATACATTTGTAATGATAAAAATGGAAGTTGTCACATTTCAAACAAACCAATGATAGCAGTGATTGGATCTGTAAGTGTAAACAAGCAACATTCTTGTACCAGCACTGGTTCAGGTGTTGTGTGTTAGTTGCAAGTTTTTACCTTCTAAAATTTCCCATAGAAAAAAAGCCTTTGTAAAAATGGAGAGAGATCTGCACTTTTAGAAAATCTAACCAACAGTTAATACACATGGGAGACTTACAATCTCGCAATATCAGGCATATCCCATAAATAACAGAAATAAAATCTGCACATTATTAAAACATTAATAAAACAATACTAGTCATCCGTCCATGTGAGAGACCGTAATTCTCGCATTGTCAGAGGGAAATCTTTTCCCTCAGTAAATGTATCAATTAATATTTAACATCAAGTTCTGAATGAATAAAACAATAGTAAACAATAAACCCAGGATAGTATAGAGAAAAGCACCAACTCTGAGAAACAAACTAGCTCCTACTAAAAGAGTCAAACATATTAATCATACCATTAAAGCACATAAAACAACCAATAAGGGTATATTTTGCTTACAAGGGGTTTATAAATGTGGAAAAACTTTGTTTAGTTCCTGTAGATTCATAAAATCTGGTATAAAAACCTTTAAATCAACAGCTACTGATGAATCCTTCAATATCTCAGGTTTTTACAATTGTGAATCTCATTATGTGATTTAACTATTGGAATGTTTATGCGGTCTACAATATGTAGGCCGCACCTCCAGAAAAATCAAAACCAGATGGGGTGAACACTATCGGAACTGCAAAAATTGTTTAAAAACAAAGATTAAACACAGCATTCCGAAACACTGTTTATACAAACATAATGGTAACCCGTATATATTCAGATATTATCCCATTGATTTTATTCCTAAATCCTCTGATTACAATAGGCTAAATAAACTTAGACAATGTAAGACTAACCTATTGGATCTTCAAGTTGAAGACTCTTTTCCCATCTGGCCTTAATGCCAACTTAGATTTGGCAGCATTCAATTAACCAATGCTTCTGAATTTTGATAAACTTTCAAATTATGATATATCATATCAATCATCGTAACACAGTCTCATAACATATTCCCATCCCTTTTTCACATTATACGCCTGACTGTACAAGATTTTTTAGTCATACATATTTATCAATCAGTTAGTTCACCCCCCCCTCTTTTTCATATTCCTTCCATATTATGAAAACCATGAACAATACACTATATGAGATGACATTGAATACATGAGGATACTATATATATATATATGTACATATGTACACTCATTTTTGCACAACATATTATGCATCAGTATATAACATTTTAAGAAGATCTAGCTAGTTCCCACAGATCACACTCTCATTTAATTGTGAGGTGTGAATGGAATTTAAGGTGTCCATAGGTTATCTTTTATGCTAACATTTGATGACCGAACAACACAACATAGTGCACTTTAGCGCAAAGTTATATTGTCACATTACATTTAGTGTAATATTACATATGCCATTTCTAAAGGCATACCAATAAGTTTCCCTCTGTTATATATGTTATTTTTTTAGATCACATCCAATAATATCACTTTTTACTAATATCATTATCCAGGATGTCCTCACACATATATAATATGTTTAAGATTTGTTTTATTTGTGCCATTATGTTTTCTGCATGCCACTACACATATAAATTCAGATCTCAAATACAAGATCACTACAACATTACATATACAAACACAATCATTAATTGTGTTAATACACTTATATTCAAATGCTAGTGTTTAATATTTATTTAAGCTCATTCTTAAACTCAGTAGATGGTATATATAATCTCATTAGAAACAATACTAACCTTTATAGAGAACAAAGATAACACATCACTACCCACTATTCATACACTTGGGATATACATACAAAAAAACCATAGATTGATGAAATCTTATACACAGATTTGACACACACATATGGTGTGTCTTTTTACAGATTCTTGATTATTTAAAAAAACATTTTTACACCCAATTGTTCTCTTGATATACTTTGATTATTTATATACATGTGTGAGCTCGGAATTATCCTCGAATTAGCAGTGTTTTCCACCCTTATATAAGTACACAACTTCCAAAATAACGGATATTACATCTAAACACAATTTTTTTATTCAGTCAGAACTTGTTAAGTATTGATTGATACATTTTCTGAGGGAAAAGATTTCCCTCTGACAATGCGAGAATTACGGTCTCTCATATGGACGGATGATTAGTATTGTTTTATTAATGTTTTAATAATGTGCAGATTTTATTTCTGTTATTTATGGGATATGCCTGATATCCCAACTGCAGATCTCCTTTTTTACAAAGGCTTTTTTTCTATGGGGAATTTTAGAAGGTAAAAACTTGCAACTAACACAAAACACCTGCACCACTGCTGGTACAAGAATGTTGCTTGTTTACACTTATCATTGGTTCATTTGAAATATGACAACTTTCGTTTTTATCATTACAAATGTATTTAATGCTGCTAATTGAAATGCTTTGTATCCGTTTTCATTGCCTGAAGAAACGATCTGTATGTTTGGTTGAGAAACGCGTTGCTGGAAAGATTAAAGCGTTGTTTTTATTATATTAAACATCGGGAGTTGTCCTTATTGTTTTCCTAACACCCACTTTATCAGTGGACTCAGAGGGACATTGCACCCCTATCTGAAATATACCCATCATTGGATTCTGGCTGACATCATTGACAGCTCCAATTGGGGATTTCAAGAATAGTGTACTAGCCACTGCTGAGTGCTAGCCTGCTCATTGGCACCTGTCAAAGCATGGTGCTACTCCTTCTAGTAAGCCTTTCACTTTCTACGCTTACAAGCCCATTGGGGACATTTTACACTATGAGGCACCCTCTTTTTCTTATATCATTTCTATAGATTACCTCACACCGAGTCCAAGTGGAGCAGCCTCTGTTTAACCATCTAATTACGACACAGTTCCACATTGCCAGATTACTACCTTAACTCCACAAGGAGGAAACTCTGGTAACCATTTACACATCGTCATACCATCAACTTACTGCTCCCCCCTAATTCCTCTCCTGGGAATTTTTGTTATATTAAGCTACACAAGTAAGAAAGTACCCAATGTGAAAAACCTGGATATTTTACAGTTATAATTTACATAAAACAAAAACAATAATAATAAATCCACAAGTAGATAAAACACCTTACTCCTGTTTCTCTATCATACTATGATGAGTGAGGTGTAAGCCATGTCAGGGTAAGTATAATTTTTTAATGCTAATCTTTTACATTTTCAATACATCAAGTACAGACTCAGGGAAAATGAAACAAATATCCAAATGAATGCACCAACGAAATTTAAAGAAAATTATGAAATTTGGCAGTATTCATTGATTTCCTTTAACAAATGTTTGGGGGTTAATACTTACCTTCAGTGCACTGGAGACCCATACTAACCCGGTCCTCTTCTTCACAGAGCCATGACTGCTCTAGCAGAAGACTTAGCATGGTGGTTAATGGCCTGAACTAAAGGAGAATATCCTTTAGTGCAGGCCCTGTGAGTCAACCACACTAAGCCTCCTATTAGCGGAGCTGGGGTTATGTGAAGAAGAGGACTGGGTAAGTGTGGCTCTCCAGTGCGCTAAAAGTAATTATAAAGCTACAGATTAACTTTTTCACCTGTAGTTTTTAAACTTTTACATTCATTTTAATGGAAATTTATGTCAATGTTTAACAAATCTTTAGTATTTGTTTCATTTTGAACATAATGATATCCAAATAGTGTAGCAAACGAATATTAAGGGAAACAAATTTCCCTGAATATTCATTACAAAAAAATTGTACAAAACACATTTTTGCTGGATGTACAAGCATAGAAAATACCCTCAACTAAACTACAAAAGAACTCTTTTATACCAAGAACATAAAACAGTAAGTGAAAAAAAGTTGTATTCTCCAGTAATGTGGGTCACCTAGTATTCTCTTTTAAAAGCAGCTTTTCTCTTCTGCTGAATCAAACTAGGAAAAGATAAAAATTATAAAAATGGCTTTGCCATATGATTAACTACTTTATTTTGATATATATATATATATATATATATATATATATATATATATATATATATATATAGCCTCGCCCCTCAGATGGCTCCGCCCATTTTATTGTGTATGTGTGTATATATTTAGCAACATATCTAAGAAATGCCCAAGTTAGGTATAGCGCTGGCACACTTACAAATCAGTTTGGACATACATACTGACAGGAGACTGGTCTACACACAGACCAACATTAACAAAGAGACTACTATGGGCAGAAGTAGTATCACAACACAATCAACCAGCCCTTATACACATACACAATACTAGATTCACATAAATTGTTATGCTATATAGCATACAGCATGAAAAGTTTTATATATGGAAAATTGAGGAAAACTAAAATATATAAAACAGAAATTCAGTCCTGTATAATCATAGAAAGCTATAATATGATTATTATGGGTATGCTGTAAAATTGCATCTGAAAGAATGAGACCATAGCATACATACCATTTTGTAAATAAGTACATTTTACAATGAGTAGGAGATAGTTGCACTTGAATTACAATTCTGTAAGGATTTTAACTTTGCAATTAATCACTGAAGCACTGTGGCAGTGAAAGTATACTTTTCCAGCATGGATTATACATAATAATCATTAAAAAATAAAATGCAAACACGTAAGTAAGTATAATTAGGGGCACTTAAAAAGTAATTAATCCAATATACTAGCCCATAAAAAGTCATATAGTTTTATGTATAATACACACTGCACAGACAATAGTATATTCTTAAAAACAATGTGCATTTTTTTTTTTTTAGTATATTATCATATTAGTTGTATATGTATACACAACGTTTTAGTCAAATCAAATGTAGTTTTCTAAAGTATTTCACACACACATATATAAATTATGCGTGTGTGCAATGAATAACATTAACAGGGTAGAAAAGGTGAAGGGGCAAGAAAAAAAAACAAAACTGGTAGACATACTGTGTAACTTACTGTTGTCTTCCGCCTCTGTCTAGTACTACTCTTCTGGGGTAGTTCAGACTGTCCTCTCCACCTTCCATTACCTCCCTGTGCTGTGTGCGTGTCCTCACTGCCCCACTCGCTCCCCCTTCCTTATTGCTACTCCCAGACCCAGAGGAGGAGGGCTACCGCTACACATGGGTAGAAACTAAGCAGGGCTATGTGATAGTATTTTGAAACCGGGTGACATGTTGCTTTCCCTTTTCCGGCAATTTGCGGGTGTCAGATAGCCACACTATTGAGACTTCCGGTCCCGGAACTTCCTGCTGAGTTGCTTGAGCGCGCGCGCACCTGCCACCTCCCCCCACCAGAAAAATTTCAGCCAAAAATAAATACATAATGTAAATTAATAATAAAAAAAAAACCTTCGGTAGTGCTACCTGCAGTTGTGGTGGGCCGGGCTCTTCAACTGATTGAAGCCCACGATGCTCCTCCTCCACTCCCACACACACAGCTCTTAGTGTGCGAGTGTCACGTGACAGCTGGCTCTCGCACACTAACAGCTGTGCGGTTAGGAAAGCTATGGGCTGGCCTGTA
The DNA here is from genome assembly GCF_027579735.1 of Bombina bombina. Classification (NCBI taxonomy): domain Eukaryota; kingdom Metazoa; phylum Chordata; class Amphibia; order Anura; family Bombinatoridae; genus Bombina; species Bombina bombina. The sequence continues at coordinate 801,541,593 of NC_069501.1, read as the reverse complement.
GGTGGTGCTGAAGGCAATGCAGGCTGAAAGTGGATAGTGCTTTTGCCTATACTTCTATCTATCGCATTGTACATCATGTGCGATAGATAGAAGTATTAGGCAAAAGCCCATTCCACTTTCAGCCTAAATAAGGCAATTTTAATGTTTTTAGTCAAATATTTTTAGTCAAAACTGCAGTGGAATCAGCAAAAAAAGGTTTACTAGTTTGTGTTGTAAATATAAAAAAAATAAAAAATAGAACTACAGAAAAAATAAACACCTTATCCAAACTAAAAAAATTCAACCTAATCCCTAAACAGCTCTAAGTCCCCCCCTAACCGTAAAACCACCACCCACCAAACCCCCCAAAATAAATAAACCTAACACTAAAAAACCTAAACTACCCATTGCCCTGAAAAGGGCATTTGTATGGGCATTGCCCTTAAAAGGGCATTCAGCTCTTTTGCTGCCCTTAAAAGGGCATTCAGCTCTTTTAAGAAGTGCCCATAACCATAATATAAAAAAGCCCAATTTAAAAAAAAGCAAAAAACAAAAATCAAATCTAAGTTTAAATTAAACTAAAATTACAGAAAATAAAAAAAATCTAATGTTACAGAAAATAAAAAACAAAATTATCAAACTAAAAAATGAAACCTAATCCCTATGAAAATAAAAAAGCCCCCCAAAATAAACCCCCCAATCTAATGCTAAACAACCAATAGCCCTTAAAATGGCTTTTTGTAGGGCATTGCCCTAAGTTAAACAGCTCTTTTACATTAAAAATAAACGAAGTCCCTCCTAACAGTAAAACCCACCACCCACCAACCCCCAAAATAAAAACCTAACACTAAAATACCTAAACTGCGTGAAAAGGGCATTTGTATGGGCATTGCCCTTAAAAGGGCATTCAGCTCTTTTGCTGCCCATCCTTAATCTATATAAAAAAAAACAAGTATAACCCCCAGGTTGGTACTCACGGTTGCTGAAGTTTGGCGGAGAAGCTCCTCTTTTAGGCGTTTAAGTCTTCTTCCAAGCAGCCAACATCTTCTTTCAAGCGGGGACCTCTTCTTTCTTCATCCAGGACAGCGGAACTGAAGACCGGCGATAGCGGAGCCATGGATCGCCGCCGTACACTGAATAGGGAATTCAAGGTACGTGATTAAAGATGGCGTCCCTTGAATTCCTATTGGCTGATTTGATTCTTTAAATTCAAATCAGTCAATATGATGAGAGCTACTGAAATCCTATTGGCTGTTCAAATTAGTTTTTTTTTTTTTTGTTATACTTCATGCGGGCATTTTTTTTTTTTTTGTAATTCTCCGTTTGCCTTCGCTGCATCCCGGTGGATTCCGAAAATGGCCGGGTGGCACCACCCTGCCATTTTCGGAATCCACCAGGATGCAGCTTATGCTTACGCCAAAGGTGGATTCTTTCACCACCCTGCCATTTTCGGAATACACCTGGATGCAGGTGAATTCTTTTGGCTGCACTTGCAGCCAACATTTTGTTGGCTGCCTCGCGCTACTAACATTCCATTGAGGATGTGTGCACAACTGCCGACGGATATTACAAACACAATTATAGTATATATATATATATATATATATATATACACACACATATATTTAATATTTGTACTTAACAAACATTTAGTATTAATATATGTAAAACCCCTATAAATGTTTCTTTGTACATTCTGCGCTAGATTACAAGTGGCACCCTATACTTAAGGTAAAGTTTTTACCTTTGTAACACATCAATGCATTTGCAAATATTAACATCACTAATCACTAAGGTTTTGTTTCTGACACTTTTCTATTTTTCAAAATATATATAAATAAAAATCCCTACCGTTTGTATTCTTACTCCTCCCAACCCCTATTTCCTGGTTTTGTGTTCTGTGATGTATAGAGCAGTTCCACGCGCTCTCTACATTTCTCAAAAGCGCGTACACAATGCACCCGTTGAACTGCGCATGTGCAGAGGAAAGTGACATCACCGATTATCGCATGCGTAGTTTAACGGCTAATCAACAAATTCATTCACAACTCTCCAATATCTAAATAATACCAATGTGCATGTGCGAAACGGAAGCGAGCTTGGATTAATAGCTTCCGAAAAAAAGAATACTGCATGCGCATTTGTGCAAGGAGCCGGATGACATGGGGTAACGGCCGCCTAATGGCCAGATTTTCATTTGGTTTACTGAACATGATCCAGACAGAAAAACTAGTGAAACTTCAAAAATTGATTTATAACGCTGATAACTTGATTTACACTCAAATTTAAAAAAAATTGATGAATGAAAGTCCTATTTATTTGGAACAAATAATGATATACTAAATTGAGATCAAGGTAAGTTTACCTTCACTTTAACTTGAACACTTTTTCAAGTAGAAAATGAGCGTTACCGCACAAGTGCAAACTAAATTTGCGCTCATCAGGTTAATGCAACTGGAGACCTCACACAAAGGGTTAGGGCTAAATAAAAACACAACATAATTAAATTAAAATAAATTGTTATACAAAAATAAATATGACAAGGTATTTGAATGGAAAGGACTATAATGTGTACATATATATATATATATACACACACATATGCATGTCTAAATATTTCTAAATATATGTTTAGGCATTCTCATGTTTATTTCTATTGTTTATATTGGTATGGCACAAAAAAGTGGAGAAAAAAGCTAAATCTCACACATTCCATGCAAAACTTCAAAAATGGACTGGGTACAATTATTGGGACCTTCTCAAAATTGTAATAAATAATTGCATTCCAAGTTTGTGATGCTCCTGTAATTTGTAAATAAACTCACGTGTATCAATTAACAGGTGCTGACCATATAGAAATCAAACCGGCAACCAGTTAAAATGGTGAAAGATGTACTCAACCTTTCTGTTGTGTGTCTCTGTGTACCACACTGAGCATGGAGAAGAGAAAGAGCAGCAAAGAAATTTCTGAGGATTTGAGAATGGACAAACTCAAGGTTACAAGTCTATTTCCAGAAATCTTAATGTTCCTGTGTCCAATGTGCACAACATTGTCAAGAAGTTTACAGCCCATGGCACTGTAGCTAATCTCCCTGGATATGGACGAAAGAGAAAAATTGATCAAAGATTGCAACAAAGGATTGTTTGAATGGTGATCAACTTCCAGACAAATTTAAACTGACCTTCAAGCACAGGGTACAAATGTGTCAGCTTGCACTATATACATTGTCATCTGATTGAAAAGGGACGCTATGGTAGGTGACCCTGGAGGACCCCATTGCTGACACAGAAACATAAAAAAGCCAGATTGGAGTTTGCCAAAACATACCTGAGGAAGCGAAAATCCTTTTGGGAGAATGTGCTGTGGACAGACGAAACAAAATTAAGCCCATCATTCTACTATTTTTAGAAAACGAAATGAGACTCTTAAAGAAAAGAATACAGTCCCTACAGTCAAACATGTTGAAGGTTTACTGATGTTTTGAGGTTGCTTAGCTGCTTCAGGCACTGAATGTCTTGAATCTGTGCATGGCATTATGAAAACTAAAGACTACCAAAGAAGGTTCAATGTAGGGCCAAGTGTCAGAAAGTTGGGTCTCCGTCAGAGGTCATGGTTCTTATTGCAGGACAATGACTTAAAGCACACGTCAAAATGCACCCAGAAATAGTTTAAGACAAAGCCCTGGAGAGTACTGAACTGGCCAGCAATGAGTCCAGATATCAATCCCATAGAGCACCTGTGGTGATATCTCAAAACAGCAGTTGGGAAAAGTAACCCTTTCAATCTGAGAGACCTGGAGCAGTAGGCAAAAGAAGAGTGGTCCTAAATTCCAGTAGAGAGGTGTAAGAAACTCATTGATGGTTACAGGAAGCAATTGATTTCAGTTATTATTTCGAAGGGATATGCTACCAAATATTGAATTGAGGGTGCCAATAATTTTGTCCAGTCCATTTGTGGAGTTTTACATTGGAATGTGTCAGATTTTGCTTTTTTTTCTCCACATTTTTGTGTTATACCAATACAAACAAAAGAAATAAACATGAGAAGGCCTATACATTTGTAATTGAAATTTCTTTCTGGGGAAATAGTGCATTATCTGACAGAAATGCAAGGATGCCAATATTTTTTACCATGAATGTATACATATATATTTGCACACATACACACACACACATTTTGGCACCCTTTCCACTCAATTCCCTTAAAACAATTGTGCACATTAAAAGTTTACTTCTGACAAAGTCACGTTTGTTAGTGACAAAACGCGTCGGTGGGCGGGGCCATTGGGATAGTGTGTGCTTCAATTGTTAGGCGCAAACACACAGTGCAATATACGTTGATACATTGTTATATATAGACTATAGACATTGTTGCTTTACTTTAATACAGATATTTGAATTGAAGCTAATGAATAACACTTACGGCTAGATTTAGAGTTTTGTCGGTAACAACCCGCGTATCTAATGCTGGCTTTTTTCTGGCCGCACCTTTAAAATAACTCTGGTATTGAGAGTCCACAGAATGGCTGCGTTAGGCTCCAAAAAAGGAGCGTAGAGCATATTTAACGCCACTGCAACTCTCGATACCAGAGTTGCTTACGGACGTGGCCAGCCTCAAAAACGTGCTCATGCACGATTCCCCCATAGGAAACAATGGGGCTGTTTGAGCTGAAAAAAAACCTAACACCTGCAAAAAAGCCGCGTTCAGCTCCTAAAGCAGCCCCATTTTTTGCTATGGGGAAACACTTCCTACGTCTGCACCTAACACTCTAACATGTACCCCGAGTCTAAACACCCCTAGCCTTACACTTATTAACCCCTAATCAGTCGCCCCCGCTATCGCTGACACCTGCATATTATTATTAACCCCAAATCTGCCGCTCCGTAAACCGTCGCTACTTACATTATCCCTATGTACCCCTAATCTGCTGCCCCTAACACCGCCGACCCCTATATTATATTTATTAACCCCTAATCTGCCCCCCACAATGTCGCCTCCACCTGCCTACACTTATTAACCCCTAATCTGCCGAGCGGACCGCACCGCTATTATTATAAAGTTATTAACCCCTAATCCGCCTCACTAACCCTATAATAAATAGTATTAACCCCTAATCTGCCCTCCCTAACATCGCCGACACCTACCTTCAATTATTAACCCCTAATCTGCCGACTGGAGCTCACCGCTATTCTAATAAATGTATTAACCCCTAAAGCTAAGTCTAACACTAACACCCCCCTAAGTTAAATATAATTTTTATCTAACGAAATAAATTAACTCTTATTAAATAACTTATTCCTATTTAAAGCTAAATACTTACCTGTAAAATAAATCCTAATATAGCTACAATATAAATTATATTTATAATATAGCTATTTTAGGATTAATATTTATTTTACAGGTAACTTTGTATTTATTTTAACCAGGTACAATAGCTATTAAATAGTTAAGAACTATTTAATAGCTAAAATAGTTAAAATAATTACAAATTTACCTGTAAAAGAAATCCTAACCTAAGTTACAATTAAACCTAACACTACACTATCAATAAATAAATTAAATTAAATACCTATAATTATCTACAATTAAACCTAACACTACACTATCAATAAATAAATTAAATACAATTCCTACAAATAAATACAATGAAATAAACTAACTAAAGTACAAAAAATAAAAAAGAACTAAGTAACAAAAAATAAAAAAATATTTACAAACATTAGAAATATATTACAACAATTTTAAACTAATTACACCTACTCTAAGCCCCCTAATAAAATAACAAAGCCCCCCCAAAATAAAAAAATGCCCTACCCTATTCTAAATTACTAAAGTTCAAAGCTCTTTTACCTTACCAGCCCTGAACAGGGCCCTTTGCGGGGCATGCCCCAAGAAGTTCAGCTCTTTTGCCTGTAAAAAAAAACATACAATACCCCCCCCAACATTACAACCCACCACCCACATACCCCTAATCTAACCCAAACCCCCCTTAAATAAACCGAACACTAAGCCCCTGAAGATCTCCCTACCTTGAGTCGTCTTCACCCAGCCGAGCCAAATTCTTCATCCAAGCGGAGCAAGAAGAGGTCCTCCATCCGGTAGAAGTCTTTATCCAAGCGGGGCAGAAGAGGTCTTCCATCTGATTGAAGTCTTCATCCAAGAGGCATCTTCTATCGTCATCCATCCGGAGCGGCAGCATCCTGAAGACCTCCGACGCAGAACATCCATCCTGGCCGACGACTGAACGACGAATGACGGTTCCTTTAAATGACGTCATCCAAGATGGCGTCCCTCGAATTCCGATTGGCTGATAGGATTCTATCAGCCAATCAGAATTAAGGTAGGATTATTCTGATTGGCTGATGGAATCAGCCAATCAGAATCAAGTTCAATCCGATTGGCTGATCCAATCAGCCAATCAGATTGAGCTCGCATTCTATTGGCTGATCGGAACAGCCAATAGAATGCAAGCTCAATCTGATTGGCTGATTGGATCAGCCAATCGGATTGAACTTGATTCTGATTGGCTGATTCCATCAACCAATCAGAATATTCCTACCTTAATTTCGATTGGCTGATAGAATCCTATCAGCCAATCGGAATTCGAGGGACGCCATCTTGGATGACGTCATTTAAAGGAACAATCATTCGTCGTTCAGTCGTCAGCCAGGATGGATGTTCCGCGTCGGAGGTCTTCAGGATGCTGCCGCTCCGCTCCGGATGGATGACGATAGAAGATGCCTCTTGGATGAAGACTTCAATTGGATGGAAGACCTCTTCTGCCCCGCTTGGATGCAGACTTCTACCGGATGGAGGACCTCTTCTTGCTCCGCTTGGATGAAGAATTTGGCTCGGCTGGGTGAAGACGACTCAAGGTAGGGAGATCTTCAGGGGCTTAGTGTTAGGTTTATTTAAGGGGGTTTGGGTTAGATTAGGGGTATGTGGGTGGTGGGTTGTAATGTTGGGGGGGGGTATTGTATGTTTTTTTTTACAGACAAAAGAGCTGAACTTCTTGGGGCATGCCCCGCAAAGGGCCCTGTTCAGGGCTGGTAAGGTAAAAGAGCTTTGAACTTTAGTAATTTAGAATAGGGTAGGGCATTTTTTTATTTTGGGGGGCTTTGTTATTTTATTAGGGGGCTTAGAGTAGGTGTAATTAGTTTAAAATTGTTGTAATATATTTCTAATGTTTGTAAATATTTTTTTATTTTTTGTAACTTAGTTCTTTTTTATTTTTTGTACTTTAGTTAGTTTATTTCATTGTATTTATTTGTAGGAATTGTATTTAATTTATTTATTGATAGTGTAGTGTTAGGTTTAATTGTAGATAATTATAGGTATTTTATTTAATTTATTTATTGATAGTGTAGTGTTAGGTTTAATTGTAACTTAGGTTAGGATTTATTTTACAGGTAAATTTGTAATTATTTTAACTATTTTAGCTATTAAATAGTTCTTAACTATTTAATAGCTATTGTACCTGGTTAAAATAAATACAAAGTTACCTGTAAAATAAAAATTAATCCTAAAATAGCTATAATATAAATATAATTTATATTGTAGCTATATTAGGATTTATTTTACAGGTAAGTATTTAGCTTTAAATAGGAATACTTTATTTAAGAAGAGTTAATTAATTTCGTTAGATTAAAATTATATTTAATTTAGGGGGGTGTTAGTGTTAGGGTTAGACTTAGCTTTAGGGGTTAATACATTTATTAGAATAGCGGTGAGCTCCAGTCGGCAGATTAGGGGTTAATAATTGAAGTTAGGTGTCAGCGATGTTAGGGAGGGCAGATTAGGGGTTAATACTATTTATTATAGGGTTAGTGAGGCAGATTAGGGGTTAATAACTTTATTATAGTAGTGGTGCGGTCCGCTCGGCAGATTAGGGGTTAATAAGTGTAGGCAGGTGGAGGCGACGTAGAGGGGGGCAGATTAGGGGTTAATAAATATAATATAGGGGTCAGCGGTGTTAGGGGCAGCAGATTAGGGGTACATAAGGATAACGTATCTGGCGGCTCTTTGCGGTCGGCAGATTAGGGGTTAATTATTGTAGGTAGCTGGCTGCGACGGTGAGGGGGGCAGATTAGGGGTTAATAAATATAATATAGGGGTCAGAGGTGTTAGGGGCAGCAGATTAGGGGTACATAAGTATAACGTAGGTGGCGGTCGGCAGATTAGGGGTTAAAAAAATTTAATCGAGTGGCGGTGATGTGGGGGGACCTCGGTTTAGGGGTGCATAGGTAGTTTATGGGTGTTAGTGTACTTTAGAGCACAGTAGTTAAGAGCTTTATGAACCGGCGTTAGCCCAGAAAGCTCTTAACTACTTACTTTTTTCTGCAGCTGGAGTTTTGTCGTTAGATTTCTAACGCTCACTTCAGACACGACTCTAAATACTGGAGTTAGAAAGATCCCATTGAAAAGATAGGATACGCAATTGACGTAAGGGGATCTGCGGTATGGAAAAGTCGCGGCTGAAAAGTGAGCGTTAGACCCTTTTTTGACTGACTTCAAATACCGGCGGTAGCCTAAAACCAGCGTTAGGAGCCTCTAACGCTGGTTTTCACGGCTACCGCCAAACTCCAAATCTAGGCCTTAGAAATTTGAAGTTGGTGTTAAAATATACACAGCTTTTTTAGCGTTATTTCACGATTAAGTTTTAATAGGTTCTGCAACTAATCCTTTGATACTAATAAGGTGTTCTATTACAATAATCTATACCGCAATTCAAAATAATGAATGTTTTGGTGTGTGTGTTGATAAATACTTAGGGTATTTAGCCAGAAATCGGCTGACTAGGTAACCCCCACAAAGTTTGCAGGTAGGAGGATGCCTTTGAGCGCATAGGAAAGCTTGCTTTGGATGCTTTGAGCAATGTTGTTAACCCTATAGCTTCCACACATCTTTATAATGTTGAGAATTGAAACAGAGATTAAACCATTTAGCTGCCTAGTTCTTAATGAGATAGTCTCATTTGTTGGCTGAAACTCACACTGAACTGTGAATACAGTGTATATAAGAGAATATTGAACACAATCAGCTCCTCTTTTGTTTAGACTATATAGCGACTTAGACAAATTAACTGTCAACAATATAATTGCAGCTAATCCGTTCAGCATTATATGATACAATCATTACTTTTATTGTGATCCAACACTGTGTGTATACATAATAAAGATTGCTGAGATCCTTTTAGGGGGTGGTTATATAGTAGGTGGTTTTATAATTTCCACTTTCCTTGAGCATAGTATAATGCAAATGATTAATGCTTGTTAAGTAACAACCAACCCTAAGTTGGAGTTATCCTACAATTAACACACTCCCTTTGGCCTCATGGCTATCTCTGTTTTTAAATTTGTGTTGGGCTCATATTGAATATAAGGATTGGTTGTAATATTCGCTTTCTGGAGACCCAACAATAGATGTTTGTTGTTATTGTCTTTCTTCAATAAAGTGTTACATTTTAAACTTACTATTTTTGAGATTATTAGTGTTTAATTCTACACTGGGCTAAATGCCCTCAAATCCTTTAGATACCCAAACGTAATTTGACAGTTAGTTACCATAAGATGAAAAGAGGTGTAATCACGTGATCGGAGGTCTCCGATGCCTCAAAGGCTAATAAACTCACATGCTGTAGTGTTCCAATCCTGACGGCCGCAACAATGTATCTACAAAGCCTTCAGCGGACTTGTAATGTGGCAAACTTTGTTGTCATGGAAACAATGTGGTAGGCTTTCGAGCAGATATATACATGCTTTTGATGTAAACAGTGATTCTTGATCTACTGTGGATTCGATTCCAGCGATATTGCTCTTTTAGACAGTGTGGATAACTTGTACACATATTTCTGAGTGTATATGTAGAAACAAATTGGCCTTTCTCCACCGTATCCGTAAATACTCCCAGGAGCAATGCAGGCAGGTGGCACTTTTCTTAAAAAGGCTGTATTGATGAAATAAAAGTGATGAAGATTCCTTTGTTGCAGTCAGTAAGGTTCATGCGTTTCACCCTCACAAGGGCTTTATCAAGATACTTTCTGACTGTTAGGTATTTTTGATTTATAGCCATACAATGGATTTGATTGGCTGTTCATGATCTTCTCTGATTGGATATCAGATTCCTTTAAGTTTTAAGGTAGTATTTTTAAGGTGGTGTATATACATAGATAGAATGTCCATGTAACAACTACGCAGGAACATACAATGAAATATTATCTTTGCTAATATATTGTAGTTTGTAAAAAAAAAATCTTGAAAACATTCTTAATTATATTATTTATGCCATGCTTTTGTAAATGCTTATTCAAAAGCAAAAGACTCTTTTATGATGTGGAAAAAGTTGCTACAAGCTGCTTTTTATTCAACACTCTGGTTCCTTTATTATACCCGTTAGAAAAAGAACTACTTTATAAACTATAAATTTTATCTCTGAAAGTTCATCCCAGTTTTTCAAACTATATAATAATCCTGCTAGAACGGAATGTTTCTTCTGCATAGTAATGAGCACTCACAGAAGGGGTTGAAACTTTATCTTTATCAACAAAATGATAAAGTATTTGAAGAGAATTTTATGTTTCTTATGTTTGAAAATGTGGTACATAGTTACCTTGCAATTGAAAGAGCACAGGAAAAGCAGATCTGACATTCATCGTATACCTTATGGAAATAAAAGTCTAAGGGGCCTATTTAACAAAGGTCTGTCAGACCTGATCCGAAAGTGCGGATCAGGTCCGACAGACCTCGCTGAATGCGGAGAGCAATACGCTCTCCATATTCAGCATTGCACGAGCAGCTCTTATGAGCTGCTGGTGCAATGCCGCCCCCTGCAGATTCGTGGCCAATCGGCCGCCAGCAGGGAGGTGTCAATCAACCCGATCGTACTCGATCAGGTTGAATTGCGGCGATGTCTGTCCGCCTGCTCAGAGCAGGCAAACAGGTTATGGAGCAGCAGTCCGTACGGAGCTTTATAGATTTGCCCTTAAGTAAAAACTTCTCGTTCTCAATATAACTCATTCCAAAGATGCAGTTTTGATAAAAACTAAACAAATAATTTATAATAAAACTATTAGATGTCTGTGTAGCAATTTTCCTTTTAAGCCATGGACCTCCATTTCTATTGGTCAGAATTTACAGTGTGAAGAACATCATGTTTAGGACACTTGGTTTCTGTTTTTCTTTTAGGTTGAATACCAATCCTAATAAAATCACATTAAAAATACTGTAAATAAAAAACAGACTTTCTCATACTATTTGTGTTTTTTCAAAGGGCTTTAGATGGCTAAATAATTCAGCATTTAAGATTACTGCTTAATGTGTCAATGCATTTTTTCTTTTCATATAACTTATCATGCCAACTCAAGACATGTGAAATTAACAATTTTATATAATTTGGTGTAACTGTCCAACGTGTGACATTTGAACATCCAAGATGGTAGCATACTGTCCATTTAAGGCTATTTTACTGCAATACTTGATCAAGCCGAGAAAGGGAACTGTTTCTCAAGCAGCCACAATTAAAAATAAATATAGTAATATGTCTAATGTTTTCTGCATCCCATGGGCACTGAATGGGACACAGTACACAACTTGTTCCCCCTTATCATTCTCTTGAAAGAGCAATAATAAAACATGTTAATATTTTTTTCTAGATAGTTTGATAAAAAAATTTGTCCAGCAAATTTGGTTCAGTTTCCCGGGGTGATTCAAGTCGCTAGAATTTTGTACATGCAAACTGTGACACAGGAACAAGGGTATGACTTGACCCAGACTGGTAGTGTTTTGGCAGAAGTTCACATCGCTAAAGGGCATTAGGTCTACCACTAACAAATAAATCATGGTTCACTCATCTCTGCCTAATCAACTCATGATCCAAATGTATTGATTGGAAGCCATAGCATGGATAGGCCTCTGCTGCTTCAAGATACATTTCACCATATCCAAAGTTGAGCTTCACCTAGAAGTTATGTCTTGCTTAAAGGACCAGTAGATACAGTAGATTTGTATAATTAACAAATGCATGATAATAAAACAATGCAATTGCCCTTTGCCTGAACTTCAAATAAAAAGTAATTTTTTTTTCTGACAAATTTCAAAGTAATGTCAATTCCCACTTCTCCTGCATCATGTGACAGCAATCAGCCAATCACAAAAGCAAATACATATTTAGTGTGAATTTGGAACATACTCAGTAGGAGCTGGTAACTCAAAAAGTATAAATATTAAAATACTGTGCACATTTTGTTGATGGAAGTAAACTGGAAAGTTGTTTAAAATGGCATGCACTGTCTGAATCATGAGAGTTTAATTTTTCACTTTAAGACAGTACTGGTTGAAGCCCTGCTCTCTCCTGTTCTGCCTAAGTGGCTGGATGGCTTTTTTAACACTGTGGTTAAAGTGGCCTGTAATCCTACTGTATTATTCAAGTAAAACGGCTAACCTAGAGTTATCTCTAGAAATAACAGCCTTTACCACCAGTTGAAAGATGTGAGCCAAACAATGCACACCTTTAAAGTCACCCTCACAGGGAGCCTTCACCATATTGGGTGCTCTGTTGGTGACTACAAAAACCCTATTTTTACCTTTCATGCCTGCCTGCTCTCCTACCCATGAAAAGATTTAAAAGAAGTATGGCCACTCCTCCCCTGTACAAGCTTTTGTAAGGTAACTGCCAAATTGGACTTTTCAGTATTTTTAAAATCCACATATGATGTAGTTTTTATTTTATTTACTCATTTTAAATTTTGAATTGAAATATTGTATAAGAAAAGTTTTGTGTGACTTAGGTTTTAAGTATAGGATTTCAATACAGCCATTATATGGTTTACATATATATATATATATATATATATATACTTTATATATATATATATATATATATATATATATATATACTGTATAAATATATATATACACTTATGAATAACTACTAGGTGGCAGTATGAGATATTATAAGAGCAGTGGGGGTATCCGAAACACGGCAACTACTAGCTTGTGTGCTGGAAAAAGTATAACATATTAAATGCTCCTACTGTGACCTGGAGTGCTGTAGTGGCTGCGGATCACACCGCCTAAGTCACAAATCCACAAACAAAAGAGCAGACACTGTTAGGTATAAAGGTAAATTTATTAGATAAATGCATTAAAAAAATATATGCCCAGACAAGGCAAACAGATAAGGGGAAAAGTACTGGAGGAAATCCAGGACATGTGATGAGGATAGTGCAGCTGCTAGTGGTGGTGCAGTGGTAGGCAGGCCCAATCAGGACACAAGCTGGTCAGTATATCAGCAGGGGTATAATTTGTGCACTATCCTCATTACACATCTTGGATTGCCACTAGTGCTTTTAGGGATAGGAAGGCATTAAAGGGACACTGAACCCAATTTTTTTCTTTTGTGATTTAGATAGAGCATGCAATTTTTAAGCAACTTTCTAATTTACACCAATTATCAAATGATCTTCATTCTCTGGGTATCTTTATTTGAAAAGCAAGAATGTAAGTTTAGATGCCGGCCCATTTTTGGTGAACAAACTGGGTTGTTCTTGCTAATTGGTGGATAAATTCATCCACAAATAAACAAGTGTTGTCCAGGGTTATGAACTTTCTTTTTAAAATAAAGATAGCAAGAGAACAAAGAAAATTGATAATAGGAGTAAATTAGAAAGTTGCTTAAAACTGTATGTTCTATCTTAATCACAAAAGAAAAAAATTTGGTTCAGTATCCCTTTAAGGAAACTGGGAGCACTCCATGGGGCCTATCTATCTGCAGGCTCGCCAGAAACAGCAGTTATGAAGCAGCGGTCACAAAGACCGCTGCTCCATAACCTGTCCGCCTGCTCTGAGCAGGCGGACAGACATCACCGGAAATCAACCCGATTAGCCGCGAGTCTGCAGGGGGCTGCTGGTGCAATGCTGAATGCGGAGAGCGTATTGCTCTCCGTATTCAGCGAGGTCTGGCGGACCTGATCCACACTGTCGGATCAGGTCCACCAGACTTTCTTAAATAGGGGCCCATATGTTGGTGGTAAAGTGCAAGCAGCCTTCAATAACTCTTACTTCAACACTGCAACACAGGAACAGTAGAGTGAGGGGACTATGCTCCTGCTAAAAGTTCTGCAGGAAGCAAGGTGGTATTGGGAAGCAACTGATTCTTCATCCATAACTTCCAGCTGACCTATCAGACAGGTTCATTTTCTCAACTGCTGCCTAGGACATCCCCCTAGAGTAACCCCCCCACCCCAAAAGTTGTCTAGGATGGGCTGATCTTGTAGTTGTAATGTTAAATAAATACATATGTATACATAAATAGACAGGAACTTGCAGACAAACCCTTATCCAAACCATCCTGAAGAAACTGTAAAATTCTAGGAATTCTAAAAGAATGCCAGGAGAATTTATGAGAAGAACACCATGAAATATAAGTCTTCCCAACTCGATAATAAATCTTCCTAGAAACAGATTTACGAGCCTGTAACATAGTATTAATCACTGAGTCAGAGAAACCAATATGACTAAGCAGTAGGCGTTCAATTTCCATACCTTCAAATTTAATGATTTGAGATCCTGATGGAAAAACGTACCTTAAGACAGAAGGTCTGGCCTTAATAGAAGTGGCCAAGGTTGGCAACTGGACATCTGAGCAAAATCCGCATACCAAAACCTGTGAGGCCATGCTGGAGATACCAGCAACACAAACGATTGTTCCATGATGATCTTGGAAATCACTCTTGGAAGAAGAACCAGAGGCGGGAAGATATAAGCAGGTTGGTAACACCAAGGAACTGCTAACGCATCCACCGCTTCCGCCTGAGGATCCCTGGACCTGGACAGGTACCTGGGTAGTCTCTTGTTTAGATGAGAAGCCATCAGATCTATTTCTGGAAGACCCCACATCTGAACAATCTGAGAAAACACATTTGGATGGAGCGACCATTGCCACGCATGTAAAGTCTGACGGCTGAGATAATCCACTTCCCAATTGTCTATACCTGGGATATGAACAGCAGAAATTAGACAGGAGCTGGATTCTTCCCAAGCAAGTATCCGAGATACTTCTTTCATAGCTTGGGGACTGTGAGTCCCACCCTGATGATTGACATATGCCACAGTTGTGATATTGTCTGTCTGAAAACAAATGAACAGTTCTCTCTTCAACAGAGGCCAAACCTGAAGAGCCCTGAAAATAGCACGAAGTTCTAAAATATATATATATATATATATATATATATATATATTAATATATATTTTTTATTTTTCATTTTTCATTTTTGATAGCGCACTATATCACATTTTCTAAAGTTTTTTCACATTCATATATTTTTACTTTTTGCATTTTTATAATTTTTCACTTTATACATTACATATATTTTAAAGTTTTGCATCTATTTTTTCTATATTTTTTTTTTTTTTTTTTTGCACATTATTTCACTTATTATCACATCAAGAGCATGGGAATATACAATACTTAACCACAACTATTGGATTACACTAGACCAGTGTGTTTTTATATATATATATATATATATATATATATATATATATATATATACACACTCTATATATAACCACAATGTGTATATATATATCTGCAATGTGTGATTTTGTGGGATGGTGGTGTGCCACAGGATTTTTTAATGTAAAAAAGTGTGCCACGGCAAAAAAAAGGTTGCAAATCACTGCACTAGACTATATATCAGATAACGAGAATTGGAACTGAATCATTTGGATCCAAGGGCATACATTAAGACATTGCTCTGAATGTGCTTGAATGTGCTTATTTTAGAAGTATTTTAAACATTCGATTTCCTTTATATATATATTTTATATAAAATTTTATATATAAGTTTTTTTGTATTCTAGGTGCACCTAGTTTATTCCATTTTATTTTAATTTTAAATATTATATATTTTATATTTTATATTTAGGATTGTGTGCTAGGAAGACGTGTATGTTGGAGGCTGGTCATTCACCAGTTGATACCGTATGGTTTTTTACCACTTATATATTTTTAGTAGGAATTGTTTAATAAAGTAGATATTGTTGTATACCTCCTTTTAGGCGCTTTAATATTTTTGGTTATTTGTTATATATTTCAGGGTTAGCTAGAACACCCTTAAATTTGAGCGACAGAGGCAGGTGTTTCATCACTTTAATCTCAAACAAGCACTAATCTGTTGTGATCACAGTCCAGGTTGGACGAAAAAAAGAGGCCCCTTGAACTATACGATGTTGATCTTACCACCAAGTCAGAGAGAGTTGAACATTGGGATTTAAGGACATTAATTGTAATAACTTTGTATAATCCCTGCACCATTGGTTCAGCATACAAAGCTGGAGAGGTCTTATATGAAAACAAGCAAAGGGGATCGTGTCCAATGCTGCAGTCATGAGACCTAAAACTTCTATGCACATAGCTACTGAAGGGAATGATTGAGACTGAAGGTTCTGAAAAGCTGAAACCAATTGTATTTGTCTCGTGTCTGTTAGAGACAGAGCCATGGACACTGAATCTATCTGGAAACCTAAAAAGGTGACACTTGTCTGAGAAATCAAGGAACTTTTTGGTAAATTGATTCTCCAACCATGTCTTTGAAGAAACAACACTAGTTGATTTGTGTGAGATTCTGCAGAATGTAAAGACTGAGCTAGTACCAAGATATCATCCAAATAAGGAAACACCGTAATACCCCGTTCTCTGATTACAGAAAGTAGGGCACCGAGAACCTTTGAAAAGATTTTTGGAGCTGTCACTAGGCAAAATGGGAGAGCTAAAAATTGGCAATGCTTGTCTAGAAAAGAGAATTTTAGAAACCGATAATGATCTGGATGAATTGGAATATGAAGATATGCATCCTGTAAGTCTATTATGGACATATAATGCTCTTGCTGAACAAAAGGCAGAATAGTCCTTATAGTCACCATTTTGAATGTTGGCCCTCTAACATAGCGATTCAAAATTTTCAGATCCAGAACTGGCCTGAATTAATTTTCTTTCTTTGGGACAATGAATAGATTTGAATAAAACCCCAGACCCTGTTCCTGAAACGGAAATGGTATGATTACCCCTGAAAACTCCAGGTCTAAAACACACTTCAGAAAAGCCTGAGCCTTTACTGGATTTGCTGGGATGCATGAGAGAAAAAATCTTCTCACAGGAGGCCTTACTCTGAATCCTATTTGGTACCCTTGAGAGACAATACTCTGAATCCATTGATTTTGGACAGAATCTGCCCAAATCTTTTGGAAGAATCTTAATCTGCCCCATACCAGCTGAGCTGGAATGAGGGCCGCACCTTCATGCAGATTTGAGGGCTGGCTTTGGTTTCTTGAACAGTCTGGATTTATTCCAACTTGAAGAAGGTTTCCAATTGGAACCAGATTCTTTGGAGGAATGATTTGGTTTCTGTTGATATTTTGTCGAAAGGAACGAAAACGGTTAGAAGCTTTATATATACCCTTAGGTCTTTTATCCTGAGGCAAAAAAACTCCCCCCCAGTGACAGTTGAAATAATTGAATCCAACTGAGAAACAAATAACTTATTACCTTGGAAAGAAAGAGATAGTAATCTAGACTTAGATAACATGCCAGCATTCCAATATTTGAGCCACAAAGCTCTTCTAGCTAAAATAGCTAAAGACATAGATTTAACATCAATTTTGATGATATCAAAAATGGCATCACAGATAAAATTATTAGCATGTTGAAGTAAGCGGACAATGCTAGACAAATAAGGATCCATTTCCTGTTGTGCTAGACTTTACAACCAAAAAGTTGATGCAGCTACAACATCAGCCATAGAAATGGCATGCCTGAGAAGATAACCAGAATATAAATAAGCTTTCCTTAGATAAGATTCAATTTTCCTATCTAAAGGGTCTTTAAAATAAGTACTATTTTCCATAGGAATAGTTGTACGTTTAGCAAGAGTAGAAAGAGACCCATCAACTTTGGGGATCTTTTCCCAAAACTCCAATCTAACTGCTGGCAAAGGATACGATTTTTTAAACCTTGAAGAAGGAATAAAAGAAGTACCAGGCCTATTCCATTCCTTAGAAATCATATCAGAAATAGCATCAGGAACTGAAAAAACCTCTGGAGTAATCACAGGAGGTTTATAAACAGAATTTAAATGTTTACTAGTTTTAATATCAAGAGGACTAGTTTCCTCAATATCCAATGTAATCAACACCTCTTTTAACAAGGAACGAATATACTCAATTTTAAATAAATAAGTAGATTTGTCAGTGTCAATATCTGAGGAAGGATCTTCAGAATCAGATAGATCCTCATCAGAGGAGGATAATTCAGTATGATGTCGGTCATTTGAAATTTAATCAACTTTATAAGAAGTTTTAAAATACCTTTTACGTTTATTAGAAGGCGAGATGACAGACAAAGCCTTCTGAATCGCATCAGCAATAAAATCTTTTATATTCACAGGTATATCATGTACATTAGATGTTAAAGGAACAACAGGCATTGTACTATTACTGATGGACACATTCTCTGCATGTAAAAGCTTATCATAAAAACTATTACATACCACAGCTGGAGATATAATCTCCACAAATTTGAAACAAATCCACTTAGCTTTGGTAGAACTGTTATCAGACAGCAGGGTTCCAACAGTGATTTCTGAGACAGGATCAGATTGAGACATCTTGCAAATGTAAGAGAAAAAACAACATATAAAGCAAAAATATCAATTTCCTTATATGACAGTTTCAGGTATAGTAAAAAAATGCAAACAGCATAGCCCTCTGACATAGAAAAAGGCAAGAGGCATATAGGAATGGGGATTTTAAATAATGAAATTGTTTGGCGCCAAGTATGACGCACAATGCAACTGAAAATTTGTGGGTGCTAACATTCGGAAATGACACACTCGTGCCATTGAAGATGTAACCTTGTGCAAAGAACTCAGCGTCAACTAAGACGCCGGAAATGATGAATGTGCGTCATCGGACATACCTTAACCCCCGAAACTTTGCCCCTCCTGGTAGGATTGTATATCCCATACGTCACTAGCTCAGGGACTGTTGCCAATTACATGAAAGAAATACTGACCATACATGTGCAAGGTTAACAATTATAAAATGTCTTGTGCCAGGGGGTATCAATGATTGCCAGAGATAGATCAGGATTTATTTCCTTATTATTTAAAGTATTTTGTGTAAAAAAAAAAAAAGTTTAACATTACTAAAGTATTTTTTTAAAACAAATTCTGGCCTCTTCTCTTAAGAACTAGATATACAGTATATTGTAATTTCCTTTGTAGTGAATGTTCAATGACTGCATACAGGTTACATGGGGGATGTTGGGTAATGATAATGTCATAAGATATAAAGATGACAAATACTGCTACAAAACTACCTAGATTTACCAGGAACCGAGCAATCTCTATATTGAGATAATATATCATATCACTGTCTTATTCTCTTGGGTATTGTCACTACAACATTCAAGACTTTTTAAAATTGTGACTAACAGTCTTCAAAAATAAAAGGAATTTAAGAGAATTTTCTTTCCAAAAAAGTATCTCCATTTCAATGTATTTTGGCAATCGGTAGAGATTTACATTATTTGTGCTAAATTGAAATTGACTAGGAAATGGAGTATTGATTTTAGATCATAGGTAGCTTATTAAAATCACTGAGCAGCAATGACTCTTTTGCAATGTTTGTGCAATCATAAACAAATCCATATATGATATAGAGCAATGATAAAAACTATTACATCACATATACTACATATGCTAGTGAAATATTACTACATTACTTTATCATAGGCACATCTCAAAGTTATTAATGTACAATATTTAATTATATTAATTTTGTATTATGATTAGGTTAGATAAACTTCTATTATCTAATTTGCTTCATTCTTTTGAAATCCTTTGTTTAAGAAATAGCCAATCACACGAGGCATCTATGTGCAGCCACCAATCAGCAGCTTCTGAGCCTATCTAGATATGTTTTTTAGCAAATGATATAAAGAGAATGAAGAAATTAAATAATAGAAGTAAATTAGAAAGTTGTTTAAAAATGCATGTTCTTTCTAAATCATAAAATAAAAAAATTAGTTTGAAGTCTCTTTAAACAGGGGCATCAAGCTCCATTTGGAGCTTGATAATTCTGCCCCTATTAGTGGAGCGGAAACATTTACATGAGATCAATATTGTTTTTTTTTGCGTTCGTTTGCACTCAAGATAAATTACACTCATTAAACAAGTTAAAGGTAAACTCGATCGCTTAAGCACAATTGAAGTTAATGCTTGTCGGGTTAGAGCGTCCTCAGAGTTGTGGTTAACTGTTTCGCATAAACATTTTTTTACAAAACACATAAAATACATTATACAGGGAGTGCAGAATTATTAGGCAAGTTGTATTTTTGAGGATTCATTTTATTATTGAACAACAACCATGTTCTCAATGAACCCAAAAAACTCATAATATCAAAGCTGAATAGTTTTGGAAGTAGTTTTTAGTTTGTTTTTAGTTATAGCTATTTTAGGGGGATATCTGTGTGTGCAGGTGACTATTACTGTGCATAATTATAACTTAACAAAAAACAAATATATACCCATTTCAATTATTTATTTTTACCAGTGAAACCAATGTAACATCTCAACATTCACAAATATACATTTCTGACATTCAAAAACAAAACAAAAACAAATCAGTGACCAATATAGCCACCTTTCTTTGCAAGGACACTCAAAAGCCTGCCATCCATGGATTCTGTCAGTGTTTTGATCTGTTCACCATCAACATTGCGTGCAGCAGCAACCACATCCTCCCAGACACTGTTCAGAGAGGTGTACTGTTTTCACTCCTTGTAAATCTCACATTTGATGATGGACCACAGGTTCTCAATGGGGTTCAGATCAGGTGAACAAGGAGGCCATGTCATTAGATTTTCTTCTTTTATACCCTTTCTTGCCAGCCACGCTGTGCAGTACTTGGACGCGTGTGATGGAGCATTGTCCTGCATGAAAATCATGTTTTTCTTGAAGGATGCAGACTTCTTCCTGTACCACTGCTTGAAGAAGGTGTCTTCCAGAAACTGGCAGTAGGACTGGGAGTTGAGCTTGACTCCATCCTCAACCCGAAAAGGCCCCACAAGCTCATCTTTGATGATACCAGCCCAAACCAGTACTCCACCTCCACCTTGCTGGCGTCTGAGTTGGACTGGAGCTCTCTGCCCTTTACCAATCCAGCCACAGGCCCATCCATCTGGCCCATCAAGACTCACTCTCATTTCATCAGTCCATAAAACCTTAGAAAAATCAGTCTTGAGATATTTCTTGGCCCAGTCTTGACGTTTCAGCTTGTGTGTCTTGTTCAGTGGTAGTCGTCTTTCAGCCTTTCTTACCTTGGCCATGTCTCTGAGTATTGCACACCTTGTGCTTTTGGGCACTCCAGTGATGTTGCAGCTCTGAAATATGGCCAAACTGGTGGCAAGTGGCATCTTGGCAGCTGCACACTTGACTTTTCTCAGTTCATGGGCAGTTATTTTGCGCCTTGGTTTTTCCACACGCTTCTTGCGACCCTGTTGACTATTTTGAATGAAACGCTTGATTGTTCAATGATCAAGCTTCAGAAGCTTTGCAATTTTAAGAGTGCTGCATCCCTCTGCAAGATATCTCACTATTTTTGACTTTTCTGAGCCTGTCAAGTCCTTCTTTTGACCCATTTTGCCAAAGGAAAGGAAGTTGCCTAATAATTATGCACACCTTATATAGGGTGTTGATGTCATTAGACCACACCCCTTCTCATTACAGAGATGCACATCACCTAATATGCTTAATTGGTAGTAGGCTTTCGAGCCTATACAGCTTGGAGTAAGACAACATGCATAAAGAGGATGATGTGGTCAAAATACTCATTTGCCTAATAATTCTGCACTCCCTGTAATATACAGCTACACTCATGATAACACTATCTAATAAGAATTATTTAAAAAAAATATTGCACTAAAATGTTATAACGGCTCAAAGAAATTAGATCTCTGGTGTAAGGCAGGCAAAGGGCTTTAACATAGACATACATACATATATGTCTAAAGATGAATATGTATGTATGTATATATATATATATATATATATATATATATATGTGTGTGTGTGTGTGTATACATATGTATTTATATGTGTATATATTTATTTTCAGACATATATACACATATAAGCACATAAATACATATGTACACATATATGGACATATATAAAAGTGCATTGGAGCCCTTTGCAGTAAAGTAGATGAAAACATGTTAAAGTATATTTATGCAATCTTCATATTTAATAAAGTGTTATAGTATGTATTTAGTGTAAATATTTCACATTCCAATGTTCTTCACATAGCAGAATATGTTCTTAGTATTTATAAATAGATATTCCTATATATACAGTATATCTGTATATCTATACCTATATGTAATCATGTGTGTATATATATAAATATATATATATATATATATATATATATAAAACAGGAGAATATGGAATCGGGTTTGCTTGTGAGTGGGGTGTTTTTTTCCACTTTTTTGCTATAATGAGGAGGAATAGGTTATTGTGTGCAATATTCTAAGACCTAGATTTGGAGTTTGGCGGTAGCCATGAAAACCAGCGTTAGATGCTCCTAACGCTGGTTTTAGGCTACCGCCGGTATTTGGAGTCACTCAAAATAGGGTCTAACGCTCACTTTTCAGCCGCGACTTTTCCATACCGCAGATCCCCTTACGTCAATTGCGTATCCTATCTTTTCAATGGGATCTTCCTAACTCCGGTATTTAGAGTCGTTTCTGAAGTGAGCGTTAGACATCTAACGACAAAACTCCAGCCGCAGGAAAAAAGTCAGTAGTTAAGAGCTTTCTGGGCTAACGCCGGTTCATAAAGCTCTTAACTACTGTACTCTAAAGTACACTAACACCCATAAACTACCTATGTACCCCTAAACCGAGGTCCCCCCACATCGCCGCCACTCGATTAAATTTTTTTAACCCCTAATCTGCCGACCGCCACCTACGTTATCCTTATGTACCCCTAATCTGCTGCCCCTAACACCGCCGACCCCTGTATTATATTTATTAACCCCTAATCTGCCCCCCACAACGTCGCCGCCAGCTACCTACACTTATTAACCCCTAATCTGCCGACCGGACCTGAGCGCTACTATAATAAAGTTATTAACCCCTAATCCGCCTCACTAACCCTATAATAAATAGTATTAACCCCTAATCTGCCCTCCCTAACATCGCCGACACCTAACTTCAATTATTAACCCCTAATCTGCTGACCGGAGCTCACCGCTATTCTAATAAATGTATTAACCCCTAAAGCTAAGTCTAACCCTAACACTAACACCCCCCTAAGTTAAATATAATTTAAATCTAACTAAATAAATTAACTCTTATTAAATAAATTATTCCTATTTAAAGCTAAATACTTACCTGTAAAATAAATCCTAATATAGCTACAATATAAATTATATTTATATTATAGCTATTTTAGGATTTATATTTATTTTACAGGTAACTTTGTATTTATTTTAACCAGGTACAATAGCTATTAAATAGTTAAGAACTATTTAATAGCTAAAATAGTTAAAATAATTACAAATTTACCTGTAAAAGAAATCCTAAACTAAGTTACAATTAAAACTAACACTATACTATCAATAAATTAATTAAATAAACTACCTACAATTACCTACAATTAACCTAACACTACACTATCAATAAATTAATTAAATACAATTGCTACAAATAAATACAATTAAATAAACTTGCTAAAGTACAAAAAATAAAAAAGAACTAAGTTACAAAAAAAAAAAAAATATCTACAAACATAAGAAAAATATTACAACAATTTTAAACTAATTACACCTACTCTAAGCCCCCTAATAAAACAACAAAGCCCCCCAAAATAAAAAATGCCCTACCCTATTCTAAATTACTAAAGTTAAAAGCTCTTTTACCTTACCAGCCCTGAACAGGGCCCTTTGCGGGGCATGCCCCAAGAAGTTCAGCTCTTTTGCCTGTAAAAAAAAAACATACAATACCCCCCCCAACATTACAACCCACCACCCACATACCCCTAATCTAACCCAAACCCCCCTTAAATAAACCTAACACTAAGCCCCTGAAGATCATCCTACCTTGTCTTCACCTCACCAGGTATCACCGATCCATCCTGGCTCCAAAATCTTCATCCAACCCAAGCGGGGGTTGGCGATCAATCATCCGGTGCCTGAAGAGGTCCAGAAGAGGCTCCAAAGTCTTCATCCTATCCGGGAAGAAGAGGCGATCCGGACCGGCAACCATCTTGATCCAAGCGGCATCTTCTATCTTCATCCGATGACGACCGGCTCCATCCTGAAGACCTCCACCGCGGACCCATCTTCTTCCGGCGACGTCCAACTGCAGAATGACGGTTCCTTTAAGGGACGTCATCCAAGATGGCGTCCCTCGAATTCCGATTGGCTGATAGGATTCTATCAGCCAATCGGAATTAAGGTAGGAATATTCTGATTGGCTGATGGAATCAGCCAATCAGAATCAAGTTCAATCCGATTGGCTGATCCAATCAGCCAATCAGATTGAGCTCGCATTCTATTGGCTGTTCCGATCAGCCAATAGAATGCGAGCTCAATCTGATTGGCTGATTGGATCAGCCAATCGGATTGAACTTGATTCTGATTGGCTGATTCCATCAGCCAATCAGAATATTTCTACCTTAATTCCGATTGGCTGATAGAATCCTATCAGCCAATCGGAATTTGAGGGACGCCATCTTGGATGAAGGCCCTTAAAGGAACCAAAAGATATTAAAACCAGTGAGCGCAGGGTGAACACACCAAACTCCTGAGAATACCTATGTTTTCCCAAAATAGGTAAGTGAAATGACTAAAAAAGGGGAGTGAACCAGGAGCGCTACAGCTAAAGGTGCTAAAAAATATAAGACAATATGTTTGATACTTGGAAATATGACAGGACAATAACGTATCTAAAATGAGACACAATTTAATTGACAAAAATAATAACAAGTAAAAACGGACGTCTCCGTAAGTAAAAACTTCTTAAGTTGCCGCCATATAAATATTGCAATAGCAGAAAGAGTTCGTGGTGCAAAATAGAAATAGTCCAGTGTACACTTACAATTGCTCTATTCCGTGTTGGTTTGCTAGCAAACAAGGGCTTACCCCAGACCTTCCACTCGATGTTCTCTGTGGGTAAGTTACAGCCGTTAGCGCGATGACGTCCCTTATGTGGGCGCTGTCCCAGACGGGCTCTCTGATTGGACCAAATTCGGAACCAGCCGACAGCGGTAATAGTGACTCTTTTAGCTATGGTATAGCAATCCTCCAGTGACAGATACCTGCTCTTAGTGCTAGATAGCACGCAAGGTACAAAATAAAGGCTGTGAGCGGACTTGATTAGGAGTTCAGAGAGTTAGTTGCAAGTCTTTCCAATAGCTAATTATATTAGCGAATTTGCACAATCCTCAGTGAACACTTTGGTAGCTCCAGCTACAAGTAGTAAATCTTAGTGGTTGTTGCAGTACATCAGTAAATCTTAGTGGCTGTTGCAGTACATCAACGCGTTTCTCCCTTTACAGGGCTTTCTCAAGATGAATGATCTGCAACAGGTGTATCTCCATTTAAAGGTATAGCTTGCTTCTCATTGGTTATACCACACCTGGGAGTATTACCTAAGGCGGTCTTTAATATTTAAGATGGTATTGGCAAGCAACTATATAGAGAAGAGTAGTCTCTATCACTAATTTTCACAGAGCTCCCTTAAAAATGATCCCTATAGTTAATATTGTGTCTATTTATACAATTATTTTTATTAAAGTTATGTACTAAAACATTTATTAAAAACAATTAATTAAAAACAATTAATAAGAACATTTATAAAAAACAATAATTAAAATTAAAAACAGTGAGTACTTGGAGCATAGTAAAGATAGTCATATTGTGGGTCTAAATTGATACTATATGTGTAATATAATAAGGTGCAAAAACGTGCATTACATAGCTGCTATTAGTCAAATAAAAATGGGGAAATATCTAGTTCAGAATTTAGACCAGCCGGAAACAGAGTGTTATGTTTATAAATCAATTCAGCCTCTTTGATTTTCAAAAAATTTTCTAAATCCCCCCCCCTCCAATTCTGCTTAACTTGAAGTATACCCCAATACTTTAAATCTTTGGTATTGCCCTTATGTACAGATTTGAAGTGCCTATATAAATTAGTGTCTACTATTCCCTTCTCAATGCATAATAAGTGTTCTCTTATCCTGTCTTTGATCATACGCTTAGTCTCCCCAAAATAAAACAAATTACATGTGCATTTAAGAATATAAATTACCCCCTTTGTAGTGCATCTAATGCATTGCTTAATAGTGATTTCTTCTCCTGAATTTGGAATGGTAATAACTTTCCTTTTATCACTATGTGTACATGCCTTGCATGAATAGCAAGGAAAGAAACCTGATATTTTTCCCCCTTGTAAATCTTTTTGTATGAAATTTGGTTTCTGATTTGTCTCACGTGAACTAGGCGCAAGTATTGTTTTAAAATTTTTTGTCTTTTTAAAAATTAATCTGGGTTTGTGAGGGAGTGCATCTCCTAATATTGGGTCAGCTTTTAGGATGGCCCAGTGTTTATTTAAAATTCTTCTCATAATGCCATGATCTACATTGTATTCCGTTATAAATGGGACGTCAATTAAATCTGAGTTCTCTTTGGTTGTCTTTTGTTTATATGTGAGGAGGCTCTTTCTATCAGTGTTCCTTGCTCTTGTTACAGCCCTATTGACAACTTCCTCATCGTATCCCTTATCTCTACATTTTTCGATTAGGGACTCTATTTGGTATTCAAAGTCTGAAGGTCTAGAGCAATTTTTTCTTACTCTTAGACTTTGGCCTACGGGAATGTTGTCTTTCCACTGCTGGAGATGACAACTTTTAAAATGAATAAAACTGTTAGAGTTAACCTCTTTGAAATGTGTTCTTGTTTCTATGTTTTTGTTAATTGCCATAATTTCTAAATCTAGAAAGACAGCCTTATCTTTGCTGTGATTAAAGGTAAATACAAGACCTTTATCATTAGAGTTCATATCCGAGAACAATTTTAAAAGATTTAATTCAGACCCTCTCCATATCAGCAAGACGTCATCTATGTACCGTCTATAGAGCACGAGGTCCGCGCCATAGTTACCCGATTGGAAGAAAGACTCTTCCCAATTGCCAACAAATAAGTTGGCGTAACTTGGCGCGAACCTTGTGCCCATAGCCGTACCTTCTATTTGTAAGTAGAATTTGTTATTATACATGAAGTAATTATTCTTCAATATAAACAAGATACTTTTTAATAAAAAATCTTTTTGTTCTGGTCTCATCTCTGAATCTTCATCTAAATATTTTTTAATAGCTACAATCCCTTTATCATGATCAATTACTGTATAAAGAGAAGTAATATCTCCAGTCACTAAAATAAAGTCATCCTCCCAAACAATTTGTTCCAAAATATTTAGGACCTGGGTGGAATCCCTCAAATATGAGTCCAAATTCCTTACATACTTTTGCAGGAAAGTGTCCACATATTGTGAGAGATTGGAGGATAATGCCCCTATGCCCAAAATAATCGGTCTCCCTGGTGGTTGAGTGAGGTTCTTATGTATTTTCGGAAGGAAGTAGAACACCGGGACCCTAGGATGGATAGGGTCCAGGTATTCCACCTCCCTCTCATTTAAAATTCCTGAGTCTCTACCTTCTCTTATAAGCCTTTTTAAAAGGGCAGCAAACTTGTTAGTAGGATTTAGATCAAGTTTTTTATAGGTTTTATTGTCATTCAATAATCTTAAAGATTCCATATCATAATAACTTGTGTCCATAATCACAATCCCGCCGCCCTTGTCGGCGGGCTTGATGGTTATATTATGGTTCTTTTTCAAATTATCCAAAATGATGGTCTCTTTTTTAGTCAAGTTAGTTTTCATAAATTTTGATGGTTTACTACTCTTTAGATCTTTTAAAACCATTTGTTCAAAAGTTTCAAGGTGAGTTCCCTTAGCGGAGACAGGATTAAATGTCGATTTGGATTTTAGGCTGGTATGGATAAACTTATCCTCTTTTATTTTATCTTTAGTCATGGACATTCTTTCAAGGGGACTTTTCATAAAAAATCTTTTAAGGGTGAGGTTCCTAACAAATTTCTTTATATGGATATGCGTATTGAATTTGTTTAATCTAACACTCGGGGCAAAAGAGAGACCATAGCTCAAAATCTTTGTTTCCTCATCTTGTAGTGTAGTATTACTGATATTAAAAACTCCATTTATCTTTATCTCCCTCTCTTTGCCTCTTGTGCTGATCCCACTCCCTCTTGTTCCTCTAGAGGTCTTTTTTTGTTTTTTTGTTGTTGCGGATATTGTCCCCATACACTTATCTGGTTGTTTCCCAGAAGATCCTTTGAGGTGCCCTCCCTTGGAGGGCTGTTCACTAAAAAAGGAGTGTCAGCTTCCCTATGTCTGGTTCTCTCTGTTGCATGAACAAGGGGTGAGTATCTATTTCTTGTAGGTGTCTCCCATCTTTCTTTCTTGTCCCAAATGGGTTTATTTATACGAGGAGGTGCCTCTCTATCTGGATAATTAGTATAATCATTATATCTGCCTTCAGTGTGATAATTATTTCTATTATCATATGTATTATAGTTCCTATAGTTATAGTACCTATCATTATATACTCTATTGTAATTTGAGTAATTCGGTCTCCATGATCTATTAAGATCTCTATTTGAGTCCCTATTGTCTCTCTCTCTATAATCATAGGTGTTAGTTCTAAAGGAATTGTAATTCCTTTTTTCTTTCTTTTTATTATGGTTGACTATTGTCCAATTCTCCTTAGGGATATTAGACTCCCTCAAATTAGTTTCACTATTAGTATTTTGATCCGTTTTTTTAGTATCTCTCTCTAATTTCTTCCATTTGGTTTTCAAAATATCCTTATTTAAAGTGTTTAGTCTTTCAATCATGTCTTTTTGTTTTTCTTTAAAAGATAAGGATTTCTTATCTTTAAGTTTATCTTTAATTTCTAATATTTCTTTTTCTAGATCTACTAGAGTATCCTTCCTAGATCTTTTTAGTATCTCCATTAGATCAGCCGAAGCTTTAGATAGCACTTCTTCCCATTCTCTTTGGAAATTTTCTTTAAGGGGAAAAGCACAAGTTTTAGTTAATGTTAGGCCCTTTGGGATTAAATTTTTCACAGTGTATTTATTTAGAAAAATAATCTCAGTTTTTTGTTTTCATTCTCTAGTTAGGAGTTTTTCTAATTTAATTAGAGTTTCTTCTAGACTTTCATATTCCAAATCAGTGTTATTATCATCTCCTTTGTGATTGTGTAATTCCTTATACAGGTGTTCTCTAAATGAGAAAATGTCCTCCATATTGGAAGGGGAGGACATAGTGTGTGAATAAAGGATCTATATAAAAATGTGAATCACTTCTAACTACTATTAAAAATATATATAATATATATAATAATGTTGAATATTAAAACATAAGATGCTCTATGTGAAGATTTAAAAAGTGTAAAGTGCACAGTGTTAAATGTAATCAGTGACGATATTTAGAAAGAATTTATCACAAGAGACTGAATTAGGTCTAGAATACTTTAGTAGAATACACACCACCCGCTGCTCATTGGATGGGAAACAGAAACAAATCAAAAGATATTAAAACCAGTGAGCGCAGGGTGAACACACCAAACTCCTGAGAATACCTATGTTTTCCCAAAATAGGTAAGTGAAATGACTAAAAAAGGGGAGTGAACCAGGAGCGCTACAGCTAAAGGTGCTAAAAAATATAAGACAATATGTTTGATACTTGGAAATATGACAGGACAATAACGTATCTAAAATGAGACACAATTTAATTGACAAAAATAATAACAAGTAAAAACGGACGTCTCCGTAAGTAAAAACTTCTTAAGTTGCCGCCATATAAATATTGCAATAGCAGAAAGAGTTCGTGGTGCAAAATAGAAATAGTCCAGTGTACACTTACAATTGCTCTATTCCGTGTTGGTTTGCTAGCAAACAAGGGCTTACCCCAGACCTTCCACTCGATGTTCTCTGTGGGTAAGTTACAGCCGTTAGCGCGATGACGTCCCTTATGTGGGCGCTGTCCCAGACGGGCTCTCTGATTGGACCAAATTCGGAACCAGCCGACAGCGGTAATAGTGACTCTTTTAGCTATGGTATAGCAATCCTCCAGTGACAGATACCTGCTCTTAGTGCTAGATAGCACGCAAGGTACAAAATAAAGGCTGTGAGCGGACTTGATTAGGAGTTCAGAGAGTTAGTTGCAAGTCTTTCCAATAGCTAATTATATTAGCTAATTTGCACAATCCTCAGTGAACACTTTGGTAGCTCCAGCTACAAGTAGTAAATCTTAGTGGTTGTTGCAGTACATCAGTAAATCTTAGTGGCTGTTGCAGTACATCAACGCGTTTCTCCCTTTACAGAGTCTTTCTTCCAATCGGGTAACTATGGCGCGGACCTCGTGCTCTATAGACGGTACATAGATGACGTCTTGCTGATATGGAGAGGGTCTGAATTAAATCTTTTAAAATTGTTCTCGGATATGAACTCTAATGATAAAGGTCTTGTATTTACCTTTAATCACAGCAAAGATAAGGCTGTCTTTCTAGATTTAGAAATTATGGCAATTAACAAAAACATAGAAACAAGAACACATTTCAAAGAGGTTAACTCTAACAGTTTTATTCATTTTAAAAGTTGTCATCTCCAGCAGTGGAAAGACAACATTCCCGTAGGCCAAAGTCTAAGAGTAAGAAAAAATTGCTCTAGACCTTCAGACTTTGAATACCAAATAGAGTCCCTAATCGAAAAATTTAGAGATAAGGGATACGATGAGGAAGTTGTCAATAGGGCTGTAACAAGAGCAAGGAACACTGATAGAAAGAGCCTCCTCACATATAAACAAAAGACAACCAAAGAGAACTCAGATTTAATTGACGTCCCATTTATAACGGAATACAATGTAGATCATGGCATTATGAGAAGAATTTTAAATAAACACTGGGCCATCCTAAAAGCTGACCCAATATTAGGAGATGCACTCCCTCACAAACCCAGATTAATTTTTAAAAAGACAAAAAAATTTAAAACAATACTTGCGCCTAGTTCACGTGAGACAAATCAGAAACCAAATTTCATACAAAAAGATTTACAAGGGGGAAAAATATCAGGTTTCTTTCCTTGCTATTCATGCAAGGCATGTACACATAGTGATAAAAGGAAAGTTATTACCATTCCAAATTCAGGAGAAGAAATCACTATTAAGCAATGCATTAGATGCACTACAAAGGGGGTAATTTATATTCTTAAATGCACATGTAATTTGTTTTATTTTGGGGAGACTAAGCGTATGATCAAAGACAGGATAAGAGAACACTTATTATGCATTGAGAAGGGAATAGTAGACACTAATTTATATAGGCACTTCAAATCTGTACATAAGGGCAATACCAAAGATTTAAAGTATTGGGGTATACTTCAAGTTAAGCAGAATTGGAGGGGGGGGGATTTAGAAAATTTTTTGAAAATCAAAGAGGCTGAATTGATTTATAAACATAACACTCTGTTTCCGGCTGGTCTAAATTCTGAACTAGATATTTCCCCATTTTTATTTGACTAATAGCAGCTATGTAATGCACGTTTTTGCACCTTATTATATTACACATATAGTATCAATTTAGACCCACAATATGACTATCTTTACTATGCTCCAAGTACTCACTGTTTTTAATTTTAATTATTGTTTTTTATAAATGTTCTTATTAATTGTTTTTAATTAATTGTTTTTAATAAATGTTTTAGTACATAACTTTAATAAAAATAATTGTATAAATAGACACAATATTAACTATAGGGATCATTTTTAAGGGAGCTCTGTGAAAATTAGTGATAGAGACTACTCTTCTCTATATAGTTGCTTGCCAATACCATCTTAAATATTAAAGACCGCCTTAGGTAATACTCCCAGGTGTGGTATAACCAATGAGAAGCAAGCTATACCTTTAAATGGAGATACACCTGTTGCAGATCATTCATCTTGAGAAAGCCCTGTAAAGGGAGAAACGCGTTGATGTACTGCAACAGCCACTAAGATTTACTGATGTACTGCAACAACCACTAAGATTTACTACTTGTAGCTGGAGCTACCAAAGTGTTCCCTGAGGATTGTGCAAATTCGCTAATATAATTAGCTATTGGAAAGACTTGCAACTAACTCTCTGAACTCCTAATCAAGTCCGCTCACAGCCTTTATTTTGTACCTTGCGTGCTATCTAGCACTAAGAGCAGGTATCTGTCACTGGAGGATTGCTATACCATAGCTAAAAGAGTCACTATTACCGCTGTCGGCTGGTTCCGAATTTGGTCCAATCAGAGAGCCCGTCTGGGACAGCGCCCACATAAGGGACGTCATCGCGCTAACGGCTGTAACTTACCCACAGAGAACATCGAGTGGAAGGTCTGGGGTAAGCCCTTGTTTGCTAGCAAACCAACACGGAATAGAGCAATTGTAAGTGTACACTGGACTATTTCTATTTTGCACCACGAACTCTTTCTGCTATTGCAATATTTATATGGCGGCAACTTAAGAAGTTTTTACTTACGGAGATGTCCGTTTTTACTTGTTATTATTTTTGTCAATTAAATTGTGTCTCATTTTAGATACGTTATTGTCCTGTCATATTTCCAAGTATCAAACATATTGTCTTATATTTTTTAGCACCTTTAGCTGTAGCGCTCCTGGTTCACTCCCCCTTAAAGGAACCGTCATTCTGCAGTTGGACATCGCCGGAAGAAGATGGGTCCGCGGTGGAGGTCTTCAGGATGGAGCCGGTAGTCATCGGATGAAGATAGAAGATGCCGCTTGGATCAAGATGGTTGCCGGTCCGGATCGCTTCTTCTTCCCGGATAGGATGAAGACTTTGGAGCCTCTTCTGGACCTCTTCAGGCACCGGATGATGGATCGCCAACCCCCGCTTGGGTTGGATGAAGATTTTGGAGCCAGGATGGATCGGTGATACCTGGTGAGGTGAAGACAAGGTAGGATGATCTTCAGGGGCTTAGTGTTAGGTTTATTTAAGGGGGGTTTGGGTTAGATTAGGGGTATGTGGGTGGTGGGTTGTAATGTTGGGGGGGGGTATTGTATGTTTTTTTTTTACAGGCAAAAGAGCTGAACTTCTTGGGGCATGCCCCGCAAAGGGCCCTGTTCAGGGCTGGTAAGGTAAAAGATCTTTTAACTTTAGTAATTTAGAATAGGGTAGGGCATTCTTTATTTTGGGGGGCTTTGTTGTTTTATTAGGGGGCTTAGAGTAGGTGCAATTAGTTTAAAATTGTTGTAATATTTTTCTTATGTTTGTAGATATTTTTTTATTTTTTGTAACTTAGTTCTTTTTTATTTTTTGTACTTTAGCAAGTTTATTTAATTGTATTTATTTGTAGCAATTGTTTTTAATTAATTTATTGATAGTGTAGTATTAGGTTAATTGTAGGTAATTGTAGGTAGTTTATTTAATTAATTTATTGATAGTATAGTGTTAGTTTTAATTGTAACTTAGTTTAGGATTTCATTTACAGGTAAATTTGTAATTATTTTAACTATTTTAGCTATTAAATAGTTCTTAACTATTTAATAGCTATTGTACCTGGTTAAAATAATTACAAAGTTACCTGTAAAATAAATATAAATCCTAAAATAGCTATAATTATAATTTATATTGTAGCTATATTAGGATTTATTTTACAGGTAAGTATTTAGCTTTAAATAGGAATAATTTATTTAATAAGAGTTAATTTATTTAGTTAGATTTAAATTATATTAACTTAGGGGGGTGTTAGTGTTAGGGTTAGACTTAGCTTTAGGGGTTAATACATTTATTAGAATAGCGGTGAGCTCCGGTCGGCAGATTAGGGGTTAATAATTGAAGTTAGGTGTCTGCGATGTTAGGGAGGGCAGATTAGGGGTTAATACTATTTATTATAGGGTTAGTGAGGCGGATTAGGGGTTAATACCTTTATTATAATAGCGGTGCGGTCCGGTCGGCAGATTAGGGTCAATAAGTATAGGTAGCTGGCGGCGACGTTGTGGGGGGCAGATTAGGGGTTAATAAATATAATATAGGGGTCGGCTATGTTAGGGCAGCAGATTAGGGGTACATAGGGATAATGTAAGTAGCGGCGGTTTACGGAGCGGCAGATTAGGGGTTAATAATAATATGCAGGGGTCAGCGATAGCGGGGGCGGCAGATTAGGGGTTAATAAGTGTAAGGTTAGGGGTGTTTAGACTCGGGGTACATGTTAGAGTGTTAAGTGCAGACGTTGGAAGGGTTACCGCATAGCAAACAATGGGGCTGCGTTAGGAGCTGAACGCGGCTTTTTTGCAGGTGTTAGGTTTTTTTTCAGCTCAAACAGCCCCATTGTTTCCTATGGGAGAATCGTGCACGAGCACGTTTTTGAGGCTGGCCGCGTCCGTAAGCAACTCTGGTATCGAGAGTTGAAGCTGCGTTAAAAATGCTCTACGCTCCTTTTTTGGAGCCTAACGCAGCCTTTATGTGGACTCTCGATATCAGAGTTATTTTTATGGTGCGGCCAGTAAAACGCGGGCGTTAGTTTTTCGGGTCGTTACCGACAAAACTCCAAATCTAGCCGTGTATTTGGCGTTTTGCACACGTCGGGCTAGCACAAGAGCGATAACTTTCTACTTTCAACTCATAATACGAATGCAACCGAACGCGCATAAGAATTTTACTTCTAGCGCATTTAAAGCTCAAGTTAAAGCATTAAATAGTACTCCTCGTATAATCTGGCCCTAAGTATGCTCCACAATCACCACCCTGTAACATTTTTGAGGTGTCAGTGTCCATGTTAAAAAAAAAAGGGTAGAACAGTCTTTTTTAATTCAAACATATATGTAAATATATCATTTTATCTTCTAAGGCTCTCGATAAACCTGTACAAAAAAATGGCAGCTAGCAGTTTCCATTTAGCCAGGTAAAAGTAGTTTGTTATTTTCTTAAAACAAAAATATTTCTTCATAATTGGTTACAAATAATAAAGGGAAATCCCGTACCTGCTGCTTTTGCTTTGGCATTGAATTTTTTCAATTTCCCTGGAGAAAGTCTGGTATAATTCTATGTGAGGATAGATTCATTTTCCTTAATTGATTTTAGAGTTTTTATTAGATTGTGTAAATGTAATCAAACTAAATTGTGATTTACGCAAGTGTTGTGAAAATACATAATAGGTTTGCCCAAATGTATATTGGTGACTAGAAAACTGCAAGATGTTTTTGTTCTATTTTCCATTTTAACACATCTCCAGTAGCGATACAATCCCCTTAGGTCTCCAAAAATATGCAGCTGTTCTCCAAAGCTATATTTTGCATAATTAAACATTAGGCATTTTTTTTTTAAATTGATATTAAATAGTGCTCATATAGTTCAAAGCAACCCTGTGAATTTCAGTCAAATATAAATGCCCAATACATTTTAAACTAGACCAAACTTTAATAAATGTTCATTTTAAATGTCATTTATAATGCAATTTTCAGTCACATTTACTGCATTCATAATTGGTCTGTGCCAACAGACAATCACAGCACACTATGCTTATGCAAACTGCAAGAGATGTTTAAATGAACAGCCATACACCCTGTGTGTATTGAAATGGTGTAGTGGTAACCCAAATTCTTCAAAATGACGTGCTAGATCCTATGTAAGCCTCAAGTGATAACAACAGTGCCATAGATAGTGATAGTCCTGTTGTGGAATGTCAGCCATTACATTTAAGTCACATAAAGTAAGTGTCTCCCACATGACATTTCACAGATCATAGTGACAAAAATGACATTCAGTCATATCTAATGGCTGATATTATTATATTTTATTTATAAAGCACCAACATATTCCGCAGCGCTGTCCATGGGTACAATTCATTTAAATAAAACAATGATATAAAACTTTTAACAGACAAGACAAAATTATACAAACACATACAGGAGGAATTAAGGGCCCTATTCCTGTGAGAACCTACAATCTAGAAGGGTAGGATGTTGAGAAACAGGAGGTGAAGAGTTATTATGAGTGTGAAATTAATTGCTGATATCGATCCCTTTTTGGTAACATATAAATATAGTTGTACAGCAGTTTAGGCAGAGTTTCAAGAAGATCAGGAAGATAATAATTTCCTCATTAAGTTTACACCCCACTGCAATAATGTGAAAAAATAACCTACCCATGCAGTAAATATAAATATGAAATGGCTAAACTAACATTACATCCTCTGCCATTGTAATAATATTCTTTACATTTATTTAACCACTCTGTACTCTATTCCCAAACCAAAACATATATTTTTTAATTTGTTTTCTTATACTGAATACACAAACTTTTGTTCTGTGAGAGTTGTCCCTGTGAGCCAGTGATTAGTAGAGTCCCAGGACTTCCTTGTTCACAATTATACATTTCCTTTAAGGCCTTTATTTATCAAGCTTTGGAATCAGCGTTGGAGCAATTTAAATTAAAGTTAAGAGAAAGCATTCTTTAGACCACTGCTTCATAACCTCTCCACCACCTCAGAGGTGGCAAACTTATAATATCCCATATTTATTCATCTGAGATGATTGACACATTCTACTCTTGCACAGCTTGTTGTGTAAGAGAAGGGATGGGGCTGTATAAGTTATTTATTGTGTGATTTTAAATTTCGATATTGGATACTACATCACTGATCCCTAGTTTGGCTGACCAGTTCCCTGCCTAACGGCTAGATTTAGAGTTTGGCGGTAGCCGTCAAAACCAGCATTAGGGGGTCCTAACGCTGGTTTTTACCGCCCGCTGGTATTTAGAGTCAGTCATTAAAGGGTCTAACGCTCACTTTGCAGCCGCAACTTTTCCATACCGGAGATCCCCCTACGCCAATTGCGTATCCTATCTTTTCAATGGGATCTTTCTAACGCTGGTATTTAGAGTCGTGGCTGAAGTGAGTGTTAGAAATCTAACTACAAAACTCCAGCCGCAGAAAAAAAACAGGAGTTAAGAGCTTTTTGGGCTAACGGCGGTTCATAAAGCTCTTAACTACTGTGCTTTAAAGAACACTAACACCCATAAACTATCTATGTACCCCTAAACCGAGGTCCCCCCACATCGCCGCCACTATAATACATTTTTTTAACTCCTAATCTGCCGACCGAACACCGCCGCCACCTACATTATACTTATGTACCCCTAATCTGTTGCCCCTAACACCACCGACCCCTATATTTATTAACCCCTAATCTGCCCCCTCAACGTTGCCGACACCTACCTACACTTATTAACCCCTAATCTGCCGACCCAACCTCACCGCTACTATAATAAATGTATTAACCCCTAAAGCTAAGTCTAACTCTAACACTAACACAACAGTCTTGATCCAAGCCCAAGCGGGGGGCTGAAGACATCCATCCTCCGGCTGGATCCAAGTGGGCAGAAGAGGACATCCGGACCGGCAAACATCTTCATCCAGGCGGCATCTTCTATGTTCTTCCATCCGATGACGAACGGCTGATCTTCAAGACCTCCAGCACGGATCTATCCTCTTCTTCCGACGACTAGACGACAAATGAAGGTTCCTTTAAGGGACGTCATCCAAGATGGCGTCCCTCGAATTATGATTGGCTGATAGGATTCTATCAGCCAATCGGAATTAAGGTAGGAAAATTCTTATTGGCTGATGGAATCGGCCAATCAGATTCAAGTTCAATCCGATTGGCTGATCCAATCAGCCAATCAGATTGAGCTCGCATTCTATTGGCTGTTCCAATCAGCCAATAGAATGTGAGCTCAATCTGATTGGCTGATCCAATCAGCCAATCAGATTGAACTTGATTCTGATTGGCTGATTCCATCAGCCAATCAGAATTTTCCTACCTTAATTCCGATTGGCTGATAGAATCCTATCAGCCAATCGGAATTCAAGGGACACCATCTTGGATGACGTCCCTTAAAAGAACCTTCATTCGTCATCTAGTCATCGGAAGAAGAGGATGGATTCGCGCTGGAGGTCTTGAAGATCAGCCGCTCGTCATCGGATGCCGCCTTGATGAAGATATTTGCCAGTCCCTATGTCCTCTTCAGCCCCCGCTTGGGCTTGGATCAAGACATCGGAGCCAGGACGGATCGGTGTGATACCCGGTGTGGTGAAGATAAGGTAGGAAGATCTTCAGGGGCTTAGTGTTAGGTTTATTTATGGGGTGTTTGGGTTAGATTAGGGGTATGTGGGTGGTGGGTTGTAATGTTGGGGGGGGGTACTGTATGTTTTTTTTCCAGGCAAAAGAGCTGAATTCTTTGGGGCATGCCCCGCAAATGGCCCTTTTAAGGGCTGGTAAGGTAAAAGAGCTTTTCTATTTTAATTTTAGAATAGGGTAGGGCATTTTTTATTTTGGGGGGGATTGTTATTTTATTAGGGGGCTTAGAGTAGGTGTAATTAGTTTAAAATTGTTGTAATATTTTTCTAATGTTTGTAAATATTTTTTTATTTTTTGTAACTTAGTTCTTTTTTCTTTTTTGTACTTTAATTAGTTTATTTAATTGTATTTATTTGTAGGTATTGTATTTAATTCATTTATTGATAGTGTAGTGTTAGGTTTAATTGTATTTAATTTTAGGTATTTTATTTAATTAATTTATTGATAGTGTAGTGTTAGGTTTAATTGTAACTTAGGTTAGGATTTATTTTACAGGTAATTTTGTAATTATTTTAACTAGGTAGCTATTAAATAGTTATTAACTATTTAATAGCTATTGTACCTGGTTAAAATAAATACAAAGTTGCCTGTAAAATAAATATTAATCCTTTAATAGCTACAATATAATTATTATTTATATTGTAGCTATATTAGGGTTTATTTTACAGGTAAGTATTTAGCTTTAAATAGGAATAATTTATTTAATAAGAGTTAATTTATTTTGTTAGATTTAAATTATATTTAACTTAGGGGGGTGTTAGGGTTATTGTTCGACTTAGCTTTAGGGGTTAATACATTTATTAGAGTAGCGGCGAGGTCCAGTCGGCAGATTAGGGGTTAATACTTGAAGTTAGGTGTCGGCGATGTTAGGGAGGGCAGATTAGGGGTTAATACTATTTCTTACAGGGTTATTGAGGCGGGAGTGAGGCGGATTAGGGGTTAATAACTTTATTATAGTAGTGGTGAGGTCCAGTCGGCCGATTAGGGGTTAATAATTGTATGTAACTGGTGGCGACGTTGTGGGGGGCAGATTAGGGGTTAATAAATATAATATAGGGGTCGGCTGTGTTAGGGGCAGCAATTTGGGGTACATAACTATAATGTAGGTTGCGGCGTTGTACGGAGCGGCAGATTAGTGGTTAAGAATAATATGCAGGGTCAGCGATAGCGGGGGTGGCAGATTAGGGGTTAAAAAGTATAAGGTTAGGGGTGTTTAGACTCGGGGTACATGTTAGGGTGTTAGGTGCAGACTTAGAAACTGTTTCCCCATAGGAAACAATGGGGCTGCGTTAAGAGCTGAACGCTGCTTTTTTGCAGGTGTTAGGTTTTTTTTCAGCTCAAACTGCCCCATTGTTTCCTATCGGGGAATCGTGCACGAGCACGTTTTTGAGGCTGGCCGCGTCTGTAAGCACCGCTGGTATCGAGAGTTGCAGTGGAGGTAAATTATGCTCTACCCTCCTTTTTTGGAGCCTAACGCACTGAAAACACAGCCATTCTGTGAACTCTAAATACCAGCGGTATTTAAAAGGTGCGGGGAAAAAAAAGCATGCGTTAGCTACGCGGGTCATTACCGACAAAACTCTAAATCTAGCCGTTAGAGTCTTGTTTCTAAATGTAAGCCTACATTTAAACATTTTTTACTTAACCTTTTTTCATACAAATTATTTTTAATGTTTAACTGCTGCTCTTTAATATACATGATAGAAACAAATAGTTGAGTTATATGAGCCTTTAAAGGGTTGTCCTGGCTATGAAAGTAATGCAGGAGAGGGGGAGAAAAGGATATAAAGAACATGATATGACAAGGATTTGGGACACAGTGGTCCCCAATCTAATCAAAATTATGATGCAAAACACTGCATAGAAATTTCTAAGTTATTT
Source organism: Bombina bombina (assembly GCF_027579735.1). Classification (NCBI taxonomy): domain Eukaryota; kingdom Metazoa; phylum Chordata; class Amphibia; order Anura; family Bombinatoridae; genus Bombina; species Bombina bombina. The sequence goes on along the minus strand of NC_069501.1, from coordinate 801,501,404 downwards.
GAATCAGTAGAAATAGTTGACATTTAAATGACTAAGACTGCTTTAATTAGTAAACAACATAACGTAGTTAAACACCTGAGAAAATATAATAAAGCTTTTCTATGAGGGACATTTACAGACATTTCATGAGGTGTACAATTAACAGTTTCTTATTTATGTTTAGTAATTTTATATTTTACATTGTTTTATAACATTTATAATAAATAAACATTCTAAATTGCTTATCTTTAGTACATTTATGTTTAATGTTTTTACATAGTGTCTAATGTAAATAAGCTCTAATATTTATTTGCAGTACAAGTTTCATAGTTTTAATAAAAAATGTAGAATGAAAAAATACAACCCTATTTATTAACTAGAGAACTTTGAAGAAATAGTCATGATATACCCAAAATATGTTGTAAGAATCAGTTTTTAACAGGTTTTAGCTGTAGAATTTGAAAAGGCAATAAATAATGTTAATATTATTAATTTATTTATTTTTGAATGGCTATATCACTCACCAGTCATATTTTATCTTAAAGGGATAGTAAAGTCACAAAAAATCTTTCATGATTTAAATAGGGCATGTAATTTTAAACAACTTTCCAATTTACTTTTATTACCAATTTTGCTTTGTTCTCTTGGTATTCTTAGTTGAAAGCTAAATCTAGGAGGTTCATGTGCTAATTTCTTACGGCTAGATTTAGAGTTCTGCGGCCAAAGGGGTGCGTTAGCTACGCATGCTTTTTTTCCCCCCGCATCTTTTAAATACCGCTGGTATTTAGAGTTCACAGAATGGCTGCGTTAGGCTCCAAAAAAGGAGCGTAGAGCATATTTACCGCCACTGCAACTCTAAATACCAGCGTTGCTTACGGACGCGGCCAGCTTCAAAAACGTGCTTGTGCACGATTCCCCCATAGAAAACAATGGGGCAGTTTGAGCTGAAAAAAAACCTAACACCTGCAAAAAAGCAGCGTTCAGCTCCTAACGCAACCCCATTGTTTACTATGGGGAAACACTTCCTATGTCTGCACCTAACACCCTAACATGTACCCCGAGTCTAAACACCCCTAACCTTACACTTATTAACCCCTAATCTGCCACCCCCGCTATCGCTGACCCCTGCATATTATTATTAACCCCTAACCTGCCGCTCCGTACACTGCCGCAACCTACATTATACCTATGTACCCCTAATCTGCTGCCCCTAACACCGCCGACCCCTATATTATATTTATTAACCCCTAATATGCCCCCCACAATGTCGCTGCCAGCTACCTACAATAATTAACCCCTAATCTGCTGATCGGATCTCGCCGCTAGTCTAATTAATGAATTAACCCCTAAAGCTAAGTCTAACCCTAACACTATAATTTAAATCTAACAAAATAAATTAAATCTTATTATATAAATTATTCCTATTTAAAGCTAAATACTTACTTGTAAAATAAACCTTAATATAGCTACAATATAAATTATACTTATATTGTAGCTATTTTAGGATTAATATTTATTTTACAGGCAACTTTGTAATTATTTTAAACAAGTACAATAGCTATTAAATAGTTAATAACTATTTAATAGCTACCTAGTTAAAATAATTACAAAATTACCTGTAAAAGAAATCCTAACCTAAGTTACAATTAAACCTAACACTACACTATCAATAAATAAATTAAATTAAATACCTACAATTACCTACAATTAAACCTAACACTACACTATCAATAAATTAATTAAATACAATACCTACAAATAACTACAATTAAATAAACTAACTAAAGTACAAAAAATAAAAAAGAACTTAGTTACAAAAAATAAAAAAATATTTACAAACATTAAAAAAATATTACAATTTTAAACTAATTACACCTACTCTAAGCCCCCTAATAAAATAACAAAGACCCCCAAAATAAAAAAATGCCCTACCCTATTCTAAAATTAAAAAGTTCAAAGCTCTTTTACCTTACCAGCCCTGAAAAGGGCCATTTGCGGGGCATGCCCCAAATAATTCAGCTCTTTTGCCTGTAAAAAAGAAACATACAATACCCCCCCAACATTACAACCCACATACCCCTAATCTAACCCAAACCCCCCTTAAATAAACCTAACACTAAGCCCCTGAAGATCTTCCTACCTTATCTTCACCATGTCAGGTTCACCGATCCGTCCTCCGAAGTCTTGATCCAAGCCCAAGTGGGGGCTGGCGATCCATAATCCGGCTGAAGTCTTCTATCAAGCCGGGGCTGAAGAGGTCCAGAAGAGGCTCCAAAGTCTTCATCCTATCCGGGAAGAAGAGGAGATCTGGACCAGCAACCATCTTGATCCAAGCGGCATCTTCTATCTTCATCCGATGACGAATGGCTCCATCTTGAAGACCTTCAGCGCGGATCCATCTTCTTCTTCCAACGTCCAACTGAAGAATGAAGGTTCCTTTAAGGGACGTCATCCAAGATGGCGTCCCTCGAATTCCGATTGGCTGATAGGATTCTATCAGCCAATCGGAATTAAGGTAGGAAAATTCTGATTGGCTGATGGAATCAGCTAATCAGATTCAAGTTCAATCCGATTGGCTGATTGGATCAGCCAATCAGATTGAGCTCGCATTCTATTGGCTGATCGGAACAGCCAATAGAATGCGAGCTCAATCTGATTGGCTGATTGGATCCAAAAACCTAACACTAAGCCCCTGAAGATCTTTCTACCTTATCTTCACCATGTCAGGTTCACCGATCCGTCCTCCGAAGTCTTGATCCAAGCCCAAGTGGGGGCTGGCGATCCATAATCCGGCTGAAGTCTCCTATCAAGCCGGGGCTGAAGAGGTCCAGAAGAGGCTCCACTAGTTGCAAGCCTCTGGTTCCCAGACATCGCAGAGCTCAGTTGGAATGCAGCGTGCGCACACGGAAGGCACAGGGCAGCCATCATTAGGAAAGTTTTTGAATCTCACCTCCGGAGCGCATACTAAGAAACTGTACCTACTATTGTTGACACGGAGCTGCAATGACCCTGGGACCACATATGGAGGTGTGGGGGACGTTGTCACTATCGCATCCTTTTTGCTAAATCTCCTCTGGTCCACCAAACTGAACTCTTTCACTCATAAGGGATATCGGCTTCTGATGGACAGATCTGGAGTGGCGTAACTTGTAACTTTCAACGTGTGGACTGATATGGGGCTGCTTGATATCAGTGTTGATCCCTTGAAATATTCTATGTCTTTTTGTTATGAGCCATCTTATTATAGTTTAAGTCTCCCTCTCGCCTAGCTTTTTATGTTCAGATGCATGTATACATGGACAGGTTGGAGCTATGTGTGCTTGTCTCTTTGGTGTTGGTTCATGACACCTTCAGGAACTGAGTGGACATTAAGCAGGGTCTAGCAGGTTTACCTGGGCATTTCCACCATAGTAGATATTGCGTACTATTTAAGAAACCAACTCTATAGAAATCCACATTCTGATATGTTGCCAGTTTGATTGTATGCACAAGAGAGAGACTGTAGCCCTTCCCATACCCAAGAGGTGCCCGGCATACTATAGAGCTGCCTGCGGCCGAGGCAGAGCAATAAGTTGAGCGTTTGGGCACCAATATGTGCTTACATAGCATAATAGGTTCACATAATACCACTATCTTCCACTCCTACCAAGTCCTACCACAATAGGAGCACACTACTCCCACAGGAGCTATGGCAAGCATACTTAGCTGGTTTGATATTTAAATGTTAATACTGGTAACCTCTATACTGTTGTTATATCATATGATGGGTTTTTGTCCTAGAGTCTAAAGCATTTATTAAATCATAGAGTGAATGGGAATATTTATGTATAATTCTACTGTGGATAATTGCCAGCCTAGTGCCTAGTATTATAGGATACTTTTCCTCTATAAGACAGTTGTAACACTACTATAGCACTGCTGCTGGAATGATCAGATTGCCACAACCATAAGTTATTTACAAACTGACGCATCTGCAATGTTCTTCAATATTATGCCTTACTAGTCATACTTTTCTACATACTGTTTAATTCTAAAGCTCAGATTCACAACATTTAAAGCCTGTGTAGTTGTGGGATTTGATTAACAGGCTGCCTAACTCCAATGCATAAGTATCTGTCCCACACGTTACCAGATAAGGAACTCACTACCCCACAGACCACACTATATATAAATCCTTAGAGACACACATATTGCCATTTAGTTTATACTTATATTAGTTTGCAACTAGTAGCTGTTAATTATGTATTTATACACTATGTATATTATTTTATTTTCTTATATATAGAGAGTTTGCCTTTCTGTTTTATATACATATATATTGCTGATGGCTGATTCTCGCAATTCTTAAAAATAATTGGTGGGTGTCCTAATTATATGTATCATACACAATAGTGTACGCTAGCACTATTTCACCTAGTTGGCATCAGCTATTCTAAGCTCACCTTATATTTTTAATATTATCCATAGTTGTGTCCATAACAGATTATCCTATTATACTTTGTGCTGCTGTTAATTTTGTCATTGCTACTAATAGAAAATTAATGTTACAAAATCACAATAGTTTCACTTCATTTAGCTAAGACAGATAATATATATTATGCTTTAAAAGAGTCATGAAGAAGGAGACATGAAGAATCTGCTAAATCCAATGCTAATTGCTAATAAGACATGACAGAGATGAAGAGCATTAGTACTTGTATTTGATGCCCAGGGAGCATTTCATCTACATATTTATATCCTAATTAGTTACTTTAAGGATTAAGAAAATAGGCATAATACCGCTGGGAGAATATAGAAGACTATACTAGAGGCACAGATTACTAAAACATCCCAATTCCTGTAAAATAAAGTAAAAACATTAATAATAACTCTATTCACTTCAATTATGTATTGGGATTTATAATACTTCATCTTAAAAACGTAATCAACCCCTATTTAGCATATAAAAGACGTTCATGTAAAAAAATGTCTCAAGGAACAATTTTACAATGTACTTTAAATATTACTGATATATGGAGCTATGTTTTAAAAAGTGCCTTCAGTATAGTGTTTTATTAATTAGTTGTGACTATTTCCAATGGTGCTTTATTTGAGATTGTAGTCTGATATTCATGCCAGGAGACAATTTTAAAAAAATTTAAAATATTAAATCAAACAGTACCATTTTTCTTTCTAGCAAGTCTATCATCTTTAATTGAACATTATTAATAATGCAAAAGAAGGTGTGAACCTACAAAAAACTGTGTAACTGTGTAATAGTATGCATTGCAACAAAAAAAAGTGTCATAGAAATAACATATTATTACAACAATATAGACACATAAAGAATATGTTATGCTTTTAACTGATTTAACACTATTTGTTAGATTCTGGATGTTGATAGTTTCTGGAAACTGTGCAGAAGCTGAGTCCATAAAGTTGGACCAGGAACAACGACCAGAACAGAAGGAAACAGAAACATACTTGTCAGTCTAGACAAGCCTGGAATAGACCTGGTCATTAACTTTGAAAATAATTTATTCTAACTTAGGTAAGTAATTTTTTAAGCAAAATTAGACAAGCACTCATTCAGAAGGGAGTGAGTTAGCAACTTTTAAACAGGACTGGATAAACTCTTACGAATGATGGAGTGGGTTAGCAATCATGAAGCAGGACTGGACAGTCTCTTAAGACAAATAAGGTCAGCAAATTTAAGGCAGTACAAGACCTAATGCAAATTAAAAGCATCTTCAAAAGAAAGTCTTTGAATTATAGTTCAAATTGTACGAGCCCTGTGTGTGCAAGGTAAAATAAGAGATAGAGAATGTTAGAAAAGTGGGCAACAGTCTTATAAAACTTGAGAGACACATACAATTATACTTTCTCTGGCACCCAAGAGAGTGCACAGAGGGAATTGTTTGGTAATTTTACTGCAAACCATCAAGAGATATGCATGACATTGTATATTATCACTGCTGTCTTGCTGACATTGGAAATTCCATAATAATCACATCATTTACAAGACAGCACTGCAGATCCTGATCTATTTTGGATATGAAATATTATCTTATCTTTCTAAGTAAAAGTGAAATGATGTTTTTTCTTCAGAGTTGAAGATAACTTTTCCTTTGTTGTTAGACCACAATTACAATCTATTGACAATTTGCTCCTGAAAAGCTTTTTGATTTCCAACCAAGATCTAGATTATGAGTGACTGCAGCGTTCAAGCGATATGTTTTTTACTTTTTATGCACAATGGGAATAGCGTGCATATTACGAGTTGAAAGTAAACACATTCACTTGAGTGCAATAGAATTTAATGCGTTTTGGGTCAGTGGAACTTCAGAATGTGCATAAAGTGCACGGTAAGATTTAAAGGTTGCATAAAACAAAAGTACAGTTAAATGTTCAAATTCAAAACAGCCAATAGAATTAAAGTTTTCTTTTCATTCTAATGGCTGATTTGAATTTGAACATGCAAATCGGATGATAGGAATGCAAGGGTACCCTTATATAAAAAGGGTACCTCGCATTCAGAATTCAGTGTGCAGCAGGCGACCACATGAAGAGGACCTTCGTGTTCAAGTTCTTAAGATGAGGACCCCTGCCACTGCTGCCACTGCCACCTTCACCTTCACCACCACTGCTGCCGGGATGAAGATAAAAAGCGAATACCATCTTGGGGTTTAGTACAGTTTTTTTTTATTTTTTGGGTGGGCTTTTTTTTAAGATTAGGGATTTTAGATTTTTTTTATTTCTTTTTGAAGGGGGGGGGTTAATGTTATAAGGTATTTTTTTTTTTCACCATGGAGCTATTTGTAGTTTAGTTTTAGAATAGTTTATATTTATTTCGGAGTGTTTTATTTATTTTGGGGTATTAGAATAGGCATACTTATTATTATTTTTGGTGAGTTGTTTGTTATTTTTTGTAATTTTAAAGTTTGTTATTTTTTGTTAGGGTTTTTTTAGTAATGTTAGGGTTTTTTATTTTTTTAAGTAATTTTATTTTGGTAATGGTATTTTTTTTTTTATTAATAGTAATGGAAGTTTTTTTATAGTAATGGTAGTTTTTTTTTTACTTTATAGTAATGGAAGTTTTTTTATAGTATTAGTAGTTTTTTTGTTTTGTTTTTTTAAAGGTAAGATTAGATTTTGTTTATTTTCGCAGGTAATTTTTTTTTTTTAAATGTAGTTAGGTATTTTTTGGTAGGTTTAGTCTATTTTGGGTTAACTTAGGGGATGTTAGTGGGTTTAGGTGTTAGTGCGTTATTTTGCGGTGAGGGGCTGGCAGTTTAGGGGTTAATAGGGTACTTTAGTGCAACTGTTTCCTCAGGACAAACTCTTTACACAACCTTTTAAGTCAAGTAAAAAGTTTGAGTGGTAAATACGATTGCGTTAGAGCCATCACATTTACTTTTAACTTGTAATACGAGCTCATATTATTGCTCAACGTTATCCATAGAAAATATAGGGAGTGTAAAGAATATCACAATCTCGCAATTTCCTTTACACTCCTTGTGTTAACAATAGCTCTCCACTTGTAATCTGGTCATAGATGTATCTTTTAGATTGTATGGGTGGGCAGACTATGCACTCTTTTTCTATTGCTATATAATTGCTTTGTAACTTTCAGAAGTACTGTTTTAAACAAGATTTATTTCTATTGTTTGTTAAAGGCCCATTTTCATTTGGGTGTGAACTGAAAACAAAATTGTAACTACAAGTTTCTAAGCAAAATACTTATGATATCATTTTTTACTTGATTTTAAAATTCTTTAAACTGTAAATTGGGACCCCATTGTCTTGCTGCTTTGTATCTTCCTACAAAAAGCTTAAATAGGTGAACAGGTTTTTATAGAGGATGCACTTCCATGCACGATAAGTCCAAACTCGTTTATGAGAGTGTCTACATTCTAAACTCATGGTAACAAATGTTCATTCCAGGTTACAAGTTCAGTAATGTGGGCACTTTGAAAGGTATGAACGAGTTTGTACTTACCATGAATGCAGGTACGTCCCCTATAAAAACCCATTCAGGAAGGCTCAATATCATTTAAGGATCGCTTAGGAGGATAAAAGGCAGGTCTTAAAAACTAAGTTGTCTTGTCAACTATGGGATTTGTTGGTTGGTCCTTACCTTATGTTTGGGGATAGAAACTTAAAGGAAGCTACACATTTTTCAATTATTGTATAAACAAACATTAAAGGATTGTTATTTTCACTACCACCTGAGGGGATATAAATATCGATTATTTACATTAATTAATTTGGGGGCTGATTTTTACAAAACTCTCCAGCATGCATGAGAGTAGGGACTAAACCTGGAAGTGGGACACAAATGTCTGACAGTGCATGCATGTAATTGGCACCTAATTATTATTATCAGGTAATTACATTTTTAAAAAAAGCTTAATGTTCTATATTTCTGACTTCTTTTTGTATTAACTGCAATCTTGACAAATGTGTACAAACTACAGGATTGAGTCTAGACCAGCTATGTTTATTTATTAATATAGCATTAAAGGGATATGAAACCCAAATTTTTCCTTTCATTATTCAGATACAGCAGGCAATTTTAACCAACTTTCTATTTTACTCCTATTAACAATTTGTATTCCCTTTCTTGTTATCTTTTTTTGAAAAAGCAGGAAAGTAAGCTTACGAGCCGACCCATTTTTGGTTCAGCACCTGGGTACAGCTTGCTAATTGGTGGCTAAATGTACCTACCAATCAGCAAGCTATCCAGGGTTCTGAACCAAAAATGGGCCGGCTCATAAGCTTACTTTCTTGCTTTTTCAAATAAAGATACAAAGATAACAAAGAAACATTGATATCAGGAGTAAATTAGAAAGTTGCTTAAAATTCCATGCTCTATCTGAATAATAATAGAAACAATTTGGGTTCAGTGTCCCTTTAACTACACTAAGAAATATAACCAGTGGACAACTAACACAACTTATAATGTGTTTCTTATTCTGATCTCAATAAAATCCCTCTGCACTGAAAGAGTCATGGGCTAAATCTCAGTCAAGCCACAAAAATAATCTGCTAATAAAAGCAAATTATGGTAGCTTTTAAATTAAGGTTATATTTGTGTGGCTGTATTAATACCAAATTATTATCATATGCTGTCGGCATTTATCGATGTGCGGCGGACACGATATGCTACATCATATCATGTCCGTCCGCACTATAATAAATTGACCCCTAGATGTAAGTTGAATTTATCCATTAGGATTTCACACTTTACTATAGATTTACATACACTTACAAAAACAAACAAAATATTGTTTTTACTGCTTTCATGTGATGCATTTTTAATAGTATTTTTGTTTTTTAAAAAAGATGCAAGGACAAAATAGTTTATTTTTCCATATTATACAATATATTTTTAACAAATGCAATCCTAAAACTAAAAATAGATGTTTCTATAAAAACCTAGCGCCTAAATTTAGAGTTTGGCATTAGCCGTCAAAACCAGCGTTAGGGGCACCTAACGTCAGTTTTGTCCGCCCGCTAGTATTTAGAGTCAGTCAGGAAAGGGTCTAACGCTCACTTTGCAGCCGCAACTTTTCCATACCGCAGATGCCCCTACGCCAATTGCGTATCCTATCTTTTTAATGGGATCTTTCTAACGCTGGTATTTAGAGTCTTGGCTGAAGTGAGCGTTAGAAATCTAACGACAAGACTCCAGCCGCAGCAAAAAGCCAGGAGTTAAGAGCTTTCTGGGCTAACGCCGGTTCATATAGCTCTTAACTACTGTGCTCTAAAGTACACTAACATCCATAAACTACCAATGTACCCCTAAACCGAGGTCCCCCCACATCGCCACCACTATAATACATTTTTTTAACCCCTAATCTGCCGACCGCACACCGCCGCAACCTACGTTATCCCTATGTACCCCTAATCTGCTGCCCCTAACACCGCCGACCCCTATATTGGCTGTTCCGATCAGCCAATAGAATGCGAACTCAATCTGATTGGCTGATTGGATCAGCCAATCGGATTGAACTTGAATCTGATTGGCTGATTCCATCAGCCAATCAGAATTTTCCTACCTTAATTCCGAATGGCTGAGGGACGCCATCTTGGCTGAGGGACGCCATCTTGGATGACGTCATTTAAAGGAACCGTCATTCTGCGAGTAGGCATCGGTAGAAGAGGATGGATCCGCGTTGGCTAGAAGAAGATGGCTCCGCTACGGATGGATGAAGATTGAAGATGCCACTTGATAGAAGACTTCAGCCCGATGATGGACCTCTTCAGCGCCCACTTGGATCAAGACTTCAGCCCGATGATGGACCTCTTCAGCGCCCGCTTGGATCAAGACTTCGGAGGCTCCTCTGGAAGGATCGGTGATACCCTCCGTGGTGAAGATAAGGTAGGGAGATCTTCAGGGGCTTAGTGTTAGGTTTATTTAAGGGGGGTTTGGGTTAGATTAGGGGTATGTGGGTGGTGGGTTGTAATGTTGGGGGGGTATGGTATGTTTTTTTTTACAGGCAAAAGAGCTGAATTCTTTGGGGCATGCCCCGCAAAAGGCCCTTTTAAGGGCTGATAAGGTAAAAGAGCTTTTCTATTTGTATTTTAGAATAGGGTAGGGCATTTTTTTTTATTTTGGGGGGCTTTGTTATTTTATTAGGGGGCTTAGAGTAGGGGTAATTAGCTTAAAATTGTTGTAATCTTTTTATAATGTTTGTAAATTATTTTTTTTATTTTTGTAACTTAGTTCTTTTTTATTTTTTGTACTTAAGTTAGTTTATTTAATTGTATTTATTTGTAGGTATTTTATTTAATTAATTTATTGATAGTGTAGTGTTAGGTTTAATTGTAACTTAGGTTAGGATTTATTTTACCAGTAATTTTGTAATTATTTTAACTAGGTAGCTATTAAATAGATATTAACTATTTAATAGCTATTGTACCTGGTTAAAATAAATACAAAGTTGCCTGTAAAATAAATATTCATCCTAAAATAGCTGCAATATAATTATAATTTATATTGTAGCTATATTAGGGTTTATTTTACAGGTAAGTATTTAGCTTTAATTAGGATTAATTTATTTAATAAGAGTTAATTTATTTTGTTAGATAAAAATTATATTTAACTTAGGGGGTGTTAGTGTTAGGGTTAGACTTAGCTTTAGGGGTTAATACATTTAATAGAGTAGCAGTGAAGTCTGTTTGGCAGATTAGGGGTTAATACTTGAAGTTAGGTGTCGGTGATGTTAGGGAGGGCAGATTAGGGGTTAATACTATTTATTATAGGGTTAGTGAGGCGGATTAGGGGTTAATAAATTTATTATAGTAGCGATGAGGTCCGGTCGGCAGATTAGGGGTTAATAAGTGTAAGTAGGTGGCGGCGACGTTGGGGGCAGCAGATTAGGGGTTAATAAATATAATATAGGGGTAGGCGGTGTTATGGGCAGCAGATTAAGGGTACATAGGGATAACGTAGGTGGCGGCGGTGTACGGAGCGGCAGATTAGGGGTTAAAAAAAATATGCAGGGGTCAGCGATAGCGGGGGCGGCAGATTAGGGGTTAATAAGTGTAAGGTTAGGGGTGTTTAGACTCGGGGTACATGTTAGGGTGTTAGGTGCAGACGTAGGAAGTGTTTCCCCATAGGAAACAATGGGGCTGCGTTAGGAGCTGAACGATGCTTTTTTGCAGGTGTTAGGTTTTTTTCCAGCTCAAACTGCCCCATTGCTTCCTATGGGGGAATCGTGCATGAGCACATTTTTGAAGCTGGCCACGTCCGTAAGCACCGCTGGTATTGAGAGTTTCAGTGGGGGTAAATTATGCTATACGCTCCCTTTTTGGAGCCTAACACAGCCCTTCTGTGAACTCTAAATACCAGCGGTATTTAAAAGGTGCGGGAGAAAAAAAGCACGCGTAGCTAACGCACCCCTTTGGCCGCAGAACTCTAAATCTAGCCGTTAGTTTTTTTTAAACATTCTAATACCAATTATATATAGATATTCATATTTTAATGGACAATATTGACAGAAAATTTATAAAAACTCTCAATATCTGATGTCGCGAACATAAAAATTTGGGTTCGCGAAAAATTGTTTCAAGGGGACTAACACCTGGACTGTGGCATGCCGGAGGGTGATCCATGGCAAAACTCCCATGGAAAATTACATAGTTGATGCAAAGTCTGGTTTTAATATATAAAGGGCATAAATAACCTAACATTCCTAAATTGTTTGGAATAACGTGCTTTAAAACATCAGGTATGATGTTGTATCGATCAGGTAGTGTAAGGGTTACGCCCGCTTCACAGTGCGCAGTGTAGGTAATATACCTGCCCTGACCATGCTTTGCAGACCAGGTATCAGTGGTCAGATGGACCCTTGCCCCAACACTGTGTGCCAGACATGTAGCAGACTTATATAGCTTTGGCGTTGCTTTTTGGTAATTAGAAGGCTGCTAAATGCCACTGCGCACCACACGTGTTTTATGCCCAGCAGTGAAGGGGTTAATTAGGGAGCATGTAGGCAGCTTATAGAGTTAATTTTAGCTTAAGTGTAGTGTAGTAGACAACCCAAAGTATTGATCTAGGCCCATTTTGGTATATTTAATGCCACCATTTCACAGCCAAATGCGATCAAATAAAAAAAAAAATTGTTCACTTTTTCACAAACTTTAGGTTTCTCACAGAAATTATTTACAAACAACTTATGCAATTATGGCATAAATGGTTGTAAATGCTTCTCTGGGATCCCCTTTGTTCAGAAATAGCAGACTTACATGGCTTTGGCGTTGCTTTTTGGTAATTAGAAGGCTGCTAAATGCCACTGCGCACCACACATGTTTTATGCCCAGCAGTGAAGGGGTTAATTAGGGAGCATGTAGGCAGCTTGTAGAGTTAATTTTAGCTTAAGTGTAGTGTAGTAGACAACCCAAATGATTGATCTAGGCCCATTTTGGTATATTTAATGCCACCATTTCACAGCCAAATGCGATCAAATAAAAAAAAAATTGTTCACTTTTCACAAACTTTAGGTTTCTCACAGAAATTATTTACAAACAACTTATGCAATTATGGCATAAATGGTTGTAAATGCTTCTCTGGGATCCCCTTTGTTCAGAAATAGCAGACTTATATGGCTTTGGCGTTGCTTTTTGGTAATTAGAATGCTGCTAAATGCCACTGCGCACCACACGTGTTTTATGCCCAGCAGTGAAGGGGTTAATTAGGGAGCATGTAGGGAGCTTGTAGAGTTAATTTTAGCTTAAAGTGAAGGTAAAGTTTGATTGATTATTGATCACCTGTAAATACTGTAAAATTTAATGGGACCTTAATTCATGAATTTTGTAAAATCGATATATTTATTTAGTTATTACCGTTTTTCAATCCATTTCTGTACATTGTGAAGGCAACCCGTTTTTTATTTATTTTTTCTCAGCCCGGTCACGTTGTTTGATAAGCCAATTGAAATACTGGCCGTAAGGCGGCCCTCATATTACATCACTGCATTACTTGACGATATGCGCATGCGTTGCCTTTACTTCCTCTCTGTTTCTAAGTAAAGCTCATTCCCGTTTAACTGAATTGAAGTCACGCATGCACAAATTGAATGGACCACGAAGTGTGCGCATGCGCAAATTGTTCAGTAAGCGAGAACACGCTTTTGAACTATGTCAAAGTCTCAGAAACCAGGAAATCCATGGAGGGAGGAGTAAAGAAGGGAAGAGTCTGTAAAAACAAAGACTTTTTATTTACATTTTATATATAGAAAGAATTAAAAAAAATTGGTGATCAGAAGGTACAATATATAAATAATACAATAATGTTAAAAAAAAATGAAAAACTTTACCTTCACTTTAAGTGTAGTGTAGTAGACAACCCAAAGTATTGATCTAGGCCCATTTTGGTATATTTCATGCCACCATTTCACCGCCAAATGCAATCAAATTTAAAAAAAACTTAAATTTTTTCGCAATTTTAGGTTTCTCACTGAAATTATTTACAAACAGCTTGTGCAATTATGGCACAAATGGTTGTAAATGCTTCTCTGGGATCCCCTTTTTTTCAGAAATAGCAGACATATATGACTTTGGCGTTGCTTTCTGGTAATTAGAAGGCCACTAAATGCTGCTGTGCATCACACGTGTATTATGGCTAGCAGTGAAGGGGTTAATTAGGTAGTTTGTAGGGAGCTTGCAGGGTTCATTTTAGCTTTAGTGTAGAGATCAGCCTCCCACCTGACTCATCAGACCCCTTGATTCCTCCCAAACAGCTCCCTTCCCTCCCCTACCCCACAATTGTCCCCACCATCTTAAGTACTGGCAGAAAGTCTTTAAAAGGTTTTTAAAAAAAAATGTAATGTTTTTTTTAGCATATTTACATATGCTGTGGTGTAGCATCCCCCCTTAGCCCCCAACCTCCCTGATCCCCCCAAAACAGCTCTCTAACCCTCCCCATCTGCCTTATTGGCGGCCATCTTGGTTACTGGCAGCTGTCTGCTATTATTTCACAGTCAAAAAAGTGTTGTTTTTTTAAATGTACACTACTGTTACACCAGATATGAGTGGTGGCACTGGGCAAGTGGGCACAGTATATGCTGTGAGCCTGACACACACGCTGGCAGGCAGGCAACTGCAATTAGATTACACAGGGAAAAAAAAGCAGACTGATGTTCTAGCCCTAAAAAGGGCTTTTTGGGGTGCTGTCCTTACAGCAGAGATCAGATGAGTCCTTAAGGACTGTAGTGGACACTGAATACACTAGCCTAGCTATCGATTTCCCTACTAAATCAGCAGCAGCTACACTGTCCCTCCTCTCACTAAGAATGCAGCTTCCAAATGAATCTAAAATGGATGCTGTCCAGGAGGTGGGAGGGTCTGGGAGGGAGGGTCTGCTGCTGATTGGCTGTAATGTGTCTTCTGACTGTGAGGTACAGGGTCAAAGTTTACTCAATGATAAAGAATAGGGGGCGGACCAAAAATCGCATATGTTCGCTGGGAACTATTCGCTGGCGAACTATTCGCGACATCACTACTCACAATATGCTGTTCTATATTATATAATTAACTCCTTAAAAGTATGTTTTCTAAAGTAAACGCTTTAGGCAATATAAATATATTGATTAGAATTTGGCTTTAAAAAAAGGTATATATATATATATATATGTGTGTGTGTATTTATATGTATACATATACACTTATACACATATATGTATGTGGGTAGGGGTTCCGAAGGTGGGAAAGTGTCTATGGTTTTATGTGTAAGGATAGTAGTGATCACCTGCAGATGAGGGTGGGAGAAGGGGACAAATTAAATAACATGTATTTATAAATCTCCAAAAGTGTCTCTTTGGATATATACTATTTCAAATGTGGATGCTTTGAGAGGGACCTTGATATCTACTTTTTTTCTAACTAAATTACAAGTTTTACATGTTTATTTTGTATGCAGCTCTGTTTCAATGCCATGGATAATCTGCCATGCATAAACTTTTAGTTCAGGAGGTCAGTTATTCTTTATTGTCCACTTTACATTTTAGTGTTTCTTGCAGAAAGTATATTGATTTTACACCAGGTCAAGACCAATGTAATTAAACAGAAACAGCAGCATAGTGGGCATAATACAAAAAAACATGACAAGATTTAGGTTGTTGTATGTTTTAATATTGATATTTTGATTTTAAGATCAAAATTATTCACAAATACAATGCAGATTTTTTTTTACATTTTTATAGACCTAAACATGTTATAGGTCAGTAAACTGTATTTGTTTCACACAGGAGGCATCTGGCTGATGTTTTAGCTGACACTTAAATTATATGGCTATCTTACAGACCAATGAATTTACTCCCACATCTGACTTTGCTGACTCAGGTTGCTGTTGTGAGATATGCTGATGCTTTTCATCTGATCTCAGAGAATTTGCAAATAAACACTATAGTTGTTATAATATGTTTTATACTATATTTTCTAAACAAAAGGGCAAATTGTGACTGTTCTTTTACAATTTAATTATGTTGCATGACTGAAAATATTTTTTTCTTTTCCCATTCTTGGTTTGATCTTAAAGGATTCCAAAACTTTTGTTTTTTAAGCGCTATTAGATAATCACATTTGTATCACAAAAGTTAATATTTCAGCACTTACCTACATATACACGAAAACAAAGTCTGTAAATGTAATAAAATTATATTTTATATTGCCATACTGACATCATTGAAGCCAAACCCCCTATTATGGGCCGTTCACTACCCAAACAAAGTAACTCGCGTATGCACAGAATGTAACTTTGAGATCGTACTTACCTGTATAGATGGAGAGTGATGTATCCGATGACGATTTCATAAGATTGCGTATGCGCATTAGGGACGAATTCAGACATTTTGATAACTCAGGTTATCATAGCTAATTCGTGGATGATAAAGAAACTGCAAGCGGTGGGCTTGGAAAACAATAAAAGTTTACAGAAGAATATCTCGAAAACGGTAAGAATCTGACATATAGCGAATGAAGAAGAGTTTTTTTCTGACTTTAGTGTTCTTTAATGAAATCTTAACTTGATTTGTAGTATTTTATCTTAGCTAAAACATTATAGAGCACATATTGCAAGTTTGAACTAAAGTCATGTTTTGTGTTGGATAAAAAGCAGTAGGAAGCACTAAAGAAGATTATTTATAAATCTATTTATCAATGAAATGCGAGCCTTTTAAAAGGACAGTGTACCTTAGCTCAGTTTTTATAGAGAACAACTGAAAATTAAAATTGTATACATATTACTCCCATTCCCCATTGTGAGTGTAACTTCTTGTGCTGGACCTTGTTTACATAGCTTTTCTAAAGCCAATACTTAAATTTTGAAAAGTTAGTATAGGTTTCAGATTCAGCAGGCAAAATAAGTTATTTTGAATGACAAAATAAAGGTAAATGATCTATTTGTAAACAATTTAATATACTCAGTGAGTAAAATGGATAACTAGTAACATAAGCGGATAACGTTTTACAATGCTCTGTCCATTTAAGCAAGAAATCAAATAAATAAAAAAAGAATCCTCAATAAAAAAAGAAAAGTAAGACAGACTGCACAATTTTAACAGGGATATCTAGCACCCAATTAAGGGCTAGATTACAAGTCATTATTTTCCATGTGTCAGAAAAATTGTGATTATTAGTATAAGTGGAAAGTAAATACAACCATGAGAGATCAATGGCCTTTTACTATAGTGGGGTTAGCATGACTGAAAAGGGTAGTACGTTAAAAAAGTTGCACTAAACACAACATAAATACATTGAAAAATACAGTTACACTCATATAAACACTATCTGATAAAATTATTCATTTAAATATAAACAATAAAAGTTAAAAGGGGTTGAAAGGTATATGGTATATGACAAGGTGCTTGACTGCAAAGGGCTATATACATATACATGGCTAAATATGTGTATGCATGCATATATATATATATGTGTGTGTGTTTGTTTTGCTGAATATACTGTACATATTTCACATTCCAATGTTCTTTACATACAGGAAAATGTTATTGTAAATATATTTTTCTTTATAAATCTGTATATACCTATTAGACATGTGCGTTTCGTTTTGTTCCGAATCGAAATTCGGACAAATTTGCCAAATTGTAAGATTTAAATCGATTGAATTTCCGAATTACCCTAGCAACGAAACTGTAGTGAATCATGTCCGCCCAACATCGCTAAATGCTAAATGCATACGCTGTCAGCAATAGCAGGAGGTGTTAATCATCCCGATCATATCGGATCAGGATGATTTCAGTCCGCCACCTATATGGTGGTGGAGAACTTAAGGAGCAGCGTCTTATGACTGCTGTTTCTTAACTTCCATTTCTGGCAAGCCTTAAACGATGGGCGTAGAAAGCAGCATCAAATGTATTTTTTTTTTTTTATCCTAATTCTCTTTTCCATTTGTGAATTTAATTGTATGTCATATTTTAACCAAACTGAAAATAAATATGTCTTCATCTGTTTATCTATTTATCTGAGCTTTATGATGAATGACTCATAATGTTGCTTTCATCCTAAACATAGGCTTACATTATTAAATTAATTAAAGGAAGATTATAAGAATAAAAACAAAGCAAGTCAGTCTAAATTTTAAAAATAAAAAATAAAAAAACTGTAAACAATCATGGGCTAGATTACAAGTGGCATTTAGTGCTTTTGCTCGAGCATAAACTTCGCTAGAAGTATGCTTTTTACATTGGATAGCATGCATATTGCAAGTTGAAAGTAAAAAGTGTAAGTAAAACCTGATGCATGCTAAACAAAGGACTTTAAATATCGTGATCGCTTTAACTTATTCTCCCCAAAGACTTCAATGGAGAGCACAGAAGAACAACACACTAACCCAACAGAAGTTATTCATTTTTCACATTAAAATGTTTTTTACATACAGAAAAAATTTAATTTTATAGTAAATATATTTTTCTATATATATATATCTGCATATACCTAAAACTGTATATATCGATTCCTACAGATATATAGGTATACATATCTATTATATATAGGGGCCTATTTATCAAGCTCTGTATGGAGCTTGATGCCCAGACATTGTCGAAAATCAACCCAATCCAATATGATCGGGTTGATTGACACCCCTTGCTAGCGGCCAATTGGCCGCGAATCTGCAGGGGGCGGTATACAGAACTGCTGGTGCAATATTAAATGCTGACAGCGTATGCTGTCGGCATTTATCGATGTGCTACGGTCATGATCCGCAATATCGGATCATGTCCGCTCGCACCTTCTTAAATATTCCCCACAATGTTAACGTAAAATAGCTATCTACACCTAAATATATATAGTTATATGTATATACACACACACATATATATATATATATATATATATATAAATATATATGTGTATGTAAAGAATAAATGTACAGTAAATATACAGTGATAAACAAAATAAAACAAATAAATATATATATATATGTACATACACACACACACATATATATTTATTTATATATACATATATATATATATATATATATATATATATATACATGCATAAATATGCATGTATATATATACAGTCATGTGAAAAAGAATGTACACCATCTTTGAATTCTATAGTTTTATGTATTAGGACATAACAATAATCATCTGGTCCTTAGCAGGTCTTAACATTAGGTAAACACAACCTCAGATGAACAACAACACATGATATATTAAACCGTGTCATGATTTATTTAACAAAAATAAAGTCACCCTTACTGCTTCCATAGGAATTATAAGGTTATGTAGCAGAGAGCGATCAATAATTACCACCCCCCTCATAATCTGGCCTTTTGTGTTTGACTGAAAATGTTAAATAAAAACTGCACAGTTCTTGTAACTTGTAGTAATAGAAATATCATAAAAAGTAGATCACATCAGTAGAACATTTTCCGTTTGTCCAGAAATTTCTATTTGTCAAACAAAATACACAAATATTATTTTAAAATATGTTGTTTTGCAATTAACTGCTTTAAAGACGTACTTTACATTCCCATGTCCTTACATACAGATATTACTAACATGGAATAGAGAATACCTTCTTGTGCATGGTAAAAGTCAATATTCAAATAAGCAGCATTGTAAATATTGTGCTATTTGATTTTTATTCATCTGCTTGTTAATATTATTTAACATTTATATTATTTGTTTAAGAAGAAGACAGTTAGGCTTACTTTATCCAATAAAGTTATACATAATTATATCAAAGCTGACAAGACTTAAAAAAGATGCCCTACTTTAAGTGACACACCATGAAAGTAGGGATGGGCGAATGTGTTTATATCTGAATTCGAATTTTAGAACGAATGTTATTGTAGAAATTCGATTTGCATAATAGAATGTTGATAAGAACGAATATTCTTAAAAATTCTTTTTCAAATGTTATTTACAGTTTTCGAATGTCACATTCAAATTTGAATATTACATTTATAAAACACAATTGTAGACTAGAAACACTATTTCGAATGTCACATTCGAATCGAATATCACATTCAAAGTGAATGTCACATTAGAATTTGAATATTACATTTATAAAACACAGTATTAGACTAGAAATACTATTTCGAATTTGAATGTCACATTTGAATCGAATATCACATTCAAATCAAATATCACATTTAAAACACTATGGCCTAGATTTAGAGTTTGGCGGTAGCCATCAAAACCAGCGTTAGAGGCGCCTAACGCTGGTTTTTACCGCCCGCTGGTATTTGGAGTCACTCAGGAAAGGGTCTAACGCTCACTTTGCAGCCGCGACTTTTCCATACCGCAGATCCCCCTACGCCATTTGCGTATCCTATCTTTTCAATGGGATCTTTCTAACGTCGGTATTTAGAGTCTTGGCTGAAGTGAGCGTTAGAAATCTAACGACAAAACTCCAGCCGCAGAAAAAAGTCAGTAGTTAAGAGCTTTCTGGTCTAACGCCGGTTTATAAAGCTCTTAACTACTGTGCTCTAAAGTACACTAACACCCATAAACTACCTATGTACCCCTAAACTGAGGCCCCCCACATCGCCGCCACTCTATTAAAATTTTTTAACCCCTAATCTGCCGCTCCGTACGCCGCCGCCACCTACGTTATCCCTATGTACCCCTAATCTGCTGCCCCTAACACCACCCACACCTACATAATATTTATTAACCCCTAATCTGCTGCCCCCAACGTCGCCGCCACCTACCTACACTTATTAACCCCTAATCTGCCGATAGGACCGCACCACTACTATAATAAATGTATTAACCCCTAATCCGCCTCACTCCCGCCTCAATAACCCTATAATAAATAGTATTAACCCCTAATCTGCCCTCCCTTACATCGCCGACACCTAACTTCAAGCATTAACCCCTAATATGCCGACCGGAGCTCACCGCTACTCTAATAAATTGTTTAACCCCTAAAGCTAATTCTAACCCTAACACCCCCCTAAATTAAATATAATTTTTATCTAACAAAATAAATTAACTCTTATTAAATAAATTATACCTATTTAAAGCTAAATACTTACCTGTAAAATAAACCCTAATATAGCTACAATATAAATAATAATTATATTGTAGCTATTTTAGGATTAATATTTATTTTACAGGCAACTTTGTATTTATTTTAACCAGGTACAATAGCTATTAAATAGTTAATAACTATTTAATAGCTACCTAGTTAAAATAATTACAAAATTACCTGTAAAATAAATCCTAACCTAAGTTACATTTAAACCTAACACTACACTATTAATAAATTAATTAAATAAAATACCTACAATTATCTACAATTAAACCTAACACTACACTATCAATAAATTAATTAAATACAATACCTACAAATAAATACAATGAAATAAACTAACTAAAGTACAAAAAATAAAAAAGAACTAAGTTACAAAAATTAAAAAAATATTTACAAACATTAGAAAAATATTACAACAATTTTAAACTAATTACAACTACTCTAAGCCCCCTAATAAAATAACAAAGACCCCCAAAATAAAAAAATGCCCTACCCTATTCTAAAATTAAAATAGAAAAGCTCTTTTACCTTACCAGCCCTTAAAAGGGCCTTTTGCAGGGCATGCCCCAAAGAATTCAGCTCTTTTGCCTGGAAAAAAACCATACAATACCCCCCCCCCCAACATTTACAACCCACCACCTGCCTCCAGGGCGGCGGATTGAAAACCAGGTATGCTGGGCCGGAAAAGTGCCGAGCGTACCTGCTAGTTTTTTGATAACTAGCAAAAGTAGTCAGATTGTGCCAAAGTTGTGTGCGGAACATCTGGAGTGACGTAAGAATCTATCTGTGTCGGACTGAGTCCGGTGGATCGAAGCTTACGTCACTATATTCTACTTTTGCCGCTGTGTAGGGCTTGATAACTAAGGCGAATCAGCCTCGCCACAAATACGCTGAGGAATTCCAGCGTATTTGAGGTTGACGGCTTGATAACTAGAGGCCTCTGTGTCAGTGCACAGAATAAAAACAAATCTAGCCTTTAAAATTAGTTGCACATTGCTTTAAGATTCAGCCGTCTAGTCCAAGATTATTATGAGCAGTGAATTGATCATTGTCAGTAATAATCATGCAGATAAACTATTGGTTGGTAATACTTTTAAAGACATTGTTTCTATGTTAAGGATAGAGAATAGTTTATACAACCCCAATTCCAAAAAAGTTGGGACAGTATGGAAAATGCAAAAAAAAAAAAGAAAAAAAGAAAGTAATTTGAAAATTCAATTCACCCTGTACTATATTTATATTGAAAACACATTATTAACACATTAATTGTTGTTTTACTTTGTGAATTTAATGTATTTTTTAAAATATACACTCAATTCAAATCTGATGACTGCAGCACATGCCAAAAAAGCTGGGACAGTCGACTGTTTACCACTGTGTAACATCATCTTTTCTTTTAATATCACTTATTAAGCATTTGGGCACTGAAGACACCAGTTGGTTAAGTTAAGCAAGCAGAATTTTCCCCCATTCATCCATTATGCATGTCTTCAGCTACGCAACTGTACAGGGCCTTTGTGGTCTTATTTTGCACTTCATAATGCATCACACATTCTCAGTCGGATACAGGCCATTACTGCAGGCAGGCCATGCTAGCAAACACACTTTCTACTTACATAACCATGTGTTTGTAATCTGGGCAGAATGTGGTTTGGCGTTGTCCTGCTGGAAAATGCAGGGACGTCCCTGGAAAAGATGAAGTCTGGATGGCAGCTTATGTTGCTCCAAAATGTATACATATCTTTTACATTAATGGTGCCCTCACAGATGTGCAAGTTACTCATACCATGGACACTGAAACATCCCCATACCATGACAGATGCTGAAGTTTGGACCTAATGCTGATAACAGCTTGGATGGTCCTTTTCCTCTTTGGCCCGGGGAACATAACGGCTGTTTTTTTCAAAAAATATTTGAAATGTTGACTCGCTGGACCACAAAACACAATTCCATTGTGCTACTGTCCATCTTAGATGAGACTGAGCAAGTCAGCTGCACTTCTGGACAGTGTTGATGTATGGCTTCTGCTTTGCATAGTAAAGCCTTAACTTAAATCTGTGGATGCAGCGGTGAATATTGTTGACTGACAAAGGTTTACCAAAGTATTCCTGAGCCCATGTCAGGATATCCGTTACAGACAAAACGTTTTTTGAGACACTGAAGTGGTAGGGATTGGAGATCACGCTTATTCAGAAGCGAGATTTGACCAGATTCCTTGAATCTTTTCATTATATCATGCTATGTAAAAGGTGAAATACCCAAAAGCCTACCGATTTTTCTTTGGGGATTGCTATTCTCTAAGTGTTGGATTATTCGCTGACACATCTGTTGACAGATTGGTGAGCCTCGACCAATCCTTGCTCTTGAAGGACTAGGCCTTTTTGGGGGCTTCTTATATAGTATGATTACGCAATTGCCTCACCTGTTTCACATCACCTTGTTATTTCAACTTGTCTCACTATTAGTCCTAAATTGCCCCTATCCCAACTATTTTGGAACATGTTGCAGTCATCAGATTTGAAATGAGTGTATATTTTAAAAAATACATTAAATTCACAAAGTCAAACATCAAATAATGTGTTCAATGTAGTACAGGGTGAATTTAATTTTAAAATGGCTCTTACTTTTTGTTTGTTTTTTGCATTTTCCATACTGTCCCATCTATTTTGGAATTGGGGTTGTATGTTTTCACACGTATGTGTGGTCCTTGCAGTACAAATCATAGCATAAACGTATAGATTATGACAATTAATGATTTATAATATTTATCAGTGAACTATGAATATACACATGATGAAACACAACAGCAATTATTTTATTTAAGTAACTGAAAATGTTCCCCAACATTATCTTAAAAACCACTTCTTCCAGATGATTAATAATATCATATCTTACTAATCAAATGTAAAAGAACTTTGACATCAATATACATTTTTCATTTTTTTATTTGATTTATTCCTTTCTATACGCTAGATTACAAGTGAGGTGCTATTGTAAGCACGGGTCACAATAACCAGAATCATGACCATGCTAACTTTTCTTGCATATCCCTTTAAATATATATATATATATATATATATATATATATATATATATATATACTGTATATCATGATTTGCATAAAAATGACATGCCAATTATTACCAACCTCTACTCAGCCATATACTCCTTGTATATTTTTTCTCACAACCCTAAAATTAATTAGATATTAATTACTTAAAGGTAAACTCAGTTCCAAATATAAAATTCCCCCTCTGATATAATTTGAGTTAACAGTGGTTCAACCTTCTATTCTAGCAAAGTTGTACTTAGTTGAAGGGAGTTGAAGGGGGGAAAAAAGAAAAACACAGAGAAGGATGCAATAAAAAAGCAACAATTCAAGGTCAAGGTTATGTATTCAGAAATTATCCTATTAAAATTCATTGTTTTCAAACTGACAAAGTCAGTTCCAAATTTGAAATGAAAGATTTTGCTAAGCTCAGGTTACATTTACATGTACCATATAAAGAGTTCACCAATGTACATATAGTTTAAAAGAAGTTGTGAGATGAGGTGAGCTTGATACAGAGGTTTTAAACTTGTAATTTAATGTATAAGATACTGTGTATTTAATAATACTAAATAAAATACAAATTAATAAAATCAGAAAACAATGCAGATTTGCAACAAAAAATGTTTTTAAAGTAATAAATGAAAAAAAAAAATACACAAATAATATAGTCCAATATATTAATATATAATAAATATTAGAAAAATTAGAAGAAAATTTGCTCTTATACCTAATAGGTTTGTTAATCTTAAATAGCTAATGAAGTAATAGTTTATAATCCTCACAAAAATAAACAGAGGCAGCACAGTATGATACGATACTGGAATGAAAGCAGATGTCATGGTGGTTATTGCTAAAGGGTTTGAACTGCTGCCTGAAAGACATGACAAGGGGCAGTTAACCCCAAAACTTTCTCTCCTTTAATTTTTTCCCATTCCTCCATTTACTTGCTGGATTGTATGAAATTGTTTACAAGTAGCTCCATAATCTTTATATTGACATTTGAAATAGCTGATTTAGCCTGTTGTGTCCTTACCAATACTAACTGAAAGTTTCTATACCTAGGTATAGGCTATTGACAAACTTTGTAAACACAGCCTACAGAAGAAATTACACTCACAGAGGGATGTGGAAGACATGAAGATCTAAAAGGTTCAATACTTTCTAAGTATTGTACAGAGCTAGAGATGAGAAAATGAAGCATTTGAGTCATAAGATCTGATCTGTCTGCAAGTTTAGCCTATTTTGATGGGCTGTTGTTTAAAAGAGCAAATCCAGCTTCTTCTTTTGCAAAAAGAAGCATAAATGAGCAATTTCTCATAAATTTTTTACGCTGCAGCTGGTAAAGCAAGTCATGGGTACAGTTTTACAACAATTTTACCATGAACTGTCCCCTTAAAGGGACAGTCAAGTCCAAAAAAAGTTCATGTTTCAAATAGGGCATGTCATTTTAATCAACTTTCCAATTTAATTTTATCACCAATTTTGCTTTGTTCTCTTGGTATTCTTAGTTGAAAGCGAAACCTAGGAGGTTCAAATGCTAATTTCTAAGACCTTAAAGGCCACCTCTAGTCTAAATGCATTTTTAGTTTTTCACCACTAGAGGGCATTAGTTCACTTGTTTCATATAGATAACATTGAGCTCATGCACGTGAATTTACCATGGAGACAGCTCTGATTGGCTAAACTGCAAGTCTGTCAAAAGAACTGAAATAAGGGGGCAGTCTGCTGAGGCTTAGATACAAGGTAATAACAGAGGTAAAACGTGTATAATTATAACTGTTTTGGTTATGCAAAACTGGGGAGTTGGTAATTAAGGGATTATCTATCCTTTAAAACAACACAAATTCTGGTGTTGACTGTCCCTTTAAGTCTGTAGTGGTTTCAGTGTGTATGCATCATCCTGAGAAATATATTTGTAATGGTTTTAAATATAATAAAAATTAAACAGCTAGATTACAAGTTTTGCGTTATGAGCGGCTCGGTGTTAACTTGCAAGTTATTGTCACCGCTCACCTCCCTATAGCGCTGCTATTACAGGTTTGCAAAAACCTGGCGTTAGCAGGCAATATTTCAGCGTTGAGCAAAATTGAGCACCATACCGCACTCAAATACCAGCGCTGCTTTGAGCTGGTTTTACGTGCTCGTGCACAATTTCCCCATAGACATCAATGGGGAGAGCCGGCTAAAAAAAAGCCTAACACCTGCAATAAAGGAGAGTAAAGCTCCGAAACGCAGGCCCATTGCGTAACATTACACTTATTAACCCCTAATCTGCTGCCCCTGACATTGCCGCTACCTACATACACTTATTAACCCTTAAAGGGACAGTCTACACCAGAATTTTTATTGTTTTAAAAGATAGATAATCCCTTTATTACCCATTTCCCAGTTTTGCATAACCAACACAGTTATAATAATATACTTTTAACATCTGTGATTATCTTGTATCTAAGCCTCTGCAAACTGCCCCATTTTTCAGTTCTTTTGACAGACTTGCAGTCTAGCCAGTCAGTGCCTGCTCCCAGATTACTTCACGTGCACGAGCATGAAATATGTGAACTAACACCCTCTAGTGGTGAAAAACTGTTAAAATGCAATCTGAAAGAGGTGGGCTTTAAGGTCTAAGAAATTAGCATATGCACCTCCTAGGTAAAGCTTTCAACTAAGAATGCCAAGAGAACAAAGCAAAATTGGTGATAAAAGTAAATTGGATTTTTTTTTTTTAAATTACATTCTCTATCTGAATCATGAAAGTTTATTTTGGCCTAGACTGTCCCTTTAATCTGCCGCCCCCAATGTCGCTGCCACCTACCTACACTTATTAACCCCTAATCTGCTGCCCCCAATGTCGTCACCACTTACCAATACTTATCAAACCCTAATCTGCTGCCCCCAATGTTGCCGCCACCTACCCACACTTATTAACCCCTAATCTGCTGCCCCCAACGCCGCCACCACTATACTAAAGTTATTAACCCCTAAACCTAACCGTAAGTCTAACACTAACACCCCTAACTTTAACATAATTAAAATAAGTCTAAATACAAATTACAATTAATACCTAAATAATTCCTATTTAAAACGTAATACTTACCTATAAAATAAACCCTAAGCTAGCTACAATATAACTAATAGTTACATTGTAGCTATCTTAGGTTTTAGTTTTATTTCACAGCTAAGTTTGTATTTATTTTAACTAGGTAGATTAGTTAGTAAATAGTTATTAACTATTTACTAGCTACCTAGTTAAAATAAATACAAATTTACCTGTAAAATAAAACCTAACCTGTCTTACACTAACACCTAACATTACACTACAATTAAATCAATTACATTAATTAAATACAAATAACTAAATTACAAAAAACAAACAAACACTAAATTACACAAAATAAAAAAGAAATTATTTTGAAATATTTAAACTAGTTACACCTAATCTAATAGCCCTATCAAAATAAAAAAGCCCCCCCCCCCCAAATAAAACCCCCCCTAGCCTAAACTAAACTGCCAATAGCCCTTAAAAGGGCCTTTTGCGGGGCATTGCCCCAAGAAATCAGTTTTTTTACATGTAAATAAAAATACAAACAACCCCCCAAAAGTAAAACACACCACCCACACAACCAACCCCCCCAAATAAAATCATATCTAAAACCTAAGCTCCCCATTGACCTGGAAAGGGCATTTGGATGGGCATTGCCCTTAAAAAGGGCATTTAGCTCTTTTTCAGCCCAAACCCTAAGCTAAAATTAAAACCCACCCAATAAACCCTTAATAAAACAGGTTAGGGGCTCCATGTACTAAGCAGTCAGCGAGCTACCCGCAACAAATCTCGCGTCAAAACTCGCAAACTGATATGTACAAAGTCGTCAACTATGTTCAAACTCGCATCTTTAAAATTGCGAGCGTACTTATCCGCCAAACCTCGCTACCTCTCCATTTTTCACTGTAATTAGACACATTTGACCACCAACTCGCCAAAAACGAATGTACTAAAAAATCTATTTGTCCGCTCGCTACAATTTCCGCTCCCACCTCGTTATTTTTGCCTCGCCACCTTTTAGGTGGCGGGCAAGGTACAAAACAATAGGAAAGTCAATCTAGACACCAGTCTAGACATATATAAAAGGCAGTAATATCAGCATTGTACAGCATAACTGGCGTCTAATTTGTCTCTCATTTCCATGTACATAAATTGCGCCAAATTTGTCGACTGTAATTAAAGAGTAATCTATATTTTAAATTTGTATTGTATAGTTGTCAATCTTTATAATTATTTTTATATTAATATTTATATATTATCAGATCCAGATGAAGCCATATCCAAATTGTAAATAAATATTACAAAAATAACGCTCTGTTATCACTCTTCAAAAATTTTTGAACAATAATAAAGTTGTTTAGATAAGTTGAACTTTTATAGGAGCAAAATTCTATTCCCGCGACTACTATGATGTTCGTGACACCTTGCATGTCACGTGTTAATAATTGGCCAGACAATTCAACTGAAAGTTAAGTACATCAGCTTAGTCGCGGCGAGCGAGGCGTCAAATTTATCAATAATCCGCCACTGCTCGCGGCGGGCTAGACTTGTCTATTTATTGGGGGGTTATTAGTACATAGTGACACCGGACACCATTTCGCCCGCGGCGAGTAACGGCAAGTTTATCCGCGTCTAAAATGACGGATGAATTGACGGCTTAGTACATGGAGCCCTAGGTTTTATTTTACAGGTAAATTTGTATTTATTTTAACTAGGTAGTTAGTAAATAGTTAATAACTATTTAGTAACTAGTCTACCTAGTTAAAATAAATACAAACTTACCTGTAAAATAAAAATAAAACCTAAGATAGCCACAATGTAATTATTAGTTATATTGTAGCTAGCTTAGGGTTTATTTTACACGTAAGTATTTAGTTTTAAATAGGAATTATTTAGTTAATAGTAATTTTTATTTAGATTTATTTTAATTATATTAAAGTTAGTACGTGTTAGGGTTAGACTTAGGGTTAGGTTTAGGGGTTAATAACTTTAGTATAGTGGCGGCAATTTTTGGGGGTAGCAGATTAGCGGTTAATAACATTGATGTAGGTTGTGGCGATGTTAGGGACAGAAGATTAGGAGTTAATAATATTTAACTAGTGTTTGCAATGCGGGAGTACGGCGGTTTAGGGGTTGATATGTTTATTATAGTGGCGGCGATGTCGGGGAGCGGCAGAATAGGGGTTAATACATTTTTTAAGTTGCGGCGATGTCCGGAGCGGCAGATTAGGGGTTAATCATTTTATTTTAGTGTTTTCGATGCGGGAGGGCCTCGGTTTAGGGATTAATAGGTAGTTTATGGGTGTAAGTGTACTTTTTAGCACTTTAGTGCTACAGCTTTTTAGCGTAAAACCCATAACTACCGACTTTCAGATTATGGTATGGATCTTGTAGTTATAGGCTGTACCGCTCACTTTTTGGCCGGACAGGCAAACTCGTAATACTGGCGCTATGGAAGTCCCATTGAAAAAGGACTTTTTGAAAGCTGCGGTAGTTACGTTGTGTTACGGCCAAAAAAGTGTGCGGTACAGCTATACCTGCAAAACTCGTAATACCAGCGGTAGTGAAAAAGAGCCATAACGCTGATTTTTCACTCATAACGCAAAACTCGTAATCTAGCCGAAAGTCTTCATTAACAGAAAGTGCAATTTCATTTTGAGAGCTTATAATAAAGATATTGAAGAGCTAATATGAGTATCATTAGATCTAACTTTAGGGGTTCCTTCTTGTGTTACAGTATTATGATGTGCTGTGTCTGTTTATCATTATTTTGTACATGCTAAATGCAATCAAGAAAGACACGTGGAACGAGGAAGAAAAACAATAATTGAATGATAAATAGTGTTTCTTTTAACCAGTTAAAAAGTGCTGTAAAATCAGTTCAATTGGCTGCCATTAATTAATATAAATAAGGAGAAGTTCCCTTGAAATATTTGGTGTTATAATTGTTCAAAAATAAAATTTAAAAATGGGTATAGAAATGAAGACAGATCTATAGTTTTGCAGTATAAAATATCCATCCCATACTATTTTTTTTATCACATTATGATGATATATTTAGTAGACTGGCCATTTAAAAATAAAGAGAGATCTATTTAAAGAGACAGTCAACACCAGAATTTTTGTTGTTTTAAAAGATAGATAATCCCTTACTTACCAATTCCCTAGATTTGCATAACCAACACAGTTATAATTATACACGTTTTATCTCTGTAATTACCTTGCATCTAAGCCTCAGCAGTCTGCCCCCTTATTTCAGTTCTTTTGACAGACTTGCATTTTAGCAAATCAGAGCTAAAGAGCTAAAGTCTCCATGGTAAATTCACGTGCATGAGCTCAATGTTATCTATGTGAAACACGTGAACTAATGCCCTCTAGTGGTGAAAAACTATCAAAATGCATTTAGATTGGAGGCGGCCTTCAAGAAATTAGCATATGAAACTCCTATGTTTAGCTTTCACTAAGAATACCAAGAGAACAAAGCAAAATTTTTTTTGGACTTGACTGTCCCTTTAAACAAAATCAATTGAGATAAAATAATGCAAACAAATCTGTATTCTATTAAGCATTTCAAAGAGGTAGAGGTATTGTACTATATAAAGCATAGTAATCCATAAAGGCATATCAATTATAAAATGTTTAAAGAAAATACAGAAGAGCATCCATGTCCAACTACTGTTTTGTAATCCAGCAATTATTTGTGATGGTTTTATCCACTTATTTACTAAATGATAAAAAAAACAATTATTGATATTGCATTAAAAATATACCCAGAATAATTATAATTGTAAATAGAGTTTAAAAGGATATGAAACTCAAATTACTTCTTTAATGATTCAGAGAGAGCATGCAGTTTTAATCAACTTTCTAATTGACTTTTATTAGGAGTCGGCCCTTTTCTTGAGCACTATATGTCAACAGTTTTGCAAGAATGTTATCCATTTGCAAGAGCACTAGATGGCAGCAAATGTAGTGCTCCAGATGCCTACCTAGGTATCTCTTCAACAAGGAATATCATAGGAACAGGTTTTGGATCAGCCAATAGGATTTGTTTTACCTTAATTCCGATTGGCTGATAGAATTCTATTACCCAATTGGAATTGAAGGGACGCAAAGTTTTTTTAGTGTTAGTCGTCGGAAAGAAGAGGACGCTATGCTTCGAATGTCTTGAAGATGGACCCGCTCCAGATGGATGAAGATAGAAGATGCCATCTGGATGAAGACTTCAGCCCGTCTGGAGGACCTCTTCTGCCCGGATAGGATAAAGACCTCGGACCGTCTGGAGGACCACTTCTGCCCAGTTGGGTGAAGACGTCTCAAGGTAGGGTGATCTTCAAGGGGTTAGTGTTAGTTTTTTTTTTTAAGAGGGATTGGGTGGGTTTTAGAGTAGGGTTGGGTGTGTGGGTGGTGGGTTTTAATGTTGGAGGGGGTATTGTATTTTTTTTCCAGGTAAAAGAGCTGATTACTTTGGGGCAATGCCCTGCAAAAAGCCCTTTTAAGGGCTATTTGTAATTTAGTATAGGGTAAGGTTTTTTATTAT
Organism: Bombina bombina; assembly: GCF_027579735.1. NCBI lineage: Eukaryota > Metazoa > Chordata > Amphibia > Anura > Bombinatoridae > Bombina > Bombina bombina. The sequence continues at coordinate 801,469,799 of NC_069501.1, read as the reverse complement.
TTTGGGGTTTTTTTTTTTTATTTTATTAGGGGAATTAGATTTGGTGTAATTAGCTTAATTTTTTTTAATTATTTTATTATTTTCTGTAATTTAGTGTTTGTTTTTTTTGTAATTTAGATAATTGTATTTAATTGTAGTTAGTTTAGGGAATTAATTTAATTATAATGTAGTGTTAGGTGTAATTGTAACTTAGGTTTATTTTTATTTTACAGGTAAATTTGTCTTTATTTTAACTAGGTAGCTATTAAATAGTTAGTAACAATTTATTAACTATTCTACCTAGTTAAAATAAATACAAAGTTGCCTGTAAAATTAAAATAAACTCTAAGATAGATACAATGTAATTATTAGTTATATTGTAGAATTCTTAGGGTTTATTTTATAGGTATTTAGTTTTTAATAGGAATAATTTATTTAATTATAGTTATTTTATTTATATTTATTTAAATTATATTTAAGTTAGGAGGGTGTTAGGGTTAGACTTAGGTTTAGGGGTTAATACATGTAATATAGTTGTGGCGACGTTGGGGGAAACAGATTAGGGGTTAATAAATGTAGGTAGGTGTCGGCGATGTTAGGGACGGCAGATTAGGGGTTAATAAAATGTAACTAATGTTTGCGAGGCGAGAATGCAGCAGTTTAGGGCTTAATATAATTATTAAGGTGGCGGCAATGTCCGGTAGGCAGATTAGGGGTTAAAAATGTTATTTAAGTGTTTGCAATGTGGTGGGGGGGCCTCAGTTTAGGGGTTAATAGGTAGATTATGGGTGTTAGTGTACTTTTTAGCACTTTAGTTAAGAGTTTTATGCTACGGCGTTAGCCCATAAAACTCTTAACTACTGACTTTTAAATGTGGTACGAGCCTTGACAGGAGAGGGTGTACTGCTCACTTTTTCCAAGACTCGTAATACCGGCGTTAGGAAAATCCCATTGAAAATATGGAATACGCAATTTACGTAAGTGGATTTGCGGTATTTTGGAGTCACAGAAAAAAAGTGAGCCGTACACCTGTACCTGCCAGACTCGGAATACCAGCGGGCGTTAAAAAGCAGCGTTGGGACCTCTCAACGCTAGGACTACGGCTGGGAAGCCAAAATGCGCCAGCTGTTACACTTTCTTCCTCTCATTGCTGGCCATCCATCTGCTGTCAATGTATGAGAAACATTGTGTCAATGTACACGCTGATTTAAGCAACTTTCAGCATGGACTTATAGCTTATTACATGTAGCGACATTGTAGTGAAAAAACGCTACTTGCATATCTACCGGTGCTCCTGTTTCTATTTCTTTGAATTTGCCTAACAAGGATTCCTCCACAGTGAGCACGGACGCAGGCACCTGGAATCAAAGAGTGCCTCCTCCCCCCTTCCATCCGGATTGGATCACAAGGCGAGCGAGGGAGTGACGTTTGACACCAATAGCCAATGGAGCAAGCTGCATGCATCTGAGGAGGGCGGGATCTATGCTGTGACGTTTCCGGCCAGTCTACGGAGCAGAGTGGAATACCACCAGACATCACGGACAAATCAGAGATCGTGGGATCATAAGGGGTCCTTCACGAGTATGGATGAGCTCAGTCCTGTTGTCTGAAGGCCGGACCCGCATTAGATCGCACCCCAGGACCGGACATGGTAAGTCAGCTCCCACTCACCTAATGACTGTACCTGGTTATACGGCATAAGTTTTATGCTATTGCATTGGGGAGTCACTTCCAGCCTTGGAACTAATGCACTCGACTGCAAGCAGTTTGTAAACGGAGTTGAAAAGACACTAAGAAACACAGCTAATTATTGTGTTAAACAGATACTTAGTTAACCATTGAGTGTGTAAAACATTGTTGTTTTGAATTCACAAATATAAGCATACATGAAAAAAATCTAACACACATTAAAAAAAACAAAAAAAAATCTCTAGATCTTCAAATTTGTTCCAGTTCAATAGAAAATCATATGAATTGTGTGGTCTTCCATTGTATTCCATTGTATTTTCACTACATTAGTTTCACTTGTACTTTCTTCTTAGATTGTTGATTCTTCACATGTTAAAGTTAGTTTACATGTTAAAGTTATATAGACAAATCTTACAATGCTGCTTAACAATGTTTTATGGCTCTCTCACAGCATGGCCCCTTCACAGGGTTAATACTTTTACATGCATACAATCTGTTTAAAAACACATTGCAAATGCTCAATGGGACCTTCAATAAAATACTTATAATTACTTAGCAATACTCACAAATACCAATGCTATATTCTGTCTGTAATACAATATCTCACATTTTTTTAGGATTGCAATAGATTCTAAAATTAGTTACAAGTATAGGGAAACCTTTAGCTTCCATAAGTCATGACATCACATCCTCTCTTTCTGTAACTTGGTGCAGTTACCTTTAAAGTTTTGCTAGATGGATCACAATGTGCAGAAAGTAATGTCCCCTTTGAAGCAGGAGAGAAGAGAAGATCACATCAGGATTAATCCAGTAATAAGGCAGAAAAGGGTTGAACAGATAGGCTAAATCCAGGATAACAGGGAAATTGTCAATATTGAAAAGGCAGTTTAATCCAGGCAGCACACAAAGGGTTAAGCAAGTACAAGTCCAGTATAACAGGCCAAGGTCAGTATTGAGAAGGCAGTTTAATCCAGACAGAAAGCAAAGGGTTAAGCAAATACAAGTCCAGTATAACAGAAGAAGGTCAGTATTTGGAAGGCAGTTCAACCCAGCAAACAAAGGGTTAATAAGGGAGCTAGGATACATGTGCTAAACACAAGTATGTCCAAGAAAATAATGAAAAGGAATGCTGCATTTTGTTGGTATAATCCACACCTTTGGGGAGCAGCTCTCAATGCTAACTGAGTCTGTTATAATCAGTGCAACTGTGTGCATGTCTGTTTGAATCTTGCATGTATATTTGTAAGTATATTACACTGTATTTTGATGTTGTTTTTTTTTTTTTTTTTCTGCATCCCTCTTCATGCCCATCTCCTCATGTAAATCTTCATGCATAGAAAACTGATTCAAACATTGTACAGGAGCTGTAGCTGGTTCAGCCAATCCCTGCACAGTTTGTCTATAGTTGCATATAGTTTGTCAGTCCACAGTGTCAATAAAACATATGTAATATGATTCACATGTTCAGCAAGGGAATTTGAAAAAAATCAAATTGTCATCCAAGTAAATCACAAAAAAAGTGTATATCTTTAAAACATCATTGAGGAAATGCTGAAAGATTGCAGGTGCATTACAGAGACCAAGGAGCAGTACTGAGTACTCAGAATGACCATACTGAGAGCGGAAAAACGTTTTCCATTCATCTCCATCTTTAAAGAAATATGAAACCCACACATTTTCCTTTGTGATTAAGACCGTGCATACAGTTTTTTAAAAAAAACTTCCAATTTACTTTTATAATTAAATTGTATTTCCATGGTATACTTTGTTGAAGGGATAAGTAGGTATCTGGAGCACTACATGGCAGGAAATCATTATCTTATTCTCTTGTGCTAGTTCTCCAGACATATGTTTCCTAAACTTACGTTCCTGCTTTTCAACAAAAGATACCAAGAGAATGAAGGAAATGTTATAAAAGAAGTAAATCAGAAAGTTGTTAAAAAGTGCCTGCTCTATCTGAATCATGAAATAAAAATTTGGGGTTTCACGTCCTTTTAACTCTTACCAGATTATATGCTTCTCTTGGTCTGATCTTAGAGAATTTTCAAGCATATTTTACTCTAATAGTTCGGAGATAAGTGGTAGAGTCCTCCATCTGTCTATTCCATAAAGAAACTGCATGCCCCTGCAGGAGAAGTAGTTTGTCTGATGAAACCCTTTCCTAAAATCTTGTCTATGTATTCTTTTAGATGTTTTAGTTTGGGCCAAAAAATTGATACATTTTCCCAAAATATATTGGTGATCCAGGTAGAAGGTCGATTGGACAGTAATATGGGTATCTAGGAGATAGCTCATTTGCCTTTTTTTGCCAAAAACATCCAAATACCCTGGTATTTAATAAGAAGGAGTATAAGAGCATATGAGTGATAGAGGATGAAGAACAAAACATACATTTTGTCAACGTGAGGAGAAAAATACCGATGACGCAGCCAGGATAATCTCACTATTATAGGAAATAAGAAAGATATGAATACATCAATTTGCAGATTTTTATGTTTATTACCCACAATAAAAATGAGTGGTATTGTTTCCAGAGGTGTCAATTTTTTTCTCAGTGGGAATCCCCAAAGTCTCTACCCCCTCTGTGTTAATGAAATATCCACTGGCCTGGAATCTATCATGGCTGACTTTAATGGTTATCTTCCCACTGTAAAACATAGGAGATAGATCAATGTTGAGCAGGAGGTAGTGAGGAGAAGTTGTGAAAAAAAGAAATATCAGGTTTACCTTCTCTCTTCTTGTTACATGCTGGGCAATTGTGTAGATATTGATCTGGTTTGCCACAATAATTACAGAGGTTTATGAAGCATTTTCTATTATGTTAAACAACAGATATAGGGCCTTGGGTAAGACTAATTTTAATATGTTTCTATGCTTCCATAGCAGGAGAGTTAATTGCAGAAGGAAAAGATGAGATAGCTTTTTGAGGTTGCTGTAGGCTCAGGGAAAAGTTCTCTATTCTAAATTGTCTGAATCTCCTGTCCAGCTTGACACCTCAAGAGATGATAATTTCCACAGTAGAAGGAGGGTCAAGGAAGGCAAACTCATCTTTTAAGGTTTTAGAAAGGCAAAGTCGGAATTGGTCTAGAAGAGATGGTTCATTCCAAGTAGTGTTGTAAGAAAGTCATCTAAAGTCATCTAAATTCTGTGACATATTCTTTCAATGGTCTTTTCCCTTAGTGGAGAGAACAAAGAGAACTTTAGGCAGAGTAGACATTATAGAGAGATCCCATTGCTGAAAAGTATGTGTTTAGATGAGTTTAGAGTTTATGGGCTGAAACCTGGGGTTCATCAGATAATAAAAAAATGAGGCTTAGACTTTTACAAAGTCTTTGACATATATCTTAGGTTTAACTGAAAACAGGACTTTACATGACAAAATGAAGGACTAGTAATTGAACCAATCCCTAAAAAAATTTCTGGATGAGGCAAGGCAGATTCATGACTTTCAGAAGCAGCAAGAAGAGAATAGCAGCAACTGTGTTAGCAGAGTTTTCTAGAAGTTAATCAAACTTCTGCAATAGGTGTACCTGAGTAGCCTGCAGGTCCTGCATACTTTGTGTGGATAAAGCTACTTGCTGAGAAAGCTGTGATCACTTCAGCCATTACTAAATCTTTCATAGAGGCTTGAAAATGAAGGATTACTTTTGTTAAGGATTACCCAGAAATGTTGAGGCATGAAACCAAATGTAGTAAAACCAAGAGATCTTATTAAACTAGCTTTTAGGGTAGGGTAGAACGGTAAGTAAGACAAACAGGAGTAGCCAAGGGTAGCAAAGCCAGGTGTCAGTCCAATAAGCTTGAGGACAAAAGTAAGGCAGTAGATAAGTCAGAGTGTATAGCCAGATGGCAAAACCAGGAGATTAGCCAGATCAGCCTTAGTACCAAAGTATTAGGGGTAAAACCAATAAGCAAAGTCCATAAGGATAGTCAAGGGTTAGGGAGTGAGAATATAACAGCCAAAGCAAGGCAGGTTAAAGGCAGGTACACAGGTAACTGTGAGTGATGGAGTCTGACTTAGAAGAATCAGGATCTCCAAGTAATACTGGGTAATGTGCAATGGTTAATATGACAAAGCTTTATAAGTCTGTGTATTTGTGCCCGTGAGTATTGATGTCCCGAACTGTTCGCCCGCGAATGGTTCACAGCGAACATAGCTTGTTCGCGTTTGTGGGCGAACACATGGCGATGTTCGATCCGCCCCTATGTGTCATCATTGAGGAAACTTTGACCCTTTATGTCACAGCCGTCTGACACATTAGAGCCAATCAACATCAGACACTCCCTCACAGACCCTCCCAGCTACTCGGAATCCGCCATTTTAGACTCATAACGACCTTGCTTTCTTAAAGAGAGGACGTGTTGTGTTTTTGCTCCTGACATTAATAGGAAAAAAATAGCTAGGCTAGTGTATTTAGTGTCCACTACAGTCCAGAAGGACTCCACTCATCTCTGCTGCAAGCACAGCACCCCAAAAAGCCCTTTTTAGGGCTATATTTCGTGCCGTTTTTATTTTGTTTTTTTTTTATTAGCATTTGCCTGGCTTTCAGGCTGTGTGTTTAAGGCTCACAGCATATGCTGTGATTACTGCCACCACTGATATCTCCCTAACAACATTAGTTTAAATTTAACTAACCAAAAAATTTAATTATTTTGCTAGTGTAATTTTTTTTCATTTTCTATCAGGCCTGTGTCACACAGCATATACTCTGGTTCATTGCTCTGTGCCAGCCACCAGTGTTAATATCCGTTTATAACATTATTTTAAATTAAAAAAAAAAAAAAAAATTGCTAGTGTAATCTAATTACATTTACTATCAGGCCTGTGTCTGTCAGGCTCACTCAGCATTAATATACCTCATTTTTTTTCAGTCTTTTGGTTAATTGGTCTGTGCCAGGCAGCCACCCAGTGTAATCTAATATAATTTTCTATCAGGCCTGTGTGTTTTGCTGACATACAGAGCCTACTGTGTTTACTTGCTGCCCTCCCTAGTCTATGAGCCACGACTCATATGTGTTTAACCTTTTTTTAATTCCCCCCCCCAAAAAAAATAATTTAAATCATTTTTCTAGTGTAATCTAATAGTATTTTCTATCAGGCGTGTGTGTATCTGACTTACAGAGCCTACTGTTTTTAATAGCTGCCCTTCCAAGGCTATCAGCCACAACTCATATGTATGTGCTTAACCTTTTTCTTTAAATTCCCCAAAAAAAGTCTTTAAATCATTATGCTAGTGTAATCTAATTTTATTTTCTATCAGGCCTGTGTCTAACTGTCTATCTGACTTACACAGCATACTGTTGTTAATTGCTGCCCTATGTAGCAGCCAGCCAGTGCGACCACTCATAGAGTCATATGTGCATTGCACTTCTTAACATAATTTTAATATTAAAATCTAAAATTTTAAAATATTTTGCTAGTGTAATCTAACTTAATTTTCTATCAGGCCTGTGTTTTTGTCACTTAACCAGCATACTGTGTTAAATTGCTGCCCTACCTACCATCCACAACTCATATCTGCCAGCCTGTGTGCCAGGCCCAACTAGCCAATTAGTGGCACCAATCATAATTCTTGTAACAGTATATAAAAAAATAAAAATCATAATTTTTTGGACTGCAAATATTCAGTCTCCTAGTGCCATTGAATTGCATTTACCTCCTGCCTGCCACTGCCAGCCTTTTGTGCCAGGCCGTCTAGCCAACTATTTACACCAATCATAATTGTTGTCACAGACAGTATAGTTACTAAATAAAATAAAAAAAAAATTGATTGTTGATCTTAATCCTCAGTTTGCTCGTGCCATAGAATTGTACTTTTCTACTGCCTTCAGAGCCTGTGTGCCAGGCCTACTTGAAAAATATTTACACCAATCTTATTTGTTGTCACAGTATTCTTAATAATTAAAAATTTTAATTTTTGGTAATAGTTGTTGTGAATCCTCAGTTTGCTGGTGCCATTGAATTTCACTTTTCTCCTGCCTTGCAGCCTGCTGTGTGCCAGGCCCACCTAGCCAATTATTGCCAGCAATCATATTTCTTTTAACAGTATTGCAAAAATTGTCAATCATCACTGTTTTGACTGTCAGTAATCAGTCTCCTAGTGTCCTTGAATTGCATCTACCTCCTGCCTGCCAGCCTTTTGTATCAGGCCGTCTTGCCAACTATTTACACCAATCATAATTTTTTGTCACAGTATAGTTACTAATTAAAATTAAAAAAATCTTGATTGTTGATGATCTTAATCCTCGGTTTGCTTGTGCCCTAGAATTGCACTTTTCTACTGCCTTCCAAGCCTGTGTGCCAGGCCTACTTGAAAAATATTTACACCAATCATATTTGTTGTCACAGTATTCTTAATAATTAAAAATTTAAATTGTTGGTAATAGTTGTTGTGAATCCTCAGTTTGCTGGTGACATTGAATTGCACTTTCCTCCTGCCTTGCAGCCTGCTGTCTGCCAGGCCCACCTAGCCAATTATTGCCAGCAATCATATTTCTTTTAACAGTATTGCAAAAATTGTCAATCATCACTGTTTTGACTGTCAGTATTCAGTCTCCTAGTGTCCTTGAATTGCATTTACCTCCTGCCTGCCAGCCTTTTGTGCCAGGCCGTCTTGCCAACTATTTACACCAATCATAATTGTTGTCACAGTATAGTTACTAATTAAAATTAAAAAATTCTTGATTGTTGATCTTAATCCTCAGTTTGCTCGTGCCCTAGAATTGCACTTTTCTATTGCCTTCCAAGCCTGTGTGCCAGGCCTACTTGAAAAATATTTACACCAATCATATTTGTTGTCACAGTATTCTTAATAATTAAAAATTAAAATTTTTAGTAATAGTTGTTGTGAGCCACAACATTTGCAAACAGCCAGAAGAAAGGTCGGTTCTCACCAGCCTTAAGTTGCGCTTCATTTACCAAATGCTGATATTCAAAAAATAGACAAACAGTGCCTTAAAAAAGAAATTTGCAAAATGGATTCACCAGAGCAAGGTCATTGCAAGTACTTCCCACGATAACAAAATTAAAATTCCACAACTCCGCAATCTTCCCCTTCACATTATTATTGTCACACTCCCTTGTACTCCTATGCCCAGCTCCCTGCTCTTGTTTTTGTTGAGGGTCCTGGAGCCTCTGCTAAAAAGGCCTATGGATAAAGAAGTGTACTGGGTGTCTATTCAATGTTTTTTTAGATTTCCCGGTTGCAACTAATTATCTCTGTGTTTCTAAAATCAATGCCTTTCCTGTAATCTATTATTCAAAAGGATGCCATATGTCCTCTTTCATGATGTTTTTTTTGTTGAGGCTCCGAGAGCCTCTTATAAAAAGGCCTAAGGATAAAGAAGTGTACTGGGTGTCCAATCAATGTTTTTTACTATTTCCCGGGTCATATAAATGATCTCTGGAATCAATGCCTTAACTGTAATCAATTGTTCACAAGGATGCCATATGTCCTCTTTCATGCTGTTGTTTCTGTTGAGGCTCTGGGAGCCTCTTATAAAAAGGCCTAAGGATAAAGTAGTGTGCGGGGTGTCCAATCAATGTTTTTTTTTATTTCACAGTTGCAAAAAAATTATCTATGGCTTTGTAAAATCTATGCCTTACCTGTCATCTATTGTTCAAAAGGATGCCATATGTCCTCTTTCCTGCTGTTGTTTTTGTTGGGGGTCCGGAACACTATTCTAAAAAGGCTGAAGGAGAACGACCTGTACTGTACTGGGTGTCCAATCATGTTTTTGTTTTCAATTTCACGCTTCATAATAAATATCGCTGTGTAACTAAAATCAATGCCATAACTGTACTCTGTTGTTCAAAAGGATGGCATACGTGGTGTTTCATTCTGTTGTGGTTGTTGAGGGTCGTGGCTGTGGGACAGCGTATAAAACGGCTGAAGGAGAACAACCTGTACAGCCTTGCTCCTCTTTTTAGACAGGCCAGCTCTTTGCAAACATGCCCACAGACTCTGTAACGCATGCCTCTTTTAGGGAGAGGTGCAGCCATAATGCAGGGTCAGAACCTCTGCCTGCAACTTTTATACTCGATTTTGCGAAAGGAAGTAACCTTACCATGGTTCCCTGCACGCATGTATTGTTGTTATATTTTGGTGAGGGTAATCATGATGGCCATGTAGACCACCACCACTGAGAGTCCTGGAAGTAACAGGGATGAGATGAAAGAGCTAAGAATAGTAGAACTTGAAACAACAGAGTTAGCCATGGGTGTTAGTGCAAGACCGCTTGGCTTTTTTTTGGCTTTGGGTGCGGCTATTCATGCAGGCCATATAGAGCTGCCACCATTCGGTGTTGTATCAGGTATTAAACTAATAAGAACAGTACTACCAAAATACAACCAATGAAGGGCCTTATGAAGACTGAGCCAAGGTTGGATTGTAGTATTTGGTTAGGCTAATCATGATGGCCATGTAGACCACCACCGAGAGTCCTGGAAGTAACAGGGATGATGAGATGAAAGTGCTAAGAATAGTATTACTTGAAACAACAGAGTTGCCATGGGTGTTAATCCAAGACCGCTTGGATTTATTTTTGTATTGGGTGCGGCTAATCATGCAGGCCATATAGAGCTGCCACCATTCGGTGTTGTATCAGCTATAAAAATAATAAGAACTGTAATATCAAAATACAGCCAATGAAGGGCCTATGAAGACTGAGCAAAGGTTGGATTGTAGTATTTTGCTCAGCTAATCATGATGGCCATGTAGACCACCCGTAACAGGGATGAAAGTGCTAAGAATAGTACTAATTGAAACAACCGAGTTAGCCATGGGTGTTAGTCTAAGACAACTCTGCTTTTTTTTGGGTTTGGGTGCAGCTAATCATGAAGACCAGATAGACCTGCCACCATTTGGTGTTGTAACAGGTATTAAACTGCAAAGAACAGTACTACTTAACACAACCTACTTACCATGGGTTCCAGAGCATATGTTTGGTTATTATATTTTGTAAGGGTAATCATGCAGGCCATATTGACCTCCACCGATAGGGTGAGTATGAGTAACAGCTATTAAAATGCTAAGGACATTACTAATTAACACAACATAGTTACCATGGGTCGCAGACCAAGAGCAGATGTCTTATTATTATATTTTGTATGGGTAATCATCCAGGCCATATAGACCTCACCAAATAGGGGGAGATACAGAGATTAAAGTGCTAAGAATGGTAGTACTTAAAACACAACCTAGTTAAAATTGGTACCAGACCACATGTCTTCTTATTATATTTTTTCAGGGTAATCAGGCAGGCCATATAGAAAACCCCCGATAGGGGGGGGAACAGGGATTAAAGTGCTAAGAAAAGTACTAATCAACACAAGCTAGTTATCATGGGTCCAACACCGTGTGTCTTGATGTTATACTTTGTCAGGGTAATCATGCAGGCCATATAGACCTCCCTTGATAGGGGGAGTAACAGGGATTACAGTTATAAGAATAGTACTACTTAAACACAACCTAATTACCACGGGTCCAAGACCAGATGTTTTATTATTATACTTTATCAGGATAATCATGCAGGCCATATAGAGCTCCAACAAAAGGGGGGGGGTAAGAGGGATTCAAGTGATAAGAAAAGTTTTACTTAACACAACAAAATTACCATGGGTCCCAGACCGCGTGTCTTGTTGTTATACTTTGTCAGGGTAATCATAACAGCCATATAGACCTCCACCAATAGGGGGAGTTACCGGGCTGAAAGTGCGAAGAATAGTACTACTTAACACAACCTAGTTGGGTCCAAGAACGCATGTTTAATTATTAGACTTTATCAGGGTAATTATATATCTAACAAATCTATCTATATCTCTTCTATCGATTTTTTCTAACTATCAATCTATGTATATCTATCTATCTATCCTATCTATCAATCTATCTTCTGTCTGGGATGTTTTGAGACAGCCACTTGTGTTTCTGACAAATTTGAAGTAGGAGGACAGAACAATCATCTTCTTCCATCTCCCGGTTCCACAAATGAAAGCCATATAGACCTCATCTGATAGCAGGAGTAACAGGTTGTAGTAAAATGTTAAGAATAGTACTACTTAATACACCACGGGTCACAGACCGCATGTCTTATTGTTATACTCTGTCAGGGAAATTATATATATTTCAAATCCATTTATTTATATATCAAATCGATCGAACTATCAAACGTATCGATCAAATGTAGATTGCATCTATTGATCGATGTAATTCGTATCTATAAAATGTATATTACATATTTTGGTTGATGTCATTCGTATCAATAAAATGTATATTGCATCTTTGATTCAATAACATTCTTATCTATCAAATGTATATTGCATCTATTGATCGATGTAATTCGTATCGATCAAATGTATATTGCATCTATTGAGCTATGTACAGTGTATCGATCATATGTATATTGCATCGATTGAGCTATGTTATCTATGTATCTATCTATCAAATCTATCTATCTCGTGGTTGTGCAAGTGGACTGTTTGCGGTTGATTGTGGTGCGTAACACTTGGAGTTTGCTCTGTCACTGTGATGCGGCCGTAACCCTTACACTACCTGATAGATACGACATCATAACTGATGTTTTAAAGCACGTTATTGCAAACAATTTGGGAATGTTAGTTGATTTAGGCCCATTATGGCTTAAAAGCAGACTCTGCATAAACTATGTAATTTTCCATGGGAGTTTTGCCAGGGATCCCCCTCCAGCATGCCACAGTCCAGGTGTTAGTACCCTTGAAACAACTTTTCCATCACTATCGTGGCCAGAAAGAGTCCTTGTAGGTTTTAAAGTTCGCCTGCCTATTGAATTCAATGGAGGTTCGCGCCAAAATTTTAGGTTCGCGACATCACTACCCGTGAGCAAACCACACTGTTTTTTTCCCTGAAAACCAGATGGAAAGAAAAAACACCCAATAGATAGTGATTAAGTCCCAAATCCTACTGAAAATGGTAAAAATATGCATGGAAATATGTATGTATTATTTGATTACATTTGTAGAACCAAATATAATTTCACTAAAATGTGAATGTTCATTAAATCTAATGCATATTGTATCCCATAGCATTTCTTTGAAATACAGATTTCATTACAGGTCACCATATTTCCACTGCTTACTGTAAAAACTTTTGGGAATCAAAACCTCACTGGTTACAACACTTAAATGTTAAGTAACATCAAATGTATTTTCCAAGATATAAAAAAAAAAGTACAAAAACTGCATTTTTGTAAGAAATCAAAATGGATCATTTACATACCTTTCTTTTCATTTCAGCAAATTTATTTTAAAAACCTACACATATATTTTCAATTAATATAAAAATATATGCTAAGTGAGATGAAGGGGCAGATATTTCCAAGGCTGAATGCCACTTTCATTTGCTGTCTGCAACTGATTTTGATGGTTTAAATTGCTGCTTCCTAAACTCTTTCCTCCACTCAGAAGTGGCAGATTAAATCACCCCGAACTGATCCAACCAGAGTGATTGACAAGTGTCCACTTGTGTACTGATAAATACAGGCAGCAAATGCTGGACTGCACGTAGTTCATTTCTTTTAGTTGAGAAGTAAAAAGACATTTTAGGTTGTATCCTCATATATAGGTAAGTATACGTATATACATATATAATTAGTTTCCATTCTCTCGTACACTACCTTGTATAAAGAAGACCAGATCATTTTAAATTTTAGAAAGAATTATATCCTCAATCTTAGGATGAGAATCATTTAAAAAAATGTATTGTCTGACAGCTTGCAGCTAAAACAACCTGAAGGGAATTCCTTTAAAGGGCCATGATACTCACATTTTTTCTTTCATGATTTAGAAAGAGAATGCATTTTTAAACATCTTTCTAATTTACTTCTATTATCTAATTTGTTTTATTCTCTTGATATTCTTTGCTGAAAAGCATATCTAGATATGCTCAGTAGCTGCTTATTGGTTGCTGCACATAGATGTCTCATGTGATTGGCTCACCTATGTGCATTGCTTTTTCTTCAAATAAGGATGTCTCAAAAATGAAGCAAAATAAATAATAGAAGTAAATTGTAATGTTGTTAAAATTTGTATGTTCTATCTGAATCATGAAAGAAAGATTTTGGGTTTAGTGGCCCTTTAAGGAATGCAATAACAGAAAGGACTGACTCATGAGTTCCCTGCTAGCTGCTTCCCCCAGAAAATAATGATACTTTATTTAAAATAGGTTCTCACCAGAAACTATGAGATTAACTTGGAGTTTAATAACTCATGCCCTATATACCAATTAGTGCAATGTCCATGAAAAACCCAAACAAAGTTAACATATACGGTAGTTAGATGCTTAAGCTAAACATTTGTGTTGTTTACACCAGTACTAATTAGTAGAAGGTGTTTTTGCAAGTTGATTAAATATGTCACTCATAACAAAATGAAGCTGGAATCATTTAGATAAGTCACATTTCTTATGCTTCCCTGGGACACAGCAAGCTACTGTCTCACATTGTTTATACAGCTGTCATGGAATCAAAAGCTTTTGCACTTTGCATGACAGAATTGATTCAGCATAGACCTGTAATCTGACAGTTTCATGGGTATTCTGAAACGTGGCACCTGAAAATCTAAGTTATCCAAATGATATAATGACAAACTAATATTTAGTCAGCATGTAAAACACCTTCTACACATTAGCAACAGTTTAGAAGGTTGGAAAATTCCTTTAGGTCCTTCATTATAAAGGAAGATGAATTATTAACTATATAAATAAACATAAAACCAAGTACAATGAAAATATTGCAAACTTGATGTATCAAGAAGAATAAAGCTTCTAAGAATTTACAATTCTGGGATTTGTTGGTATACAAGGTTTGTGAATTCATTAGCATACTTAACCTAAAGTTTGTATATTTCTCCATCTGCTTTTTAATGTACCGTAACAAAAAATCACATAATACATATGGAAAACTAGACTGATGATGCACAATAGATATATTTTACAATTCGCAACCATGTTAATTTACTTTATACTCAACCTAACTCGTTTCTATCAGCAGTTAATGAATATGTATGACAGAATATTTTTCATTGTGCATTTGGAAAAGTGAAAAAAGCAACTAAAATTTTTACATTAGAAGGACACTGAACCCAAATGTTTTATTTCGTGATTCAGATAGAGCATGCAATTTTAAGCAACTTTCTAATTTACTCCTATTATAATTTTTTTTTTCGTTCTCTTGCTATCTTCTTTTAAAAAAAGAAGGCGTCTAAGCTTTTTGTTTGGTTCAGACTCTGGACAGCACTTTTTTATTGGTGGATGAATTTATCCACCAATCAGCAAGAACAACCCAGGTTGTTCACCAAAAATGGGCCGGCATCTAAACTTAAATTCTTGCATTTCAAATAAAGATACCAAGAGAATGAAGAAAATTTGATAATAGGAGTAATTTAGAAAGTTGCTTAAAATTGCATGCTCTATCTGAATCACAAAAGAAAAACATTGGGTTCAGTGTCCCTTTAAGGTAATACCCGTATTTCAAATTGCAGTTTCTTGTTCAATCTTTTAAACTGATGAGCCTAACTATGCTTAACATACTTTGACATTTCACAGAGGTTAACATCTTCATATAAATCTCAGTGATTTTTTCTTTTCTGAGATAGCCAGATTATTACATTTTTTTTTAACCAATCATGCACTTTTAAAAGACAAAGGGCTAGATTACAAGTGAAGCGCTAATTTATCGCCGGCCCGCAAAAAGGCCAAATTTGCCGTTTGCAGGCACGTGATAAATAACCAGTGCAATTAGCGCTCCAAACATTAACAGAGATCAGACTTCTGGTTAATTTTCTAAATGTCTCCCAATTGCCCCCAAAAATGTTGGGTTAGTTTCCTTTTTTTTTTTTTTTTTAATTTTTTAAAAATAATTTAGCATAAAAAAAAAAATGCACTAAGCATTTTTTGGGTGCTAAAGTTGTCGGCTGTGGGGTGCCTTTACATTCCAGTCTATGGGAACCGTGTTTTCCCTCTAAATATATATGTATATGCTTATATACATATACAGTATATGTATGTGTTAATATATGTATATACACATAATAAAGAAATATAGAAAAGCGGTAGTCCTGGAGAGTATAATTAAAACGTCTTTATTTCAAACTCAGATTAAAAACGAATGGCAATCACAAGTAAAAGCATAACAGGTGTGGCACTGTTTGGCTTACGCGTTTCGGCTGGGAGCCGTAGTCATAGCCTATAGTGCTATGTGACACACCTCTCTAAATACTCATACCTAAAATCCTATTGGTTAAAAAAGAAGAAACACACCTGTTAATTACCTACTCTATACACAGTGAAACTAATATATACATAACCTCCAAAGCAATTAAACCTTAACAAAATGTGCCAAGTACAGAATTCACTTATACAGGGAATAAGCATATTGCGGAATAAGAGATACACACCAAAACCTCAATGGAATAATACATAAAGGCAAAATAGAAATAGTGCGATATAAAATATGGAAAACTCAAAGAATACATTGTGTACCACTATTGGCTATGCATATTATCTCTGCACCAAAGAATATGCGGGGTCAGAAAACAAAACGAATATTACACATTGAAAGTTATATTGCTGTTCATGGTGGACCCTAACCCTGTGACATAACTATAAATCATAATAGTATGAAATAATGTAGGGTAAAGATTCTAAAACAGTGTTGCATGATTGTCCTAAGTATTCAAGGGTAAGGTATATATGGAAAAGGTGAAAATACCTAAATAGCACAAATGATTACAAGGTCCTAAAATAATAAATGTGACATGCATAGGAGAGGCTCACAGAGAGCTGAAAAGCCCTGGACAGTTACCACAAATTCATGATATCATATTTGGAGTTGAGACCATTTGGAATACGAGTGCCCATTGTAAAAATCCAATGTGCCTCTCTCAACTCCAGTATGCGATCTATGGAGCCACCCCTTTTAGGTCTGTGAACCCTTTCTATAGCGCTCCAGGAAAAGGAAGAAAGGTTCCCTCCATGGTATACCCCAAAATGCTGGACTACAGGGGTACTCGATTTAACTGTAGTGAAAGAGGAAAGGTGTTCCCTAATTCTGGTGTTTACTTCTCTGGAGGTGAGACCTATGTATTGAATTTTACATGAGGAGCAATTAAGTACATAAATAACATTAGTACATGTACAATTTAAGAGTGTTTTGATGTTAAATGTTTTTCCTGTAACATAACTGGTAAATGTATTTCCAGTGCGTGCAAAGTCACACGGTTTGCATTTCCTATGGCCGCATTTATGCATGCCCTGATGTCTAATCCAAGCACAAGCGTCATTAGTCTTAGTGGGCAGCATAGTTGGGGATAGTTGGGAGCCCAATGTGGGACCTTTCCTATATGCACACCTAACACCACTTTTAACAGTTTCAATTAGTTTATCATCTGCGTTAAGGATTTTAAAGTGCTTGCGTATAATGGAACAAATATCATTGTATTGTCCACTATGTGTGGTGACAAACGTCACTCCCTCAAAGGGCTTAGAATCATTTGTCTGCTTGTCTACCAAAAGACTGTCTCTGGTTTTGGAACTCACCAAGTGTTTAGCCTTACGAATGGCTTTTATTGGATATCTGCGTTGTTGTAACCTAGATTCAAGGTCCCTGGCTAGAGTCTTGAAGTCACTGTCATCTGAACAGTTTCTTTTTAATCTGATCATCTCCCCTTTAGCAATTGCTTCTGGGACATGTTTCGGATGGCAACTAGTCCCGAATAGGACTGAATTCCCTGAGATGGGTTTCCTATAGGAAACTGTTTTGACTTTACCATCTGGGAGCCCTATAAGGGTAAGATCTAGAAAATTGGCACTTTTGTCATTAAATTCAAATGTAAATTTGAGATTCATGTCATTCGAATTTAGGGATGAACAGAATTCTAAAGCTTGCTGTTGGGTTCCTGTCCATATGAAGATCAAATCGTCTATATATCTTCTATATGTGGATATATAGACACGAAAAGGGTTAGTATCTCCAAAGATGTGGAAGAACTCCCAGAATCCTAGGAACAGATTTGCATAAGATGGGGCAAATTTTGCCCCCATCGCTGTTCCACACCTTTGGAGATAGTACACCCCCTCGAACACAAAAAAGTTGTGTGTAAGGAGGAACCCCACAACCTTCACAATGAAACAGTTAAAATCTTCAGTATAATTACCAAAATTGTCTAAGAAAAAACAAATTGCCTTCAAACCTATGTCATGGGGTATACAGGAGTAGAGTGAGACAGCATCCACAGTTAACCATCTGGATTGTGGTGTCCAGACTACATTTTTAATTAACTGCAAAACATGTTTTGTGTCTCGCAAATGCGAGGGTAATGAAATAACCATTGGCTGTAGGATGCTGTCCACCCACTCAGATAAATTACACAGCAGGGAATCAACCCCACTTACAATTGGACGACCTTTAACTTCAAGGAGGGACTTGTGGACCTTAGGAAAATGGTGGAAGGCAGGAATTTTTGGAAAATCAGGGACCAGGTATGCAAAGGTAGTTGGATCAATGAACCCTGATTCCACACCCTCATCCAAAAGATCCACAAGCTCCCTCCTGAAGACAGAGGTGGGGTCACCTTTAAGGATGGAATATTCCTCCCTATTGTTGAGTTGCCTTAATGCTTCAGCCACATAAGTTTCACGGTCAAGAACAACA
Organism: Bombina bombina; assembly: GCF_027579735.1. Taxonomy (NCBI): domain Eukaryota; kingdom Metazoa; phylum Chordata; class Amphibia; order Anura; family Bombinatoridae; genus Bombina; species Bombina bombina. Next base: position 801,451,448 of record NC_069501.1, on the reverse strand, counting down.
GTCATACCTCCTTTATCCGCTTTTCTTATGGTGATACTAGAGTTATCTTTTAACTCTTTGACTGCTGCTCTTTCCCTGAAACTTAGGTTGTTTTTAGGTCGTTTCTTGGACTGTTTGAGAGCAATAAGATCTTGTTCAACCCTGTTGTAAAAGGTTTCTATAACATTACCCCTAACTTGTATGGGGTAAAAAGTAGATTTTCCCTTCATCAGGGGGCCTCTACTAAGAGTGCCTTGCGTGTTATGAATAGATTCTGACTGTAATTGTTGCAAAGAGACCACATCACATGTTTGTGAAAAGGAGAGAGACTCATTATAAGTCAAAGTCCCCTGTTGTTCATTATCACTGACTTCACTAGTAGTGGAAAAATATTTTTTTAACGTTATATTTCTGGTAAATTTATTGAGATCCAATAGGGTTTTAAACACATCGAAGTCATTGGTAGGTGAAAAATTAAGCCCCAGACTAAGTACTTTTAATTGATCAACAGTAAGCAATGTGGAAGATAAATTAATAACATTACTATATGTAGCATCTATTTGTACTTTGAGATTTGTTTGACTTGTCTCAGCTGGTATCTCTGCTGTCCCTGCGAGTTGTGATAAGACTGTGTTTTGGACTTTCTCCCTCCCCCTTTGTGTGGGATCTGGTCCTGGGGAAAAACCTGTTCCATAATGCCTATATTTCCTGTTTGTATGGCATTAACATGTAGACCTGACTGGGATACAGGTATAGGATACATGGAGTAGTTAGAGTTAGTTTGGGGAGTTGTATTATGAGATGTCTCTGCTAAATGTGGTTGGGGAGTGGTTATAGACCTATGTACAGGTTGTGAGTTACTTTGTATCTCTCCTACACACTGAGGTTCGCTAGTGATAATTTATGTACTTAATTGCTCCTCATGTAAAATTCAATACATAGGTCTCACCTCCAGAGAAGTAAACACCAGAATTAGGGAACACCTTTCCTCTTTCACTACAGTTAAATCGAGTACCCCTGTAGTCCAGCATTTTGGGGTATACCATGGAGGGAACCTTTCTTCCTTTTCCTGGAGCGCTATAGAAAGGGTTCACAGACCTAAAAGGGGTGGCTCCATAGATCGCATACTGGAGTTGAGAGAGGCACATTGGATTTTTACAATGGGCACTCGTATTCCAAATGGTCTCAACTCCAAATATGATATCATGAATTTGTGGTAACTGTCCAGGGCTTTTCAGCTCTCTGTGAGCCTCTCCTATGCATGTCACATTTATTATTTTAGGACCTTGTAATCATTTGTGCTATTTAGGTATTTTCACCTTTTCCATATATACCTTACCCTTGAATACTTAGGACAATCATGCAACACTGTTTTAGAATCTTTACCCTACATTATTTCATACTATTATGATTTATAGTTATGTCACAGGGTTAGGGTCCACCATGAACAGCAATATAACTTTCAATGTGTAATATTCGTTTTGTTTTCTGACCCCGCATATTCTTTGGTGCAGAGATAATATGCATAGCCAATAGTGGTACACAATGTATTCTTTGAGTTTTCCATATTTTATATCGCACTATTTCTATTTTGCCTTTATGTATTATTCCATTGAGGTTTTGGTGTGTATCTCTTATTCCGCAATATGCTTATTCCCTGTATAAGTGAATTCTGTACTTGGCACATTTTGTTAAGGTTTAATTGCTTTGGAGGTTATGTATATATTAGTTTCACTGTGTATAGAGTAGGTAATTAACAGGTGTGTTTCTTCTTTTTTAACCAATAGGATTTTAGGTATGAGTATTTAGAGAGGTGTGTCACATAGCACTATAGGCTATGACTACGGCTCCCAGCCGAAACGCGTAAGCCAAACAGTGCCACACCTGTTATGCTTTTACTTGTGATTGCCATTCGTTTTTAATCTGAGTTTGAAATAAAGACGTTTTAATTATACTCTCCAGGACTACCGCTTTTCTATATTTCTATATTTTGCCAGTGAATCCTGGATTGTTGAGCTGTGGGGAGGTGTGTGTTTGCAGCTAATAGACATTGGTGAATCTTCAGCATCAGTTCTTTTCACGGATTGGTTACTGTTGATTGACGCTTTTACCAGCAAATAGGATCTAGCGCTCATCGAGAAGGAGAGACGCTGTACATCTGCAGACCCACGAGGACGCCAAGCAGCTGAGCCGGTGAAGAGACGAGCACTCGGAGATGGTATAAGGTACCCGTGCATCGTAGATCCCAAAGTGTCCGGTATAGTAAGCAGGCTTGGGCAACAGTGGGGGATTAATCTTGATAAATCTGCCTATGTAGTTACCTATGAAAGATTCCCTAAGCTGGAATACAGTTTGGAATATACCGCACTATTAGCTGACCTTAAGTGGTTTCTCACGCATCTGTTTTTCAGCACTACTGAGTTCTTTTTCTTGTATGTTTTATACACATAATAACACATAAATATATATGTATATATCATATAAATTTGCATTTGCTGCCCATCGCTGGGTGACTTACCCACTTCGCTGTGCTAGTTCTCATGCCCTGTCTGATGGCATGACAATGAGGCTCCCATTGGAGCCTATGGAAGCATGCTCTCATGAGATCAATGCTTCCATGTAATGCGAACGCAAGGTCACGTTCACATTGCACCTAACTTGTAATACTAGTGCACATTTGCATGCACTGTTATTACAAAGTGCAAATATCAAAAAAGCGATATCGATATTTTGTAATCTGGCCCAAAATTGTTTAATATATTTTGACACTACAATAAAATCAACCCAAAATAACATTTCTTTAACAAAGAGCAAGAAATATCTAACATTCTATCATAATTTCCTACTGAAAAAATGCATGGTTCTATGCATAATATTAAAGGGACAGTAAAATCAAAACTAAACTTTAATGATTCAAATAGAGTTTTAACAATTTTCTTCTGTTATTAAATTTGATTTGTTCTCTTGATGTCCTTTATTTAAAAGAATACCTAGGTCGACTCAGGAGCAGCAATGCACCCCTGGAGGCTAGCTTTTGATTGGAGGCTACATATAAATATATATATATATACTGTATATATGTGGCCGGACTGTTAGCCAATGGACATTTGGCCGACAGACATTTGGCACACAAACATTTGGCCAACGGATAATAGTCCGACACACAAGTGGCTGTCAGATAAAAGTCCAGCCACAAGATAGGTAGATATATTTGATAGATAGATTAGATAGATAAATAAATGCAATAGATGGATAGATAAATTTGATAGATAGATAGATTCAATAGATAGATATATAAATAGATAGATTCGATAGATAGATTATTTCACAGACAGAGAATTACAAGACGTGTGGACTGTGACCCATGGTTAGGTTCCCAGAGACGGTTTGCAATGCACGAGGCTCTGATTAGAACAGAGCACTCCAGAGTGTATCCGCCCTCGGTCGAACTCGGAACATGCTTTGGCATTCTGTCCGTTGGCAATTGGTCAGAGCACCATATATATGTATGTGTGTGTGTGTGTGTGTGTTCAGCTAGCTCCTAGTAGTGCATTGCTGCTTCTTTGCCTTCTATTCAACAAAATATACAGAGGGAATTGAAGTAAACTTCATAATAAGATACCAAGGGTCGCTAAATAGTAAATGACAACCCTATCACTGTCAGTTGTTATTGACAATTACGGCTCCATTTATTAAGCTGCAAATGCAGCTTTGGAGCTCTTTCCGAGTCACATAAGGAATCCTGCAGTCAAGAGTTAAAGGGACAGTCTACACCAGAATTTTTATTGTTTCAAAAGATAGATAATCTTTTTATTACCCATTTCCCAGTTTTGCATAACCAACACAGTTATATTAATATACTTTTAACCTCTGTGATTATCTTGTATCTAAGCCTCTGCAAACTGCCCCTTTTTTCAGTTCTTTTGACAGACTTGCAGTCTAGCCAATCAGTGCCTGCTCCCAGATAACTTCTCGTGCACAAGCACAGCGTTATCTATATGAAATACGTGAACTAACACCCTCTAGTGGTGAAAAACTGTTAAAATGCAATCTGAAAGAGGTGGGCTTCAAGGTCTAAGAAATTAGCATATGAAACTCCTAGGTTAAGCTTTCAACTAAGAATACCAAGAGAACAAAGCAAAATTGGTGATAAAAGTAAATTGGAAAATTGTTTAAAATGACATGCCCTATCTGAATCATGAAAGTTTATTTTGGCCTAGACTGTCCCTTTAAGAAGCAGCAGTCATCAGACCACTATTTCTATACCTCTCCACAAGCTTTGAGCTAGTAGTTTAAAATTACAATGGACTAGTCCGACCGGGGTGATTGACAGCTGTGCGAGAACAAGAGTCAGCTTTTTATTAGAAGCTGCTCGTACAATGTTAAATGGGGACACCACAATGCTGCCCGCTTCTTGTAAAGATGGGTGGACATATTCCTTATTTGGGAACCTGTTCGTCCCTATGATATAAATGGAGCCCTTAATCGCAATCCTGTCAGAAATGAATAGTGAACCCTAACTTTTCTTTTTTCTTTTTTGGGGGGAGTGGAAAATAATAATAGTCCCAGTATGTTAGTTTATCTAATTTATTTGATGCCGGTAGTTACACCAACACAAACACTTTTTCTATTATACCTTTTTTTTTGTGTAACATCCATATACCAGCCACAATGGAAATTGTGGGTTTGCAACTTAGCACTAATGTGGACAGGTTAGTGCAACTGATGAATTGCCATCTTCAAAGCATGTTATTGAAATATTAAATATAAAATATAATTTTTTTAACAATAGAATGTAAAATATTCTAAATAATCCATAGACTATATTTATTTTTTACAGTATGTATAATCATTTTTAAAAGTGTTTATACATTTTTTAATATAATATTTTTTATATTTCAATAACACACCTTGAAGATAGCAATTATTTATGTGTGCTAACTTAACTTCTTTAATCCTAAATTACGAACCCTGATGTGCCCTACACATATTTTACATTCATATGTCCTTCACTAAGGCCTAGATTTGGAGTTTGGCGGTAGCCGTGAAAACCAGCGTTAGAGGCTCCTAATGCTGGTTTTAGGCTACCGCCGGTATTTGGAGTCATTCAAAAAAGGGTCTAACGCTCACTTTTCAGCCGCGACTTTTCCATACCGCAGATCCCCTTACGTCAATTGCGTATCCTATCTTTTCAATGGGATCTTTCTAACTCCGGTATTTAGAGTCGTGTCTGAAGTGAGCGTTAGAAATCTAACGACAAAACTCCAGCCGCAGAAAAAAGTCAGTAGTTAAGAGCTTTCTGGGCTAACGCCGGTTTATAAAGCTCTTAACTACTGTGCTCTAAAGTACACTAACACCCATAAACTACCTATGTACCCCTAAACCGAGGCCCCCCCTACATCGCCGACACTCGATTAAATTTTTTTAACCCCTAATTTGCCGACCGCCACCTACGTTATACTTATGTACCCCTAATCTGCTGCCCCTAACACCGCCGACCCCTATATTATATTTATTAACCCCTAACCTGCCCCCCACAACGTTGCAGCAAGCTACTTACAATAATTAACCCCTAATCTGCCGACCGCAAAGAGCCGCCACCTACATTATAGCTATGTACCCCTAATCTGCTGCCCCTAAAACCGCCGACCCCTATATTATATTTATTAACCCCTAATCTGCCCCCTCAACGTCGCCTCCACCTGCCTACACTTATTAACCCCTAATCTGCCGAGCGGACCGCACCGGTACTATAATAAAGTTATTAACCCCTAATCCGCCTCACTAACCCTATAATAAATAGTATTAACCCCTAATCTGCCCTCCCTAAGATCGCCGACAGCTAACTTCAATTATTAACCCCTAATCTGCCAACTGGAGCTCACCGCTATTCTAATAAATGTATTAACCCCTAAAGCTAAGTCTAACCCTAACACTAACAACCCCCTAACTTAAATATAATTTACATCTTAACGAAATTAATTAACTCTTATTAAATAAATTATTCCTATTTAAAGCTACTTACCTGTAAAATAAATCCTAATATAGCTACAATATAAATTATATTTATATTATAGCTATTTTAGGATTAATATTTATTTTACAGGTAACTTTGTATTTATTTTAACCAGGTACAATAGCTATTAAATAGTTAAGAACTATTTAATAGCTAAAATAGTTAAAATAATTACAAATTTACCTGTAAAATAAATCCTAACCTAAGTTTCAATTAAACCTAACACTACACTATCAATAAATAAATTAAATTAAATACCTATAATTATCTACAATTAAACCTAACACTACACTATCAATAAATAAATTAAATACAATTCCTACAAATAAATACAATGAAATAAACTAACTAAAGTACAAAAAATAAAAAAGAACTAAGTTACAAAAAATAAAAAAATATTTACAAACATTAGAAATATATTACAACAATTTTAAACTAATTACACCTACTCTAAGCCCCCTAATAAAATAACAAAGCCCCCCAAAATAAAAAAATGCCCTACCCTATTCTAAATTACTAAAGTTCAAAGCTCATTTACCTTACCAGCCCTGAACAGGGCCCTTTGCGGGGCATGCCCCAAGAAGTTCAGCTCTTTTGCCTGTAAAAAAAAACATACAATACCCCCCCCCCAACATTACAACCCACCACCCACATACCCCTAATCTAACCCAAACCCCCCTTAAATAAACCTAACACTAAGCCCCTGAAGATCTCCCTACCTTGAGTCGTCTTCACCCAGCCGAGCCAAATTCTTCATCCAAGCGGAGCAAGAAGAGGTCCTCCATCCGGTAGAAGTCTTCATCCAAGCGGGGCAGAAGAGGTCTTCCATCCGATTGAAGTCTTCATCCAAGCGGCATCTTCTATCGTCATCCATCCGGAGCGGAGCGGCAGCATCCTGAAGACCTCCGACGCGGAACATCCATCCTGGCCGACGACTGAACGATGAATGACGGTTCCTTTAAATGACGTCTGTTCTGATCAGCCAATAGAATGCAAGCTCAATCTGATTGGCTGATTGGATCAGCCAATCGGATTGAACTTGATTCTGATTGGCTGACTCCATCAGCCAATCAGAATATTCCTACCTTAATTCCGATTGGCTGATAGAATCCTATCAGCCAATCGGAATTCGAGGGACGCCATCTTGGATGACGTCATTTAAAGGAACCGTCATTCGTCGTTCAGTCGTCGGCCAGGATGGATGTTTCGCGTCGGAGGTCTTCAGGAGGCTGCCGCTCCGCTCCGGATGGATGACGATAGAAGATGCCGCTTGGATGAAGACTTCAATCGGATGGAAGACCTCTTCTGCCCCGCTTGGATGAAGACTTCTACCGGATGGAGGACCTCTTCTTGCTCCGCTTGGATGAAGAATTTGGCTCGGCTGGGTGAAGATGACTCAAGGTAGGGAGATCTTCAGGAGCTTAGTGTTAGGTTTATTTAAGGGGGTTTTGGGTTAGATTAGGGGTATGTGGGTGGTGGGTTGTAATGTTGGGGGGGTATTGTATGTTTTTTTTTTACAGGCAAAAGAGCTGAACTTCTTGGGGCATGCCCCGCAAAGGGCCCTGTTCAGGGCTGGTAAGGTAAAAGAGCTTTGAACTTTAGTAATTTAGAATAGGGTAGGGTATTTTTTTATTTTGGGGGTCTTTGTTATTTTATTAGGGGGCTTAGAGTAGGTGTAATTAGTTTAAAATTGTTGTAATATATTTCTAATGTTTGTAAATATTTTTTTATTTTTTGTAACTTAGTTCTTTTTTATTTTTTGTACTTTAGTTAGTTTATTTCATTGTATTTATTTGTAGGAATTGTATTTAATTTATTTATTGATAGTGTAGTGTTAGGTTTAATTGTAGATAATTATAGGTATTTTATTTAATTTATTTATTGATAGTGTAGTGTTAGGTTTAATTGTAACTTAGGTTAGGATTTATTTTACAGGCAAATTTGTAATTATTTTAACTATTTTAGCTATTAAATAGTTATTAACTATTTAATAGCTATTGTACCTGGTTAAAATAAATACAAAGTTACCTGTAAAATAAATATTAATCCTAAAATAGCTATAATATCATTATAATTTATATTGTAGCTATATCAGGATTTATTTTACAGGTAAGTATTTAGCTTTAAATAGGAAACATTTATTTAAGAAGAGTTAATTAATTTTGTTAGATTAAAATTATATTTAATTTAGGGGGGTGTTAGGGTTAGACTTAGCTTTAGGGGTTAATACATTTATTAGAATAGCGGTGAGCTCCAGTCGGCAGATTAGGGGTTAATAATTGAAGTTAGGTGTCGGCGATGTCAGGGAGGGCAGATTAGGGGTTAATACTATTTATTATAGGGTTAGTGAGGCGGATTAGGGGTTAATAACTTTATAATAATAGCGGTGCGGTCCGCTCGGCAGATTAGGGGTTAATAAGTGTAGGCAGGTGGAGGCGACGTTGTGGGGGGCAGATTAGGGGTTAATAAATATAATATAGGGGTCGGCGGTGTTAGGGGCAGCAGATTAGGGGTACATAGGGATAATGTAAGTAGCGGCGGTTTACGGAGCGGCAGATTAGGGGTTAAAAATAATATACAGGGGTCAGCGATAGCGGGGGTGGCAGAATAGGGGTTAATAAGTGTAAGGTTAGGGGTGTTTAGACTCGGGGTACATGTTAGAGTGTTAGGTGCAGACGTAGGAAGTGTTTCCCCATAGGAAACAATGGGGCTGCGTTAGAAGCTGAACCCGCCTTTTTTGCAGGTGTTAGGTTTTTTTTCAGCTCAAACAGCCCCATTGTTTCCTATGGGGGAATCGTGCACAAGCACGTTTTTGAGGCTGGCCGCGTCCGTAAGCAACTCTGGTATCGAGAGTTGAAGTTGCGTTAAATATGCTCTACGCTCCCTTTTTGGAGCCTAACGCAGCCATTCTGTGGACTCTCAATACCAGAGTTATTTTAAAGGTGCGGCCAGAAAAAAGCCAGCGTTAGATACTCGGGTCGTTACGGACAAAACTCTAAATCTAGCCGTAAGAAAATAAGGTACTATTTATTATTAAATATATATATATATATCTGATACTGTTCATGTAAAATACAAATCTATGCCTATATATATAAAGGAATAGATATGCAGATGTAGGTATAGATATATACAGTAGATAGATGATAGATAGATGATAGATAGATAGATAGATAGATAGATAGAGATATTGAAATATGTATTTAAAAATCAACAGTACATTATCCTGTAAGTGAAGAACAATGGAATGTGAAATATGTACAGTAAAACACATAAGTACATATGTACACATGCAAACACACATATATATATATATATATATATATATATACATACATATTTAGACATATTTAGACATGTGTATGTATGTATATATACGTATGTAAAAGTGTAAATATTAGTGAAACTGTTCTTTTAAATGTGTTTTGTGCAACTTTTTTTATCTTGAGTAACAATTAACCAGAGCTCTGAAGTCTCACTAACCTGCTGCGTGTAAAATTTGATTGTGCTCAAGCGAACACATTTACTTTCAAATCATAATACAAGCGCTATTTCCATTATGTGCAGAAAGCAGAGAAATACCCTATATTGTTTGTGCGCTGCAGTTAGTGCGCCACTCATAATCTAGCCCTGCATGGGAGAATTACTGAAAGATCAATAAATAAAATACTTCAGTGAAATCAGTAACTGGAGAGTGCACATTCACATTTGTGGAAGGAATTCTCCAGCAGTTCACAACAGTGCATCTTCAGTCATAAACTTCACTAGCTCTCACACTGCACGGGAGAATTACTGAAAAATCAATAAATGAAATACTTAATTTAAATTAGTAAGTATCTACCTACAAATAAAAATGTACCCTCCCTACTAGTCATCCTTTCTTAAATGTATACATGTATGTATAATATAGGGCAGAGCTTGATGAATGATCTTATATACATATTGCCATTCTGTAGGTGAAGCTCTGGCCATCCACGGTCCAGATTACAATTGGTGAGCTATTTAGCGCTTACGCACAAACATTGTCAGATGTAAACTTCTAACATACACGAGTTAGCATGCATTTAAAAGTAAAATGTTTGTAGCCAACACGCTCTAACTTCAGGACTGCACTTATCGCAACAGCTATAACTTCTTCTCCCCATAGACTTAAATGGAGATCACTAACTGGAAGAAACCTAACACATCGCTCACGCGCTAACCTGACACGCATTAGTCCAACTGCACTAACCCCTAGCTATTTATGAATATATTACATTCCAATGTTCTTCATGTAGAAGAAAGTGTTATATTATATTTAAATATGTTATATACTGTATATATATATATATATATATATATATATATATAAAGGCTAGATCATGATTGGAGGACTATTTATTGCTCCAGCTCAAATGCTAACTCTGCTCGTCTTCGGCTCCTGTCACGTGTTGGGTAGCACGCGTATTACAAATTAAAAGTAAAGATTTTTTTGCTTGCACGCTAACCTGAAGCATGCAAAGGGCTTAAGTTAGAACATTGCAACCAATTAACATACTCCCCCATAGAGTGAGAAAAGTGCAAAAAAACATACTCATGCTAACCTGAATCGCCATTAGCCCCTTACTCTAATAACCCCTAAATCACCATATAGCCCACCTCAAAATACCCCACTATGCTATTAAACCCTTGCCACACTGCCACATCCCACCTAACAAAGTACCCCTCTACACTATTAGTAACCCCATCCCAAAATACCCTTCTACACCATTAACCCCTAAACCACCACACCCCCATTGCAAAATACCCCTCTACACTATTAATCCCTAAACCACCACAGCCCCCATCGCAAAGTACCCACTAACCTCCCCTAACACCCCTAAGTTACAAAAAAAACTAACATTACCTTAAAAAAACATACATCACATTAAAAAAGCTACCGTTAGAGAAAATTAAAAAGTTACAATTAAAGAAAAATTTTTTTTTACCAAAAATAAAAAACACACAGTTATGTCTATTCTAAAACTAAAGCCTGTCCCCAACATAAAAAACACCCCAACATAAAAAAACCTATAGTAACATTAAAATAAACTATAGCAATATCCCTAAGTAGGGATTAAGCTCTTTTTCACAAAAATAAATACTACCATATTCTACAATACAAATAACTCCGCCAAAAAAAAGCCCATCTAAAAAAAAAATACTCTAAAAATTGCACTGAAAAGGACATTTGGTTGGGCATTGTCCTTAGACGGGCATTTGGTAGGGCAGTCCCCTAAAGCTGTTGTGCTGCCCCCCATAAAAAAACACATTCTAAAAATAAAAAACCCACCCAAAAAATGCCTATCAATAAACCCCAAAGATGGTATTCACCAAACTTTAATCCATCTCCTATGTGATCACCAATTACGGTGCTCCTCTATCCCAGTGGTTGTGGTCCATCTTCAGCCCAGCAGCGGTGGTCCAAATTCATCCTGGTGGTGATGGTAATTCATCATCATTTGGGCAGTGGTCTTCATCCATATTCTTTTCTTCTTATCTTTTCATCTTCCATCTGATATCCTCTTCATGTGGTCACCCGTCACACACTGAATTTTGAATGTGAGGTACCCCCTCAAATTCAAAACAGCCAAACGAATGAAAGCTTTTTCTATTTGCTGATTTGAGTTGGGAAATAAAAATCAGCCAATAGGAATGCAAGGTTATCCTTTTATAAAGGGGATACCTCACATTCAAAATTCAGTGTGTAGTGGGTAGCCGCATAAAGAGGACATTGGGCAGGGGAGATCAGAAGATAAGAAGAAAGGAATATGGATAAAGATAGAAGACTGCTGTCGGGATGAAGATGGACGACCACTGCCGCCAAGATAGAAGAGGAGCACCGCAGTTGGCGACACGTAGGAGCTGTATTCAAGTTTGGTGACTACCATCTTTGGGGTTTAATGATAGGCTTATTTGGGTAGGTTTTTTATTTTTAGAATAGGTTTTTCTTTTTGGGCATCAAAAGAGGTTTAGGGCATTGGCCTACCAAATGCCCTTCTAAGGGAAATGTCCAGCCAAATGCACTTTTAAGGGTAATTTTAAGAGTAGGATTTTAAGATAGGCTTTTATTTGGGGTGTGGGGGGGTACTTGTATTGTAGAATGGTGTATTTTCTGTTAAAAAGAGCTTATTCACTTAAGGTCATTAACCTGCATAAAGCTCTAAGGGTTATTGCTACGTGTTTAGTGTTAATATAGTTTTTATTTTGGCATGTTTTTTTTTTTTTAAATTGGGGCTTTAATTTTAGAACAGACATATGCATCCCGAGAGAGAAGCTCTTCACTAGGAATGAACAACAGCTCAGTAGCTTGTTCTTTTTCGAGTTACCACCCAGGAGCAGCCTCTTTTAGCCCAATTGTGCTTTTCAGAGAAAGGCAATTCTTCTCTGAACAAGGAAATAATCATCTGGGGTTGTCATAATCCTTGTTCAGAGGAGCATTGCCTGTTTTTTTGAGGCTAGACAGATCTCACTTGGAGGGACAAGGCTGATATACTTCAGGACCCTTTTCCTCTGTGAAAAGCACCAGGCTTCTCCTAGGTGATAACTCACTATCGAACAAACTACTGAGAATAGGCATAACTGTGTTTTTTATTTTAATATTTTTTTCTCTGTAATGGTAGTTTTTTATTTTCTGTAATGGTTAAAAGGTAATGTTAGGGTTATTTTTTAAGGTAATGTTAGTTTTTTTTAAGGTTATGTTTTTTTTTTATTTACTTAGGGCGGGGGTGTTAGGTTAGGGGAGTTAGCTGGTTGGGGGGTTTAGAGGTTAGTGAGTCCCTTGCAATGGGGGTTGTGGCAGTTTGGGGGTTAATAGTGTAGAGAGGTACTTTGCGATGTGGTGGTGTTGCAGTTTAGGGGTTAATAGGGTAGTTAATTGCAACTTTTTCCTCCTGCCAAACTCTTTACATGAAGTTTAAAGTCATGTAAAAACTTTGAGGATTTTCAACTTGCAATACGAGTGCATACTGCTGCTCAATGTTGCCCAAAAATATGGGGTATGGGTAAATTACTGCAATATTATGTAAATTAATTCACAATAATTTAAAAAGCACGCCACTTATAATATGGATTTGAGCCTTTATAACACCTTGATCTCAATATTGTGTTTACACTCTTTGCGCTAACTATAGAGCTTTACTGGTAATCTAGCCCATATATAGGAATATCTTTTTAAAATATACATCAAACATTTTCCACATGTGAAAAACATTGGAAAGTCAAATATTAACAGTTCATACACAGTTAAACACATTATTAAAAATTAAAATTCAATATAAGTGAATTTTGTTTTAGGTATGTGTGTGGAAAGGGCCCCAACGTGTATATATACACTAACCTCTTATCTTAAAGACTCTGTGGATACTATCAAGAAAGTAGAAAAAATAGGTTGGGAAGAATCATTCAAATGTGTCAAGTTAGATGTGGCAGCTTTATACACCAACATTCCCCATGGGAAAGGGGTAGCTACTTTAAAATATACTTTGTATAAAAAAAAACTAAAATGCCTCCAAATTTAAAAAAAAATAAAAAATAATAATTTTGGATAATATTAACTTTGTTCTAGAAAAATATTACTTCAAATTCGAATATGAGTTCTTCCTCCAAGTGGGAGGAACTACTATGGGGACCATAATGGCCCCAAGTTATGCAAAAAAATGTATCTAAAACAGACTGTCAGGCTCGTCTGACGCATTTCGGCTGCTGAAGCCTTAATCATAGACTTTGTTACTACATGTTTCTGTGGAGCTTAAATATGCTCCCTCACAATCTTATTGGTGGTTAAACAGCCTGTGTTAATTATCCCGAATTTATAGTAACAGAACATCCAAACCAGATTTTTAACAAATCTCCAAGGATAACATTAACATTATTTCAATGTGTGTTGTTGTTAAAGGGACATATACCCATATTAAAAGAGAGAAACCTAATATTACCCATATATATATATATATATATATATATATATATATATATATATATTATATATATACAAATCCTTTTCAAAGAAGCAGGCGCTGTACTAAGTAAAGCTTGATGAAATACCAGCTTTGAGAAGAATTTGTTTACATGTGGATTTGGTGGGAACCCTGGGAGTTGTTACGTTGAGTGAGTGCTGGGTTCATCTGGAGGACTACATACAGTATATATATATATATATATATATATATATATATATATATATATATATATATATATATATACACAGATATATAGAGGAATATCTATTTAAAAATACTTAAACATATTCCCCTATTTGAGGATACACATTTAAACATTTTATTAAATATGAATATTGCATACAAATGATTTTACATGTTTTCAGCTACTTAAATGCAAAGGGTTCCAATGCATATATATATATATATATAATGGATCCATATGTATTTATGTATCACTTTATATAGAGAAATAGAGAAATATACAGTATATTTAATAATAAAAAGTAAATTAGTTTCTATGTGAAGAACATAGGAAATGTAGACTTGCGTTTTGTGCATCAAGTTTCCTAATTGTCGGTTTAGCGCACATGAGCACTTAGGATTTTTAAAGAGACACCCAAGTCAAAATTAAACTTTAATGATTCAGATACAGCATGCAATTTTAAACAACTTTCCATTTTACTTCCATTCCACAAAATGTGCACAGTCTTTTTATATTTACACCTACTGAGCATGTGCAAGAAATCACAGAATATACGTAAATGCATTTATGATTGTCTGACGGCTGTCACATGATGCAGTGGGAGTGGAAATAGTGTCAGAAAAAAATCTACTACTCATTTGAAGTTCAGACTAAGTGCTATTGCATTGTCTTGTTGTGCATTTGTTGATTATGCAAATATACTGTGATTACTGGTCCTTTATAGCGCGGTATTGAAATATTACATATAAAATATTAGTAGAAATTAATATACATTACAAACTAACAAACATTCTGTGAAATATTCTAAATAATCCATAAAATATATAGATATATTTTATATGTTTAGTAATTTTTAATCATTTATATTAATATTTTATATGTAATATTTCAATAACGTGACTTAAGTACCCTAAGTTCTCACGTGTGCTAATCCGACCGCGTTAAGATCTAAATAAAGAAGCTCCATACGCTAAATGCATATTTTACATTCCTATGTTCTTCACATACGGCTAGATTTAGAGTTCTGCGGCCAAAGGGGTGCGTTAGGTATGCATGCTTTTCTTTCCCCGCACCTTTTAAATACCGCTGGTATTTAGAGTTCACAGAAGGGCTGCGTTAGGCTCCAAAAAAGGGAGCGTAGAGCATATTTACCGCCACTGCAACTCTCGATATCAGCGTTGCTTACGGACGCGGCCAGCTTCAAAAGTGCTCGTGCACGATTCCCCGATAGAAAACAATGGGGCTGCTTGAGCTGAAAAAAAACCTAACACCTGCAAAAAAGCAGCGTTCAGCTCCTAACGCAGCCCCATTGTTTTCTATGGGGAAAAAGTTTCTAAGTCTGCACCTAACACTCTAACATATACCCCGAGTCTAAACACCCCTAACCTTACACTTATTAACCCCTAATCTGCCGCCCCCGCTATCGCTGACACCTGTATATTTTTTTTAACTCCTAATCTGCCGCTCCGTACACCGCCGCAACCTACATTATACCTATGTACCCCTAATCTGCTGCCCCTAACACTGCCGACCCCTATATTATATGTATTAACCCCTAATCTGCCCCCCACAACGTCGCCGCCAGCTACCTAAAATTATTAACCCCTAATCTGCCGACCGACCACACCGCTACTATAATAAATGTATTAACCCTTAAAGTTAGGTCTAACCCTAACACTAACAACCCCCAAGTTAAATATAATTTAAATCTAACAAAATAAATTAACTCTTATTATATAAATTATTCCTATTTAAAGCTAAATACTTACCTGTAAAATAAATCCTAATATAGCTACAATATAAATAATAATTATATTGTAGCTATTTTAGGATTAATATTTATTTTACAGGCAACTTTGTATTTATTTTAACCAGGTACAATAGCTATTAAATAGTTAATAACTATTTAATAGCTAAAATATTTAAAATAATTACAAAATTACCTGTAAAATAAATCCTAACCTAAGTTACAATTAAACCTAACACTACACTATCAATAAATAAATTAAATAAACTACCTACAATTATCTACAATTAAACCTAACACTACACTATCAATAAATAAATTAAATTAAATACCTACAAATTAATACAATTAAATAAACTAACTAAAGTACAAAAAATAAAAAAGCTAAGTTACAAAAAATAAAAAAATATTTACAAACATTAGAAAAATATTACAACAATTTTAAACTAATTACACCAACTCTAAGCCCCCTAATAAAATAACAAAGACCCCCCAAAATAAAAAAAATGCCCTACCCTATTCTAAATTAAAAAAGTTCAAAGCTCTTTTACCTTACCAGCCCTGAAAAGGGCCCTTTTCGGGGCATGCCCCAAAGAATTCAGCTCTTTTGCCTGTAAAAAAAACACATACAATACCCCCCCCCAGCATTACAACCCACCACCCACATACCCCTAATCTAACCCAAACCCCCTTTAAATAAACCTAACACTAAGCCCCTGAAGATCTCCCTACCTTATCTTCACCTCGCCGGTTATCACACCGACCCGTCCTGGCTCCGATGTCTTGATCCAAGCCCAAGCGGGGGGCTGAAGATGTCCATGATCCGGCTGAAGTCTTCATCCAAGCGGGAGCTGAAGAGGTCCATGATCTGGCTGAAGTCTTCTATAAACGGCATCTTCAATCTTCTTTCTTCCGGATCCATGTTCATCCCGCCGACGTGGAACATCCATCTTCACCGATGACTTCCCGACGAATGACGGTTCCTTTAAGGGACGTCATCCAAGATGGCGTTCCTTGAATTCTGATTGGCTGATTGGACTCTATCAGCCAATCAGAATTAAGGTAGGAAAATTCTGATTGGCTGATGGAATCAGCCAATCAGAATCAAGTTCAATCCGATTGGCTGATCCGATCAGCCAATCAGATTGAGCTTGCATTCTATTGGCTGATCGGAACAGCCAATAGAATGCGAGCTCAATCTGATTGGCTGATCGGATCAGCCAATCGGATTGAACTTGATTCTGATTGGCTGATTCCATCAGCCAATCAGAATTTCCCTATCTTAATTCCGATTGGCTGATAGAATCCTATCAGCCAATCGGAATCTGAGGGATGCCATCTTGGATGACGTCCCTTAAAGTAACCGTCATTCGTCGGGAAGTCGTCGGTGAAGATGGATGTTCCGCGTCGGCGGGATCAACATGGATCCGGAAGAAAGAAGATTGAAGATGCCGTTGATAGAAGACTTCAGCCGGATCATGGACCTCTTCAGCTCCCGCTTGGATGAAGACTTCAGCCGGATCATGGACATCTTCAGCCCCCCGCTTGGGCTTGGATCAAGACATCGGAGCCAGGACGAGGTGAAGATAAGGTAGGAAGATCTTCAGGGGCTTCGTGTTAGGTTTATTTAAGGGGGGTTTGGGTTAGATTAGGGGTATGTGGGTGGTGGGTTGTAATGTTGGGGGGGGGGTATTGTATGTGTTTTTTTTTACAGGCAAAAGAGCTGAATTCTTTGGGGCATGCCCCGCAAAGGGCCCTTTTCAGGGCTGGTAAGGTAAAAGAGCTTTGAATTTTTTTAATTTAGAATAGGGTAGGGCATTTTTTTATTTTGGGGGGCTTTGTTATTTTATTAGGGGGCTTAGAGTTGGTGTAATTAGTTTAAAATTGTTGTAATATATTTCTAATGTTTGTAAATATTTTTTATTTTTTGTAACTTAGTTCTTTTTTATTTTTTGTACTTTAGTTTCTTTCATTGTATTTATTTGTAGATACTGTATTTAATTAATTTATTGATAGTGTAGTGTTAGGTTTAATTGTAGATAATTGTAGGTAGTTTATTTAATTTATTTATTGATAGTGTAGTGTTAGGTTTAATTGTAGATCATTATAGGTATTGTATTTAATTAATTTTTTGATAGTGTAGTGTTAGGTTTAATTGTAACTTAGGTTAGGATTTATTTTACAGGTAATTTTGTAATTATTTTAACTATGTAACTATTTAATAGTTATTAACTATTTAATAGCTATTGTACCTGGTTAAAATAATTACAAAGTTGCCTGTAAAATAAATATTAATCCTAAAATAGCTACAATATAATTATAATTTATATTGTAGCTATATTAGGGTTTATTTTACAGGTAAGTATTTAGCTTTAAATAGGAATAATTTATTTAATAAGAGTTAATTTATTTTGTTAGATTTAAATTATATTTAACTTAGGGGGGTGTTAGGGTTAGGGTTAGACTTAGCTTTAGGGGTTAATACATTTATTATAGATGCAGTGAGATCCGGTCAGCAGATTAGGGGTTAATAATTGTAGGTAGGTGGAGGCGACATTGGGGGCGGCAAATTAGGGGTTAATAAATATAATATAGGGGTCGGCGGTGTTAGGAGCAGCAGATTAGGGGTACATAGGGATAATGTAGCTGGCGGCGGTGTACGGAACGGCAGATTAGGGGTTAAAAAAATATGCAGGTGTCAGCGATAGCGGGGGCAGCAGATTAGGGGTTAATAAATATAATATAGGGGTTGGCGATGTTAGGGGCAGCAGATTAGGGGTACATAGGGATAATGTAGCTAGCGGCGGTGTACGGAGTGGCAGATTAGGGGTTAAAAAATTTAAAAGAGTGGCGGCGATGTGGGGGGACCTCGGTTTAGGGGTACATAGGTAGTTTATGGGTGTTACTGTACTTTAGAGCACAGTAGTTAAGAGCTTTATAAACCGGCGTTAGTCCAGAAAGCTCTTAACTACTGACTTTTTTCTGCGGCTGGAGTTTTGTCATTAGATTTCTAACGCTCACTTCAGCCAAGACTCTAAATACCGGCGTTAGAAAGATCCCATTGAAAAGATAGGATACGCAAATGGCATAGGGGGATCTGCGGTATGGAAAAGTCGTGGATGCAAAGTGAGCGTTAGACCCTTTCCTGACTGACTCCAAATAACAGCGGGCGGTAAAAACCAGCGTTAGGGGCCTCTAACGCTGGTTTTGACGGCTACCGCCCAACTCTAAATCTAGGCCATAGAAAATAATGTACCTTTTATTATTAAATATATTTCTATAAATATCTGCTACATCAATACATTTGTGCACATATCTATACATATACTGTATATATATATATATATATATATATATATATATATATATACACATCTACATATTTAGACATGTGTATTTATGTATATCTATGTTAAAGTCCATTGCAGCTTTTTTTTTTCTTCCAACACTTGAGACCTTTGAGTAGATTTAACAAGCAGTGGATGCTTCTTTATACGCCTGAAGTTTCAGGCTCACCGGAAACGTAAGTAAAAAAGCAGTGGTTGTAAGACCGCTGCTCCTTAACTTGTCCACCACCTTTTAGGTGCAGGACTGCAATTATCCCCATCCCGATACAATCGGGATGATTGACACCCCTGCTAGCGGTCGATTGCGCAGGGGGTGGCGTTGAACAATAATTTCACAAGAACAGCTTGTACAAAGTTAAATGCGACAGTGTATGCTGTCGGCATTTAGCGATGTCGGGTGGACATGATTCCCTACAGCGAATCATGTCCCCCCGGTACTTGGTAAATCTACCCCATATATCTTTGAGCCCTTATAACTTTTTATTGCAATTTTGTTTTTTGAATATTTTTTATCAGACAGTGTTATGAGTGTAGCTGTTCTTTTACATGTATTTGATGTTTTTTGTGCAACTTTTATTCGTGCGTAACAGTTAACCAGAACTCTAAGGTTGAGATAACCTGACGCATATTCAATTCAATTGCGCTTGAGCGAACAAATTTGCATTCAATTTGTAATACGCTCGCTACTAACGACATGTGTAAACACTGACTGCGTATAACAGTTAGCAGTCCACTTTTAATCCGGCCCTAAAAAGTTTTATCTACTTATGCAAACATATTGGGCAAGATTACTAGTGGAGTGGTAATTAACACTCCTGCTCGAGCATTATTTGTGCTAGCAGTATGTTTTTTTTCCCTCATTGGGTTGCGTTCATATTATGAGTTGAAAGTAAACTGTTTTCAATCTCACGCTAACCCGTTGAGTGCAAAAAGCTGAATTTAGAATATTGTGTGAGCATTCACATATTCCCCAATAGAAGTCAAAGGAGAAATAAAGTGGGAAAAAATAACACCCACTTTCACGCAAACCTGATCACATATTCTCACGTGCGCTAACCTGACATGAAAAACAGAACTTATGCTTACCTGATAAATTACTTTCCCTTGTGGTGTATCTAGTCCACGGATTCATCCTTTACTTGTGGGATATTCTCCTTCCCTACAGGAAGTGGCAAAGAGAGCACACAGATGTGTATTTCTTTATCACATTTTTATCACATTTATCTTGCATTTTTCTTTTTTGTGATACTATGGTATTTGTTATCAAATAGAGCACACAGCAGAGCTGTCCATATAGCTCCCCTTCTAGCTCCACCCCCCAGTCATTCGACCGAAGGTTAGGAAGAAAAAGGAGAAACCATAGGGTGCAGTGGTGACTTTAGTTTAAACAAAAAATTATTACCTGACTTAATTGCCAGGGCTGGGGACTGGATAAACCACAAGAGAAAGTAATTTATCAGGTAAGCATAAATTCTTTTTTCTCTTGTAAGGTGTATCCAGTCCACGGATTCATCCTTTACTTGTGGGATACCAATACCAAAACTTTAGGACACGGATGAAGGGAGGGAACAAGACAGGTACCTTAAACGGAAGGCACCACTGCTTGTAAAACCTTTCTCCTAAAAATAGCCTCCGAAGAAGCAAAAGTATCGAATTTGGAAAATTTGGAAAAAGTATGCAGTGAAGACACTGGGGGGTAGTTATCAACGTGTCTACTTTTCCTGCCTTCGCCGGTCCAATACGCCCGCCTAGGCTCGCCTCACATCGCTGCAGCGGACCTGCAAAAATTTGCCTAAGTTATCATAAAAGCTGTCAAAAAGCCGCGCACCAAGTATGGGACGATGAGCAGCGGACTGTGAGAGTTATCACTCATCCGATCTCGCTGCTCTTCGGCTTTTTTACAGCTTTATTGCTAGCCTGTCACTAAGCACGCACACTAACTACACTGTTCTACCCCCTATACCGGCGCCCCCGGAGCCTCCGGCAACTAAATAAAGTTAGTAACCCCTAAACCGCCACTCCTAGACCCTGCCGCAAGTCTTATAAATGTATTAACCCCTAAACCGCCGCTCCTAGACCCTGCCGCAAGTCTTATAAATGTATTAACCCCTAAACCGCTGCTCTCAGACACCGCTGCCACCTACATTATACCTAGTAACCCCTATCCTGCCCCCCCTATACCACCGCCACCTATAATAAAGTTATTAACCCCTATCCTGCTGATCCCGCACCTCGCCGGAACTAAATAAATAGTTTAACCCCTAAACCACCGCTCCCTGACCACGCCGCAACCTATATTAAATTTATTAACCCCTATCCTGCCCCCCCTACACCGTCGCCACCTATAATACATTTATTAACCCCTATCCTGCCCCCCACTACACGGCCGCCACTGTAATAAAATTATTAACCCCTAAACCTAAGTCTAACACTAACCCTAACACCCCCCTAACTTAAATATTAATTAAATAAATCTAAATAATATTTCTATTATGAACTAAATTAATCCTATTTTAAACTAAATACTTACCTTTAAAATAAACCCTAATATAGCTACAATATAAATAATAATTAGGATTTATTTTTATTTTACAGGCATCTTTCAATTTATTTTAACTAGGTGCAATATATATATCAAATAGTTATTAACTATTTAATAGCTTATCTAGCTAAAATAAAGAGAAATTTACCTGTAAAATAAAAACTAACCTACGTTACAATTACACCTAACACTACACTATACTTTAATAAATTATTCCTATTTAAAACTAAATGCTTACCTGTAAAATAAACCCTAAGATAGCTACAATGTAATTAATAGTTACATTGTAGCTATCTTAGGATTTATTTTTATTTTACAGGTAACTTTGTATTTATTTTAGCTAGTTATAAGAGTTATTAAATAGTTATTAACTATTTAATAACTACCTAGCTAAAATAAATACAAAATTACCTGTAAAATAAATCCTAACCTAAGTTACAATTAAACCTAACACTACACTATCATTAAATGAATTAAATAAATTAACTACAAATAACTACAATTAAATACAATTACATAAACTAACTAAAGTACAAAAAAAGCTAAGTTACAAAAAATAAAAAAAATAAGTTACAAACATTTTAAAAATATTACAACAATGTTAAGCTAATTACACCTAATCTAAGACCCCTAATAAAATAACAAAGCCCCCAAAATAAAAAAATGCCCTACCCTATTCTAAATTAAAAAAGTTCAAAGCTCTTTTACCTTACCAGCCCTTAAAAGGGCCTTCCCCAAAGAATTCAGCTCTTTTGCCTGTAAAAGAAAAATACAATCCCCCCCAACATTAAAACCCATCACCCACATACCCCTAATCTAACCCAAACCCCCCTTAAAATAACCTAACACTAATCCCCTGAAGATCATCGTACCTTTTGTCGTCTTTACTCAGCCGAGCAGCGCTGGAACCGAAGAGGAGATCCGGAGCGGCAGAAGTTATCATCCAAGGGGCGCTGAAGAAATCTTCCATCTGATGAAGTGATCCTCCAGTTGGCGCTGAAGAAGTCTTCCATCCGGGCGATGTCATCTTCCAAGAGGCGCTGAAGAAGTCTTCTATCCGAGCGATGTCATCTTCCAAGCGGGGTCTTCAATCTTTATCCCGCCGACGCGGAACATCCTTCTTTACCGACGGACTACCAAGATGACGTCCCTTCAATTCCGATTGGCTTATAGGATTCTATCAGCCAATCGGAATTAAGGTAGGAAAAATCTGATTGGCTGATTGAATCAGCCAATCAGATTGAAGTTCAATCCGATTGGCTGATCCAATCAGCCAATCAGATTGAGCTTGCATTCTATTGGCTGATTGGAACAGCCAATAGAATGCAAGCTCAATCTGATTGGCTGATTGGATCAGCCAATCGGATTAAACTTCAATCTGTTTGGCTGATTCAATCAGCCAATCAGATTCTACTTTTGCCGGTATCTAGCCTTTTATAATTAAGGCGAATCAGCCTCGCCACAAATACGCTGCGGAATTCCAGCATATTTGAGGTTGACGGCTTGATAACTAGGCCCCCGAGTCGCTGCCTTACAAATCTGTTCAACAGAAGCCTCATTTTTAAAAGCCCATGAGGAAGCCACTGCTCTGGTAGAATGAGCAGTAATAGTCTCAGGAGGCTGCTGGCCAGCAGTCTCATAGGCCACACGGATGATGCTTTTCAGCCAAAGGGAAAGAGAGGTAGCAGTCACTTTCTGACCTCTCCTCTTACCAGAATAGATAACAAACAAGTAAGATGTTTGTCTGAAATCCTTAGTTGCTTGTAAATAGAACTTTAAAGCACGAACCACATCAAGATTGTGTAACAGACGTTCCTTCTTTGAAGAAGGGTTAGGACACAGAGAAGGAACAACAATTTCCTGGTTAATATTCTTGTTAGAAACAACTTTAGGAAGAAAAACAGGTTTGGTACGCAAAACTTCCTTATCTGCGTGGAACACTAGGTAAGGGGAATCACACTGTAAGGCAGATAACTCTGAGACTCTTCGAGCAGCAGAGATATCTACCAAAAACAACTTAAAATCTATGGAATGTAAAGGTTCAAACGGAACCCCTTGAAGAACTGAAAGAACTAGATTTAGACTCCTTCACTTCACCCTCCCGAGAGAAACCCTAGTGCTTAGAGCCGGCAAAGAGAATGACTGGGGGGTGGAGCTAGAGGGGGAGCTATATGGACAGCTCTGCTGTGTGCTCTTTGCCACTTCCTGTAGGGAAGGAGAATATCCCACAAGTAAAGGATGAATCCGTGGACTGGATACACATTACAATTCAAATGTTCTTCAAATAACAGATGACTAGATTTCGAGTTTTGCGGTATGAGTTAAAAGCAGATTTTTTTGGGGGTGGGTTCTGAGAATAAAATAAAAAACCAACAGTGGTTAAAACTACAGTGGAAATTGAAGTGAAATTACTAGAAAAGCTCTGACGACCCAACCATATTTGATATGTCAAATATTTTGCATGATCTATGTATGTTTTGAAATACTATAAGTATGTTTTTCGTTGATGTAAAGTTAAATTATCACCCGGTGGGAGAAGTATAAATGTCTTTATAAATGTAATTTCTATAATGCAAAAGGATTGTATTATTTGTTTTGTATTAATCACCCTGCGTGGTTTTGTCACTCTAATATAATTTTTGTTATTTTGTACTGTACATTGGATACGCTGTTGGTGCATAAACAAACAATTAAAAAAAAAAAAGAAAGAAAAAGCAGCGTTAAGGCTCACAATGCTGCTTTTTCACTACAGCTGCTATTACGAGTCTGGCAGGTTTAGGGGCACCGCACAATTTTTTGGCCTTAACGCAAATTAACTTACGCAATTTGCGTAAAGTCTTTTTTCAATGGGACTTCCATAGCGCCAATATTACAAGCTTTTTCTGGGAGGCCAAAAAGTGAGCGGTACAGCCTATCCCGCAAGATTCGTAACGCAATCTAAAGTTAGTAGTTATGAGTTTTACGCTACAAAGCTGTAGCATAAAACTCATAACTAACATGCTAAAAAGTACACTAACACCCATAAACTACCTATCAACCCCTAAACCGAGGCCCTCCTGCATCGCAAACACTAAAAGAAAATTATTAACCCCTAATCTGCCACTCCCGACATCGCCACCACTATAATAAACATATTAACCCCTAAACCGCCGCACTTCCGCCTCGCAAACACTAGTTAAATATTATTAACCCCTAATCTGTTGTCCCTTACATCGCCGCAACCTACATTACAGTTATTAACCCCTAATATGCCACCCCCAATGTCGCTGCTTCTATGTTAAAGTTATTAACCCCTAAACCTAAGTCTAACCCTAACCCTAAAACCCCCTAACTTAAATATAATTAAAATAAATCTAAATAAAAATTCATATCATTACCTAGATTATTCCTATTTAAAACTAAATACTTACCTGTAAAATAAACCCTAAGCTAGCTACAATATAACTAATAGTTACATTGTAGCTAGCTTAGGGTTTATTTTTATTTTACAGGCAAGTTTGTATTTATTTTAAAAAGGTAGAATAGTTACTAAATAGTTATTAACTATTTACTAACTACCTAGTTAAAATATATACAAATGTACCTGTAAAATAAAACCTTACCTGTCTTACAATAAAACCTAACCTTACACTACAATTAAATAAATTAAATTAATTAAATACGATTACCTAAATTACAAAAAACAAACAAACACTAAATTACACAAAATAAAAAAGAAATGATCAGATATTTAAACTAATTACACCTAATCTAATAGCCCTATCAAAATAAACCCCCCCCCCCAAATAAAAAAACCCTATCCTACAATAAACTACCAATAGCCCTTAAAAGGGCCTTTTGCGGGACATTGCCCCCAAAAAATCAGCTCTTTTACCTGTACAAAAATACAAACATCCCCCAACAGTAAAACCCACCACCCAAACAACCAACCCCCCAAATAAATCAGCCAATAGAATGCAAGCTCAATCCTATTGGCTGATTGCATCAGCCAATAGGATTTTTTCACCTTTAATTCCGATTGGCTGATAGAATTCTATCAGCCAATTGGAATTCAAGGGATGCCATCTTGGATGACGTAACTTAAAGGAACATTCCTTCTGGAAGAAGACTTCGTTTGAAGAGGATGCTCCGCGCCGGATGTCTTGAAGATGGACCCGCTCCGCGCCGGATGGATGAAGATAGAAAATGCCGTCTGGAAGAATACTTCTCCCAGTCTGGAGGACCACTTCTGCCGGCTTGGATGAAGACTTCTCCCGGCTTCGTTGAGGACTTCTTGCCGCTTCGCTGAGGACTTCTTCCAGCTCCGTTGAGGATGGATGTCCGGTCTTCAAAACTGTAAGTGGATCTTCGGGGGTTAGTGTTAGGTTTTTTTTAAGGGTTTATTGGGTGGGTTTTAGTTTTAGATTAGGGTTTGGGCAATAGAAAAAGAGCTAAACGCCCTTTCAGGGCAATAGGGAGCTTAGTTTTTTTTTTAGTCAGGATTTTATTTGGGGGGTTGATTGTGTGGGTGGTGGGTTGTACTTTTGGGGGGTGTTTGTATTTTTTTACAGGTAAAAGAGCTGATTTCTTTGGGGCAATGCCCTGCAAAAGGCCCTTTTAAGGGCTATTGGTAGTTTATTGTAGGCTAGGGTTTTTTATTTTTGGGGGGATTTTTTATTTTGATAGGGCTAGTAGATTAGGTGTAATTAGTTTAAATGTCTGATCATTTATTTTTTTATTTTGTGTAATTTAGTGGGGTTTCTTTTGTAATTTAGGTAATTGTATTTAATTAATTTAATTTATTTAATTGTAGTGTAAGGTTAGGTTTTATTGTAAGACAGGTTAGGTTTTATTTCACAGGTAAATTTATATTTATTTTAACTAGGTAGTTAGTAAATATTTAATAACTATTTAGTAACTATTCTACCTAGTTAAAATAAATACAAACTTGCTTATAAAATAAAAATAAACCGTAAGCTAGCTACAATGTAACCATTAGTTATATTGTAGCTATCTTAGGGTTTATTTTACAGGTAAGTATTTAGTTTTAAATAGGCATTATTTAGGTAATTATATAAATTTTTATTTAGATTTCTTTTAATTATATTTACATTAGGGGGTGTTAGGGTAAGGGTTAGTCTTAGGTTTAGGGGTTAATAAACTTAGTATAGTAGAGACGACGTTGGGGGCGGCAGATAAGGGTTAATAAGTATAAGATTAGGGGTGCTTAGACTTGGGGTTCATGTTAGGGTGTTAGGTGTAAACATAAAATTTGTTTCCCCATAGGAATCAACGGGGCTGCATTACGAAGCTTTACGCTGCTTTTTTGCAAGTGTTTTTCAGCCAGCTCTCCATATTGATGTCTGTGGGGAAATCATGCATGAGCACGTTAAACCAGCTCACCGCAGCTTTCAGCAGCGCTGGTATTGGAGTGCGGTATGGAGCTCAATTTTGCTCTACGCTCACTTCTTGCCTGTTAATGCCGGGTTTTTATAAACCTGTAATACCAGCGCTGTAGGAAAGTGAGCGGTGACAATAACGTGCAAGTTAATACCGCACTGCTCTTACCGCAAAACTCGTAATCTAGCCGAGAATATGTTCTATTTATTTATAAATACATAATTCTACATATGTCTGATGGTATTTTGGTACAATATTCCCTAACACCTGATATCTCATATCTTTGAGCCCTTTTAACTTTTATGTGCAATATTTTTTAAAACAAAATTTTTATTAGATAGTGTTATTATGAGTGTAAAAATACTTTGTAATGTATATTTGATGTGTTTTGTGCAACTTTTTTATTTCACGAAACAGTTAACCAGAGCTCTGAAGTCACAGAAATTATTCTTGCGTAAATCGTATTTCTCCTGTTAAGTGTAGTCAGTCCACGGGTCATCCATTACTTATGGGATTATATCTCCTCCCTAACAGGAAGTGCAAGAGGATCACCCAAGCAGAGCTGCTATATAGCTCCTCCCCTCTACGTCATACCCAGTCATTCTCTTGCACCTAACTAATAGATAGGACGTGTGAGAGGACTGTGGTTGTTAAACTTAGTTTTTATTTCTTCAATCAAAAGTTTGTTATTTTAAACAGCACCGGAGTGTGTTGTTCTTTCTCAGGCAGCATTAGAAGAAGAATCTACCTGAGTTTGTGTATGATCTTAGCGGTCGTAACTAAGATCCATTTGCTGTTCTCGGCCATTCTGAGGAGTGAGGTAACTTCAGAACAGGGGACAGCGGGCAGGGTTCACCTGCAAGGAGGTATGTTGCAGTATATTATTTTCTAAGGAATGGAATTGACTGAGAAAATACTGCTGATACCGATGTAATGTAAGTGCAGCCTTAAATGCAGTAGTAGTGACTGGTATCAGGCTGATATGTATGTATGTTTACACTGAGGTATTTCTAGGGAATGGAACTTCACTAAGAAAATACTGTATACATTTAACTTATATTTGAGCCTCCACTGCAGTGAAAGCGATTAGCAGCAGGCTTATTAATAACATTTAATAATTTTATATTTAAAACGTTTACTGGCATGTTAATTGTTTTTCTCTGAGGTACTTGGTGATAAAACTTTATGGGCATTATTTTTCCACATGGCTGTCGTTTGTTTATGAACAAAATCAGTTTACTGAGCTTCCCCACCGTTGTATTATGAGTGGGAGGGGCCTATTTTGGCGCTTTATTGCGCAGTAAAAATTCAGTCACAGTCTTCCTTATTTCTTCCTCCATGATCCAGGACGTCTCCACAGAGCCCAGGGGTCTCCAAAACTAGTTTTGAGGGAGGTAATCACTCACAGCAGACCTGTGAGACTGTGTTTTGACTGTGATAAAAACGCTTATATTAAATTGTTATCCGTTTTTGGGTACTAAGGGGTTAATCATCCATTTGCTGGTGGGTGCAATCCTTTGCTAACTTAATGCATTTACTGTGAAAATTTGGTTGCTATAACTAATTTGGTTCATTGTTATTTCAACTGTGACAGTTTTTTTGTGCTTCTTAAAGGCACAGTAACGTTTTTTATATTGCTTGTAAATTTATTTGAAAAGTATTTTCCAAGCTTGCTAGTCTAATTGCTAGTTTGTTTAAACATGTCTGACACAGAGGAGTCTCTTTGTGTAATATGTTTAAAGGCCAATGTGGAGCCCAATAGAAATTTGTGTACTAATTGCATTGATTCTACTTTAAATAAAAGCCAATCTGTACATGTAAAGAAAATTTCACCAGACAACGAGGGGGAAGTTATGCCGACTAACTCTCCTCACGTGTCAGTACCTTCGTCTCCCGCTCAGGAGGTGCGTGATATTGTGGCGCCAAGTACATCAGGGCGGCCCTTACAAATCACTTTGCAAGACATGGCTAATGTTATGACTGAAGTATTATCTAAATTGCCAGAATTTAGGGGTAAACGCGACCACTCTGGGGTGAGAACAGAGTGCGCTGATAATAATAGAGCCATGTCTGATACTGCGTCACAATTTGCAGAAAATGAGGACGGAGAGCTTCATTCTGTGGGTGACGGATCTGATCCAAGTAAACTGGACTCAGACATTTCAAATTTTAAATTTAAGCTTGAGAACCTCCGTGTTTTACTAGGGGAGGTTTTAGCGGCTCTGAATGATTGTAACACGGTTGCAATTCCAGAGAAATTATGTAGGCTGGATAGATACTATGCGGTACCAGTGTGTACTGATGTATTTCCTATACCTAAGAGGCTTACAGAAATTATTAACAAGGAGTGGGATAGACCCGGTGTGCCTTTTTCACCCCCTCCTATATTTAGAAAAATGTTTCCAATAGATGCCACCACACGGGACTTATGGCAGACGGTCCCTAAGGTGGAGGGAGCAGTTTCTACTCTGGCTAAGCGCACCACTATCCCGGTGGAGGATAGCTGTGCTTTTTCAGATCCAATGGATAAAAAGTTAGAGGTTTACCTTAAGAAAATGTTTGTTCAACAAGGTTTTATATTACAACCCCTTGCATGCATTGCGCCTGTCACGGCTGCGGCGGCATTCTGGTTTGAGTCTCTGGAAGAGACTATTAGCTCAGCTCCATTGGATGAGATTATAGACAAGCTTAGAGTCCTTAAGCTAGCTAATTCATTTATTTCTGATGCCGTAGTACACTTAACTAAGCTTACGGCTAAGAACTCCGGATTCGCCATTCAAGTGCGCAGAGCGCTGTGGCTTAAATCCTGGTCAGCCGATGTGACTTCTAAATCTAAATTGCTTAACATACCTTTCAAAGGGCAAACATTATTTGGGCCCGGTTTGAAAGAAATTATCGCTGACATTACTGGAGGTAAGGGTCATGCCCTGCCTCAAGACAGAGCCAAACCAAGGGCTAAACAGTCTAATTTTCGTGCCTTTCGTAACTTCAAGGCAGGAGCAGCATCAACTTCCTCCGCTCCAAAACAGGAAGGAACTGTTGCTCGCTACAGACAGGGCTGGAAACCTAACCAGTCCTGGAACAAGGGCAAGCAGGCCAGAAAACCTGCTGCTGCCCCTAAGACAGCATGAAGTGAGGGCCCCCGATCCGGAAACGGATCTAGTGGGGGGCAGACTTTCTCTCTTCGCCCAGGCTTGGGCAAGAGATGTCCAGGATCCCTGGGCGTTAGAGATCATATCTCAGGGATATCTTCTGGACTTCAAAGCTTCTCCTCCAAAAGGGAGATTTCATCTTTCAAGGTTGTCAGCAAACCAGATAAAGAAAGAGGCGTTTCTACGCTGTGTACAAGACCTTTTAATAATGGGAGTGATCCACCCAGTTCCGCGGTCGGAACAGGGACAAGGGTTTTACTCAAATCTGTTTGTGGTTCCCAAAAAAGAGGGAACCTTCAGACCAATCTTGGACTTAAAGATCCTAAACAAATTCCTAAGAGTTCCATCGTTCAAAATGGAAACTATTCGGACAATCTTATCTATGATCCAAAAGGGTCAGTACATGACCACAGTGGATTTAAAGGATGCCTATCTTCACATACCGATTCACAAAGATCATTATCGGTACCTAAGGTTTGCCTTCCTAAACAGGCATTACCAGTTTGTAGCTCTTCCCTTCGGGTTAGCTACGGCTCCAAGAATCTTTACAAAGGTTCTGGGCTCTCTTCTGGCGGTACTAAGACCGCAAGGAATATCGGTAGCTCCGTACCTAGACGACATTCTGATACAAGCATCAAGTTTCCAAACTGCCAAGTCTCATACAGAGTTAGTTCTGGCATTTCTAAGGTCGCATGGGTGGAAGGTGAACGTAGAAAAGAGTTCTCTATTGCCACTCACAAGAGTTCCCTTCTTGGGGACTCTTATAGATTCTGTAGAAATGAAAATTTACCTGACAGAAGACAGGTTAACAAAACTTCTAAATGCTTGCCGTGTCCTTCATTCCATTCAACACCCGTCAGTGGCTCAATGCATGAAGGTAATCGGCTTAATGGTAGCGGCAATGGACATAGTACCTTTTGCACGCCTGCATCTCAGACCACTGCAATTGTGCATGCTAAGTCAGTGGAATGGGGATTACTCAGATTTGTCCCCTATGCTGAATCTGGATCAAGAGACCAGAGATTCTCTTCTATGGTGGCTTTCTCGGCCACATCTGTCCAGGGGGATGTCCTTCAGCAGGCCAAATTGGACGATTGTAACAACAGACGCCAGCCTGCTAGGTTGGGGCGCTGTCTGGAATTCCCTGAAGGCTCAGGGATCATGGACTCAGGAGGAGAAACTCCTTCCAATAAACATTCTGGAATTAAGAGCGGTTTTCAATGCTCTTCTGGCTTGGCCTCAGTTAGCAACTCTGAGGTTCATCAGGTTCCAGTCGGACAACATCACGACTGTGGCTTACATCAACCATCAGGGAGGGACAAGGAGTTCCCTAGCGATGATGGAAGTCTCAAAGATAATTCGCTGGGCAGAGTCTCACTCTTGCCACCTGTCAGCGATCCACATCCCAGGCGTGGAGAACTGGGAGGCGGATTTCCTAAGTCGCCAGACTTTTCATCCGGGGGAGTGGGAACTTCATCCGGAGGTATTTGCCCAACTGCTTCGGCGTTGGGGCAAACCAGATCTGGATCTCATGGCGTCTCGCCAGAACGCCAAGCTTCCTTGTTACGGATCCAGGTCCAGGGACCCGGGAGCGGTACTGATAGATGCTCTAACAGCACCTTGGGTTTTCAACATGGCTTATGTGTTTCCACCCTTCCCGATGCTTCCTCGATTGATTGCCAGGATCAAACAGGAGAGAGCATCGGTGATTCTAATAGCGCCTGCGTGGCCACGCAGGACCTGGTATGCAGATCTAGTGGACATGTCGTCCTGTCCACCATGGTCTCTGCCTCTGAGACAGGACCTTCTGATTCAGGGTCCTTTCAAACATCCAAATCTAATTTCTCTGAGGCTGACTGCATGGAGATTGAACGCTTGATTCTATCAAAGCGTGGATTCTCGGAGTCAGTGATTGATACCTTAATACAGGCTAGGAAACCTGTTACCAGGAGAATTTACCATAAAATATGGCGTAAATACTTGCATTGGTGCAAATCCAAGAGTTACTCATGGAGTAAGGTTAGGATTCCTAGGATATTGTCTTTTCTACAAGAAGGTTTAGAAATGGTTTATCTGCTAGTTCGTTAAAGGGACAGATCTCAGCTCTGTCTATCCTTTTACACAAATGTCTGTCAGAAGTTCCAGACGTTCAGGCTTTTTGTCAGGCTTTGGCCAGGGTTAAGCCTGTGTTTAAAACTGTTGCTCCGCCGTGGAGCTTAAACTTAGTTCTTAACGTTTTGCAGGGTGTTACGTTTGAACCCCTTCATTCCATTGATATCAAGCTGTTATCTTGGAAAGTTCTGTTTTTAATGGCTATTTCCTCGGCTCGAAGAGTCTCTGAGTTATTGGCCTTACATTGTGATTCTCCTTATCGGATTTTTCATTCATACAAGGTAGTTCTGCGTACTAAACCTGGGTTCTTACCTAAGGTAGTCACTAACAGGAATATCAATCAAGAGATTGTTGTTCCATCATTGTGCCCTAACCCTTCTTCAAAGAAGGAACGACTTCTGCACAATCTGGACGTCGCCCGTGCCCTGAAATTTTATTTGCAGGCAACTAAAGATTTTCGCCAAACTTCTTCCCTGTTTGTCGTTTATTCTGGACAGAGGAGAGGTCAAAAAGCTTCGGCTACCTCTCTCTCTTTTTGGCTTCGTAGCATAATACGTTTAGCCTATGAGACTGCTGGACAGCAGCCTCCTGAAAGAATTACAGCTCATTCTACTAGAGCTGTGGCTTCCACTTGGGCCTTTAAAAATGAGGCCTCTGTTGAACAGATTTGCAAGGCTGCAACTTGGTCTTCACTTCACACCTTTTTGAAATTTTACAAATTTGACACTTTTGCTTCTTCGGAGGCTGTTTTTGGTAGAAAGGTTCTTCAGGCAGTAGTTCCTTCCGTGTAAAGATCCTGCCTGTCCCTCCCGTCATCCGTGTACTTCTAGCTTTGGTATTGGTATCCCATAAGTAATGGATGACCCGTGGACTGACTACACTTAACAGGAGAAAACATAATTTATGCTTACCTGATAAATTTCTTTCTCCTGTAGTGTAGTCAGTCCACGGCCCGCCCTGTTTTTACGGCAGGTCTAAATTTTAAATTAAACTCCAGTCACCACTGAACCCTATAGTTTCTCCTTTCTCGTTTGGTTTTCGGTCGAATGACTGGGTATGACGTAGAGGGGAGGAGCTATATAGCAGCTCTGCTTGGGTGATCCTCTTGCACTTCCTGTTAGGGAGGAGATATAATCCCATAAGTAATGGATGACCCGTGGACTGACTACACTACAGGAGAAAGAAATTTATCAGGTAAGCATAAATTATGTTTTTCACTCAAGTGATCGCGTTTACTTTCAATTCATAATATGGGCGGTAAACCTAATGAGTGTAAACCCCAGAGACAAACACCTTATCACTTGCACACAAACATTTACGCACCACTCGAATCTGGCCACTTATTTGCGGTGGCATGACATATTATACATACTGTATATTTACAGCAAATAGTTTAAATTTACCCGCAAGCTGTAAAATAATTATCCATATATCTATCTACCGGGATATGTTATAACTAGGTATAAGAATATATAACCAAACTGCTTTTATTTTGTCTGTACTTCTTCATTATATATCTATTCAGCTTTTCTGAACTAACACTGAACTATTGTTTTTCTCAAACTTATCTTGTTTTTCTTATTCTCAACCTTATTCTGCTGACATTTCTTCTTGTGTAATAACCATTTTTATCTTGTTGCTAACCGTAACTATTCTCCTGCTAGTATCAACATGGTCTCACCACATTTCTTCTTTATCTTATACGAGGACGAATATCTAAGTTTTCTTACTTTTACATAAACAATCTTATGTCTAAAGTTCTGTAACTTTCTACTGAGTATGTTGCAATAAGGGGGTGTGTATGAAGACCCTTTGTGTCAATTTACAAAATATGTGATGTATACTATATAACCACATTGTGGGCGGTCAATAAATAAAACAGTTGTTATACTTCATTTGTGTGGTCTGACCTTCTGTTCCTGAGATCTCGTACAGGTGCAATGCTCTGTTGCAGCTGAGGTTTAGAATACTTATTGGTGATAAGGTGTATCGAGCCCTAAAAAGTGCCCCTAACACTTGGTACTTGCTTGGCCTGTTGCATGGCTAGAAAAATGTACTATGTACTACAAATGAACTTTGAACTTTTAAAATTAAATAATTTTTGGTACCTGCATCTTTCCATTTTTTTTTTATCACTTAACCAATCCCAAATGAGTGGCACATTTTTTGTTATAAGCCTCGAAATCCTCTAGAACCGAAATTTTTTGGTAGGAAAAAGTTAAACTCCCTGTTCGTCTGAAACATGGTGTTTCTGCAAACAAAATGTGCTTGGATTAATCTTATTCATATACATACACTATGTGAACAAAAGTATTTGGATGCCTTGTTCAAATGGAAAGAATAATTAGCCAAAAATCAGTACATCAGGATATAGTCGGCCCATTTTTTTCTTCCATTCCTCCTGAAAACTTTCTGCCTCATCCCATAGATATTCTTTTTGCTTTTAACATGGACGTTTGGGTGGCTAATCCAACAGCATAGGTCTTAGCAAACTCCAGGACCCGATGCTGGGTATAGTATAAATCTGTCCCTACCAAACCTCGGGGCCTTACATCTGTTAAGTTGGAGGCCATCACAGCCAAGGACAAAGTCCTTCCCAACACCAACATATCATTACAGATTCCCTGCAAATTTAACTTTAGGGACAATATAATTTACCTGAGTAGTGTTATTCATCACTTTACTATAACCTCATCTACTCATCTAATCTCCATGTCCCTGGAGAAGCAACATTTGAGATGAGTTAAGCTAGAATGTGTGACAGCTTCACTATAGTGGCATTATTTTGTTTCCAATAATGAGCTACAGAGAACTTGGGGAATCCAAAAAGAGCAGCAATGCTACCCACTGATTGATTACTCAGGTGGCATTCAGCCATAATGTACCTTTCAATGTACATCAGTTCAGTTCTATAATGCATTGTTGGTTGGTATGAGAGGTTTACCAGACATTCCCCTTGTTATACAAAACTCACAAATACCTATGTGATGTTCTTCTGGTAATACAAATGCACATTTATGTGCATTTGTGGAGGTGTCTAAATCCTTTTTTTTACTCTTTCTTTGACTATATGAAAGCAGCATTATTACAGTTCCATTTATATTTTACATCACTTATTTCAATTTGTCATGTAAATTTTATTAAAATGATGTATTACAGGTACTTTAAACAAATAATACAATGTACAAGAAAATATTAAAATCAATTGTTGAGTAATATAAACTTTAAAGAGATGTAAATGATAACCTTAGTATTGGGTAATAACTTTCTGAAAATGTTACTTAATACTTATTTTTTCCTGTAATTTGAACTTTAAACCCTTGTCTCTTTTTTCTCATATTATAACAAATTAAAAAAAAAATGTTGGTGAGACATGTATGTAAAATAAATCCCCATGTGGTGCACTATAATGCCAAATAGAATTTTGTATCAGCATCATCTCCCCAAGATCCCAGTCTTTGTATCAAACTCTCTACAAAAACTTTCACAATTGCCAACTGTAGGGTACGGGAATAGCAGAAGGACCGTACTTTTATAAAGCCTCTCATTTATCATTATTTCCATTACTCATACTCAAATGTACGTGTCTTTAACAAAACCATTTTAATGTTATAATCCCTAGAAGAGCTACCTGAAATTTAAAGATTATAAACAACCACTAAGTTCAGGATAAAATAGCATTGTTAAAATTTTGTAATATCTCATAAAATAAAAGACTAAATATAAACTTAACCAGTTAGCAAAATTCCTTTTACAGCCTCATATAAGTGACAAGTATGGCAACAGTGAACACAGTAGCACTGGGTTACATGATATTCAGAATCTGCAGGTTATTCATCAATTTAAGCGTCATCTGCTTCAACACAATTTGTTCTTGAATTTAATTTGTATGACCTACTTTCCTCTCTTTTCTCCTTGTCTTTGATAATTGGTGGTGAACTGACATGAGCACATAAAATGTGAGACAAAGCTGTAGCTGTTAGATTGCTGTTGAAAATAACTTACCATAGGATTTTGTTTCAGCTTAGGATTTTGGTGTGAGTGCAATCAGTGTTATTTTGTATTGGTGGCTAAGAATATGGGACTTTGACATTGACAGTCAGCCTAATTAACTGATTCTGTTTGATCTATATTTTTAGTTTATTTTTATGCTGAGTTATTTTTTATTGTTGTGGTTAATATCCCAGTAAGATAATTCTTATTCAGTAAATTAAGTCTTATTCATGTAAATTAAGCAAACTTGTTTTATTTTTTTAATTATTTTTAAATATCTATTTTCATTATCTTACCATATTAACATGATCAGTTTCAGTACTATGCTAAACACAAACTTTGCAATCAATCAAACTTTATTTAAGATTTGTTCGCACCATCAGAAACATCAGTTGTACAAATGAACCTCTATAGTGTAATATATTAAAATATAAAGAAAACATTCCAGTTTCTAAATACATAAGTAGAAAAGTAGAACATTTCACAAGACATAAGTATTTTAATGACAAACATATATGATTGAACTATCTTCCTATATAGGTAATAGGTATCCAGTGTCCAATGATTTTTATATTCTTTCTCTCTTCATTAGGACAAATTATCTGGTGACTGATAAAAACAGAAGGTATTGTTACATCATGGTGACAATTTAAAGGGAATGTAAACATTGAACAAATGCAAACCTTGCAATATAGCCAATTAAATTTCATACTGCCCCCCAAACCAAAGACTCCTAGCAAAGTGTCCTCCTTTATCTGTATCTGTGTACCTGTATCTGAATCATGAAAGAAAAATTTGGGGTTTAGTGGCCCTTTAAGCCCATGGATGCTGTGAGTAGTGATGTCGGGAACCGCGCAAACTGCCGTTGACTTCAATAGGCAGGCGAACTTTAAAACCTACAAGGACTTTTTCTGTCCACAATAGTGATGGAAAAGTTGTTTCAAGGGTACTAACACCTGGACTGTGGCATGCTGGAGGGGGATCCATGGCAAAACTCCCATGGAAAATTACATATTTTATGCAGAGTCTGCTTTTAACCCATAATGGGCCTAAATCAAATAACATTCCCAAATTGTTTGCAATAACGTGCTTTAAAACATCAGTTATGATGTCGTATCTATCAGGTAGTGTAAGGGTTACGGCCGAATCACAGTGACAGAGCAAACTCCAAGTGTTACGCACCGCAATCAACTGCAAACAGTCCACTTGCACAACCACGAGATTGATAGATTTGATAGATAGATAGATACATAGATAACATAGCTCAATCGATGCAATATACATATGATCGATACACTGTACATAGCTCAATAGATGCAATATACATTCGATCGATACGAATTACATCGGTCAATAGATGCAATATACATTTGATAGATACGAATGTTATCGAATCAAAGATGCAATATACATTTTATAGATACGAATGACATCAACCAAAATATGTAATATACATTTTATAGATACGAATTACATCGATCAATAGATGCAATCTACATTTGATCGATATGTTTGATAGTTCGATCGATTTGATATATAAATAAATTGATTTGAAATATATATAATTTCCCTGACAGAGTATAACAATAAGACATGTGGTCTGTGACCCGTGGTTTGTTAAGTAGTAATATTCTTAACATTTTACTACAACCTGTTACTCCCCCTATCAGATGAGGTCTATATGGCCTTCATTTGTGGAACCGGGAGATGGAAGAAGATGATTGTTCTGTCCTCCTATTTCAAATTTGTCAGAAACACAAGTGGCTGTCTCAAAACATCCCAGACAGAAGATAGATTGATAGATAGGATAGATAGATATACATAGATTGATAGTTAGATAGAATCGATAGAAGAGAAATAGATAGATTTGTTAGATATATAATTACCTTGATAAAGTCTAATAATTAAACATGCGTTCTTGGACCCAACTAGGTTGTGTTATGTAGTATTATTCTTTGCACTTTCAGCCCTGTAACTCCCCCTATTGGTGGAGGTCTATATGGCAGTTATGATTACCCTGACAAAGTATAACAACAAGGCACGAGGTCTGGGACTCATGGTAATTTTGTTGTGTTAAGTAAAACTTTTCTTATCACTTGAATCCCTCTTACCCCCCTTTTGTTGGAGCTCTATATGGCCTGCATGATTAGCCTGACAAAGTATTAAAAGAAAACATCTGGTCTTGGACCCATGGTAATTAGGTTGTGTTTAAGTAGTACTATTCTTATAACTGTAATCCCTGTTACTCCCCCTATCAAGGGAGGTCTATATGGCCTGCATGATTACCCTGACAAAGTAAAACATCAAGACACACGGTTTTGGACCCATGATAACTAGCTTGTGTTAATTAGTACTTTTCTTAGCACTTTAATCCCTGTTACCCCCCCCCTATCGGGGGTGGTCTATATGGCCTGCCTGATTACCCTGAAAAAATATAATAATAAGACATGCGGTCTGGTACCCATTTTAACTAGGTTGTGTTTTAAGTACTACCATTCTTAGCACTTTAATCTCTGTACCCCCCCTATTTGGTGAGGTCTATACGGCCTGGATAATTATGCATACAAAATATAATAATAAGACATCTGCTCTTGGTCTGCGACCCATGGTAACTATGTTGTGTTAATAAGTAATTTCCTTAGCATTTTAATAGCTGTTACTCATACTCACCCTATTGGTGGAGGTATATATGGCCTGCATGATTACCCTTACAAAATATAATAACCAAACATATGCTCTGGGACCCATGGTAAGTAGGTTGTGTTAAGTAGTACTGTTCTTTACAGTTTAATACCTGTTACAACACCAAATGGTGGCAGGTCTATCTGGCCTTATTGATTAGCTGCACCCAAACCCCCAAAAAAAGCTGAGTGGTCTTAGACTAACATCCATGGCTAACTTGGTTGTTTCAATTAGTACTATTCTTAGCACTTTCATCCCTGTTACGGGTGGTCTACATGGCCATCATGATTAGCCGAACAAAATACTACAATCCAACCTTTGCTCAGTCTTCATAGGCCCTTCATTGGCTGTATTTTGATAGTACAGTTCTTATTATTTTTATAGCTGATACAACACCGAATGGTGGCAGCTCTATATGGCCTGCATGATTACCCGCACCCAAAACAAAAATAAAGCCAAGCGGTCTTGGATTAACACCCATGGCTAACTCGGTTGTTTCAAGTAGTACTATTCTTAGCACTTTCATCTCATCCCTGTTACTTCCAGGACTCTCGGTGGTGGTCTACATGGCCATCATGATTAGCCTAACCAAATACTACA
The DNA here is from genome assembly GCF_027579735.1 of Bombina bombina. Classification (NCBI taxonomy): domain Eukaryota; kingdom Metazoa; phylum Chordata; class Amphibia; order Anura; family Bombinatoridae; genus Bombina; species Bombina bombina. The sequence goes on along the minus strand of NC_069501.1, from coordinate 801,411,736 downwards.
ATCCAACCTTGGCTCAGTCTTCATAAGGCCCTTCATTGGTTGTATTTTTGTAGTTCTGTTCTTATTAGTTAAATAGCTGATACAACACCGAATGGTGGCAGCTCTATATGGCCTGCATGATTAGCCGCACCCAAAACAAAAATAAAACCAAGCGGTCTTGGATTAACACCCATGGCTAACTCGGTTGTTTTAAGTAGTACTATTCTTAGCACTTTCATCTCATCCCTGTTACTTCCAGGACTCTCGGTGGTGGTCTACATGGCCATCATGATTACCCTCACCAAAATATAACAACAATACGTGCGTGCAGGGAACCATGGTAAGGTTACTTCCTTTCGCAAAATCGAGTATAACAGTTGCAGGCAGAGGTTCTGACCCTGCATTATGGCTGCACCTCTCCCTAAAAGAGGCATGCGTTACAGAGTCTGTGGTCATGTATGCAAAGAGCTGGTCTGCCTAAAAAGAGGAGCAAGGCTGTACAGGTTGTTCTCCTTCAGCCTTTTTATACGCTGTCCCATGGCCACGACCCTCAACAACCACAACAGAATGAAACACCACATATGCCATCCTTTTGAACAACAGAGTACAGGTATGGCATTGATTTTAGTTACACAGCGATATTTATTATGAACCGTGAAATTGAAAACAAAAACATGATTGGACACCCAGTACAGTACAGGTTGTTCTCCTTCTGCATTTTTAGAATAGTGTTCCGGACCCCCAACAAAAACAACAGCAGGAAAGAGGACATATGGCATCCTTTTGAACAATAGATGACATGTAAGGCATAGATTTTAGAAAGCCATAGATATTTTTTTTGCAACTGTGAAATAAAAAAAAACATTGATTGGACACCCAGCACACTTCTTTATCCTTAGGCCTTTTTATAAGAGGGTCCTGGAGCCTCAACAGAAACAACAGCATGAAAGAGGACATATGGCATCCTTGTGAACAACTGATTACAGTTAAAGCATTGATTTTAGAATCCCAGTGATCTTTTATATGACCCGGGAAATAGAAAAAAACATTGACTGGACACCCAGTACACTTCTTTATCCTTAGGCATTTTTATAAGAGGGTCCCGGAGCCTCAACAGAAACAACAGCATGAAAAAGGACATATGGCATCCTTGTGAACAATTGATTACAGTTAAGGCATTGATTTTAGAATCCCAGAGATCATTTATATGAACCAGGAAATAGAAAAAAACATTGATTGGACACCCAGTACACTTCTTTATCCTTAGGCCTTTTTATAAGAGGCTCCCGGAGCCTCAACAGAAACAACAGCATGAAAGAGGACATATGGCATCCTTTTTAAAAATAGATTACAGGAAAGGCATTGATTTATGAATCCCAGAGATAATTAATCTGAACCGGGAATTGAAAAAAAATATTGATTGGACACCCAGTACACTTCTTTATCCTTAGGCCTTTTTAGCAAAGGCTCCAGGACCCTCAACAAAACCAGCAGCAGGAAAGAGGACATATGGGATCCTTTTGAAAAATAGATTACAGGAAAGGCATTGATTTTAGAAACCCGGGGATAATGTGTTTCAACCGGGAAATCTAAAAAAACATTGATTAGACACCCAGTACACATATTTATCCTTAGGCCTTTTTAGCAGAGGCTCCAGGACCCTCAACAAAACCAGCAGCAGGAAAGAGGACATATGGCATCCTTTTGAAAAATAGATTACAGGAAAGGCATTGATTTTAGAAACCCGGGGATAATTTGTTTCAACCGGGAAATCTAAAAAAACATTGATTAGACACCCAGTACACATATTTATCCTTAGGCCTTTTTAGCAGAGGCTCCAGGACCCTCAACAAAACCAGCAGCAGGAAAGAGGACATATGGCATCCTTTTGAAAAATAGATTACAGGAAAGGCATTGATTTTAGAAACCCGGGGATAATTTGTTGCAACCGTGAAATCTAAAAAAACATTGATTAGACACCCAGTACACTTATTTATCCTTATGCCTTTTTAGCAGAGGCTCCAGGACCTCAACAAAACCAGCAGCAGGAAAGAGGACATATGGCATCCTTTTGAAAAATAGATTACAGGAAATGCATTGATTTTAGAAACCCGGGGATAATTTGATGCAACTGTGAAATCTAAAAAAAACATAGATTAGACACCCAGTACACTTATTTATCCTTTGGCGTTTTTATAAGAGGGTCCAGGAGCCTCAACAGAAACAACAGCATGAAAGAGGACATATGGCATCCTTGTGAACAATTGATTACAGTTAACGCATTGATTTTAGAATCCCAGAGATCATTTATATGAACCGGGAAATAGAAAAAAATTGATTGGACACCCAGTACACTTCTTTATCCTTAGGCCTTTTTATAAGATTTTCCCGGAGCCTCAACAGAAACAACAGCATGAAAGAGGACATATGGCATCCTTTTGAATAATAGATTACAGGAAAGGCATTGATTTTAGAAACCCGGGGATAATTTGTTGCAACCGTGAAATCTAAAAAAAACATAGATTAGACACCCAGTACACTCATTTATAATTAGGTCTTTTTATAAGAGGGTCCCGGAGCCTCAACAGAAACAACAGCATGAAAGAGGACATATGGCATCCTTGTGAACAATTGATTACAGTTAAGGCATTGATTTTAGAATCCCAGAGATCATTTATATGAACCGGGAAATAGAAAAAAACATTTATTGGACACCCAGTACACTTCTTTATCCGTAGGCCTTTTTATAAGAGGCTCCCGGAGCCTCAACAGAAACAACAGCATGAAAGAGGACATATGGCATCCTTTTGAAAAATAGATTACAGGAAAGGCATTGATTTATGAATCCCAGAGATAATTTATCTGAACCGGGAAATGGAAAAAAATATTGATTGGACACCCAGTACACTTCTTTATCCTTAGGCCTTTTTAGCAAAGGCTCCAGGACCCTCAACAAAACCAGCAGCAGGAAAGAGGACATATGGCATCCTTTTGAAAAAATATATTACAGGAAAGGCATTGATTTTAGAAACCCGGGGATAATTTGTTTCAACCGGGAAATCTAAAAAAACATTGATTAGACACCCAGTACACATATTTATCCTTAGGCCTTTTAAGCAGAGGCTCCAGGACCCTCAACAAAACCAGCAGCAGGAAAGAGGACATATGGCATCCTTTTGAAAAATAGATTACAGGAAAGGCATTGATTTTAGAAACCCAGGGATAATTTGTTGCAACCGTGAAATCTAAAAAAACATTGATTAGACACCCAGTACACTTATTTATCCTTATGCCTTTTTAGCAGAGGCTCCAGGACCCTCAACAAAACCAGCAGCAGGAAAGAGGACATATGGCATCCTTTTGAAAAATAGATTACAGGAAACGCATTGATTTTAGAAACCCGGGGATAATTTGATGCAACCGTGAAATCTAAAAAAAAAATAGATTAGACACCCAGTACACTTATTTATCCTTAGGCCTTTTTATAAGAGGGTCCAGGAGCCTCAACAGAAACAACAGCATGAAAGAGGACATATGGCATCCTTGTGAACAATTGATTACAGTTAACGCATTGATTTTAGAATCCCAGAGATCATTTATATGAACTGGGAAATAGAAAAAAAATTGATTGGACACCCAGTACACTTCTTTATCCTTAGGCATTTTTATAAGAGGCTCCCGGAGCCTCAACAGAAACAACAGCATGAAAGAGGACATATGGCATCCTTTTGAATAATAGATTACAGGAAAGGCATTGATTTTAGAAACCCGGGGATAATTTGTTGCAACCGTGAAATCTAAAAAAACATAGATTAGACACCCAGTACACTCATTTATAATTAGGTCTTTTTATAAGAGAGTCCCGGAGCCTCAACAGAAACAACAGCATGAAAGAGGACATATGGCATCCTTGTGAACAATTGATTACAGTTAAGGCATTGATTTTAGAATCCCAGAGATCATTTATATGAACCGGGAAATAGAAAAAAACATTGATTGGACACCCAGTACACTTCTTTTTCCTTAGGCCTTTTTATAAGAGGCTCCCGGAGCCTCAACAGAAACAACAGCATGAAAAAGGACATATGGCATCCTTTTGAAAAATAGATTACAGGAAAGGCATTGATTTATGAATCCCAGAGATAATTTACCTGAACCGGGAAATGGAAAAAAATATTGATTGGACACCCAGTACACTTCTTTATCCTTAGGCCTTTTTAGCAAAGGCTCCAGGACCCTCAACAAAACCAGCAGCAGGAAAGAGGACATATGGCATCCTTTTGAAAAATAGATTACAGGAAAGGCATTGATTTTAGAAACCCGGGGATAATTTGTTTCAACTGGGAAATCTAAAAATACATTGATTAGACACCCAGTACACATATTTATCCTTAGGCCTTTTTAGCAGAGGCTCCAGGACCCTCAGCAAAACCAGCAGCAGGAAAGAGGACATATGGCATCCTTTTGAAAAATATATTACAGGAAAGGCATTGATTTTAGAAACCCGGGGATAATTTATTGCAACCGTGAAATCTAAAAAAACATTGATTAGACACCCAGTACACTTATTTATCCTTATGCCTTTTTAGCAGAGGCTCCAGGACCCTCAACAAAACCAGCAGCAGGAAAGAGGACATATGGCATCCTTTTGAAAAATAGATTACAGGAAACGCATTGATTTTAGAAACCTGGGGATAATTTGATGCAACCGTGAAATCTAAAAAAAACATAGATTAGACACCCAGTACACTTATTTATCCTTTGGCCTTTTTATAAGAGGGTCCCGGAGCCTCAACAGAAACAACAGCATGAAAGAGGACATATGGCATCCTTGTGAACAATTGATTACAGTTAACGCATTGATTTTAGAATCCCAGAGATCATTTATATGAACCGGGAAATAGAAAAAAATTGATTGGACACCCAGTACACTTCTTTATCCTTAGGCCTTTTTATAAGAGGCTCCCGGAGCCTCAACAGAAACAACAGCATGAAAGAGGACATATGGCATCCATTTGAAAAATAGATTACAGGAAAGGCACTGATTTATGAATCCCAGAGATAATTTATCTGAACCGGGAAATGGAAAAAAATATTGATTGGACACCCAGTACACTTCTTTATCCTTAGGCCTTTTTAGCAAAGGCTCCAGGACCCTCAACAAAACCAGCAGCAGGAAAGAGGACATATGGCATCCTTTTGAAAAATAGATTACAGGAAAGGCATTGATTTTAGAAACCCGGGGATAATTTGTTTCAACCGGGAAATCTAAAAAAACATTGATTAGACACCCAGTACACATATTTATCCTTAGGCCTTTTTAGCAGAGGCTCCAGGACCCTCAACAAAACCAGCAGCAGGAAAGAGGACATATGGCATCCTTTTGAAAAATAGATTACAGGAAAGGCATTGATTTTAGAAACCCGGGGATAATTTGTTGCAACCGTGAAATCTAAAAAAACATTGATTAGACACCCAGTACAATTATTTATCCTTATGCCTTTTAGCAGAGGCTCCAGGACCTTCAACAAAACCAGCAGCAGGAAAGAGAACATATGGCATCCTTTTGAAAAATAGATTACAGGAAACGCATTGATTTTAGAAACCCGGGGATAATTTGATGCAACCGTGAAATCTAAAAAAAACATAGGTTAGACACCCAGTACACTTATTTATCCTTAGGCCTTTTTATAAGAGGGTCCCGGAGCCTCAACAGAAACAACAGCATGAAAGAGGACATATGGCATCCTTGTGAACAATTGCTTACAGTTAATGCATTGATTTTAGAATCCCAGAGATCATTTATATGAACCGGGAAATAGAAAAAAAATTGATTGGACACCCAGTACACTTCTTTATCCTTAGGCCTTTTTATAAGAGGCTCCCGGAGCCTCAACAGAAACAACAGCATGAAAGAGGACATATGGCATCCTTTTGAAAAATAGATTACAGGAAAGGCATTGATTTTAGAAACCCGGGGATAATTTGTTGCAACCGTGAAATCTAAAAAAACATTGATTAGACACCCAGTACACTCATTTATCCTTAGGTCTTTTTATAAGAGGGTCCCGGAGCCTCAACAGAAACAACAGCATGAAAGAGGACATATGGCATCCTTGTGAACAATTGATTACAGTTAAGGCATTGATTTTAGAATCCCAGAGATCATTTATATGAACCGGGAAATAGAAAAAAACATTGATTGGACACCCAGTACACTTCTTTATCCTTAGGCCTTTTTATAAGAGGCTCCCGGAGCCTCAACAGAAACAACAGCATGAAAGAGGACATATGGCATCCTTTTGAATAATAGATTACAGGAAAGGCATTGATTTTAGAAACACAGAGATAATTAGTTGCAACCGGGAAATCTAAAAGAACATTGATTAGACACCCAGTACACTTATTTATCCTTAGGCATTTTTAGAAGAGGCTCCAGGACCCTCAACAAAACCAGCAGTAGGAAAGAGGACATATGGCATCCTTTTGAAAATTAGATTACAGGAAAGGCATTGATTTTAGAAACCCGGAGATAATTTGTTGCAACCGGGTATTTGAATCAAACAAATGATTCGATGGACACCCAGTACACTTCTTTCTCCTTAGGCCTTTTTATAAGAGGGTCCAGGACCCTCAAACAAAACACCAGCAGGAAAGAGGACATATGGCATCCTTTTGAACAATAGAGTACAGGTACAGCATACATTTTACAAACCCAGAGATAATTTTGGGCAAATGTGAAATCGAAAAAAAAATTGAGTGGACACCCAGTACACCTCTTTCTCCTTAGGCCTTTTTATAAGAGGGTCCAGGACCCTCAAACAAAATACCAGCAGGAAAGAGAACATATGGCATCCTTTTGAACAATACTGGTGCGGCATTGATTTTAGAAACCCACAGATATTTGTTTGGAAAAGTGAAATTGCCCCAAAAACCATGCTTGGACAGCCACTCCAGGTCGTTCTCCTTCAGCCTTTTTATAAGAGGTCCAGCACCCTCAACAGAAACAACTGCAGGAAACACCACCACATATGCCATCCTTTTGCACAAGCGAGTACAGGTATGGCATCCTTTTTAGAAACCCGGAGATAATTGAGAGGAACCGTGAACATTTTTCTAAAAATTTGCTGGGGCACCCATTACAGGTCTTTCTCCTTCAGCCTTTTTATACCATGGGCCACGACCCGCAACAGGCACAACAGCATGAAACACCACATATGCCACCCTTTTGCACAATAGAGTACAGGTATGGCATAGATGGAACACGGAGATAATTTAAAGCAACCAAGAGACGGATAAAGATGCTTGGTCGGTCCTCCTCCTTCAAATTTGTGGCAATTTGCGTTCAATTTAATGGTCCACCAGATATGAGTGGTGTGCTAAGTTGTACTATTCGTAACAGTTTAATCACTAGTGTTATGTGCCTTTTTTTTTTATTTGAGTTTTTTACCCACAGAGCAGCAGCAGAGGCCAGAAAAATTAGGAATGTACAAATGACTGAAAAATGTGGGTATTGTTGTAGCAACTGCTGTAGCAGCGGCCAGAAAAATTGATGTTTGTAAAACATTTATAAAGTGCCCTAAAAGCTTGTGGCTTGAACACTAGTTGTTGGCGGATAAGTCAAGCAAGTCCTCCGGCTTTATAACAAAAAAAAAGGCCAGCCTGTGTACCAGTTGTAGACAAAGCCAGCTCATCTCATCATCAGGCCTTTTTTATTCAAATGTATCGCCCAATGTCAGTCCCTTCGGTATCCATCCCTCATTCATTTTTATAAAAGTGAGATAGTCAAGGCTTTTTTGACCTAGGCGACTTCTCTTCTCAGTGACAAAACCTCCTGCTGCACTGAAAGTCCTTTCGGACAGGACACTTGAAGCGGGGCAGGCCAGAAGTTCCATTGCAAATTGGGATAGCTCAGGCCACAAGTCCAGCCTGCAAACCCAGTAGTCAAGGGGTCCATCACTCCTGAGAGTGTTGAGATCCGCAGTTAAAGTTAGGTAGTCTGCTACCTGTCGGTTGAGTCTTTCTCTAAGGCGGGATCCCGAAAGGCTCTGATGGTGCATGGGAGTTAAAAAGGTACGCATGTCCTCCATCAACAAGACGTCAGGAAAGCGTCCTGTCCTTGCCACCGTGGTCGTGGGAGGAGGAGGATTAATTTAATCTCTTCCCCTGTTACATTCCCGTGGTGCTGTGACATCACCCTTATACGCTGTGTAAAGCATAGTTTTTAATTTATTCTTAAAATGCTCCATCCTTTCCGACTTGCGGGAATTTGGTAACAAGCGTGGACACCAAGTACAGGTCGTTCTCCTTCAGCTTTTTTATACGAGGGTCCCTCAACAGGCACGACAGCATGAAAGATCCAATTTGAACAAGGTTGGATGCCGAGCTAATCATGTCCCGTTCCTCGTCCTCACTGATCTCACTGAGGGTATCTTCTTCCCCCCAGCCACATACAACACCACGGGTACCAGAGAGGTGACAACAACGAGCACCCTGGGATACCTGTTGTGCTCAGTCTTCCTCCTCCTCCTCCTCCTCCTCAAAGCCACATTCCTCCTCTGACTCCTCTTCCTCACAATCCTTTTCCTGCGTTGCTGCAGGTCCAGCAAGCGATGCTGATAAGGCTGTTTGTGGGGGTGATGGACACTACAACTCTTCCTCTTCACGATCATCTACTGCCTGATCCAGCACTCTTTGCAGGGCATGCTCCAGGAAGAAAACAAATGGTATGATGTCGCTGATGGTGCCTTTGGTGCGACTGACAAGGTTTGTCACCTCCTCAAAAGGACACATGAGCCTACAGGCATTGTGCATGAGCATCCAGTAATTTGGCAAAAATATCCCCAGCTCCCCAGAGGCTGGCCTAGCACCCCGGTCATACAAATACTCATTAACAGCTTTTTCTTGTTGTAGCAGGTGGTCAAACATTAGGAATGTTGAATTCCACCGTGTCGGGCTGTCGCAAATCAAGCGCCTCACTGGCAGGTTGTTTTGACGCTGGATATCGGACAAGTGCACCATGGCCTTGTAGGAACGCCTTCCTGGCCTGCTTCAGGATGTCCTGTAAGCCTGGGTACTTATGGACAAATTGTTGTACAATTAGATTACACACATGTGCCATGCACGACACATGTGTCAACTTGCCCAATTTCAATGCCGCCACCAAATTACTTCCATTGTCAGAAACAACCTTGCCAATCTCCAGTTGGTGCGGAGTCAGCCACTGATCCACCTGTGCGTTCAGGGCGGTCAGGAGTGCTGGTGTGGTGTGACTCTCCGCTTTCAGGCAAGTCAACTCCAAGACAGCGTGACACTGCCGTACCGGGGATGTAGCATAGTACCTGGGGAGCTGGGGGGTGCCATAGATGTGGAGCAAGACGCAGAAGTTGAAGAGAACTCAGCCGAGGAAGAGGTTATGGAAGAGGATGGAGTAGGAGGAGTAGAGGAGGTAGCAGCAGGCCTGCCTGTAAGTCGTGGCGGTGTCACCAACTCTTCTGCAGAGCCACACATTCCATGCTTGTCGGAAGTCAGCAGGTTTACCCAATGCTCAGTGTAGGTGATATACCTGCCGCGACCATGCTTTGCAGACCAGCTATCCGTGGTTATATGGACCCTTGCCCCAACGCTGTATGCCAGACATGCCATAACTTCCTTTCGAACAACAGAGTACAGGTTTTGGATTGCCATTTGTGAAAAGAAATTTCTGCCAGGTACCTTCCACTGCGGTGTCCCAATAGATACAAATTTTTTGAAAGCATAAGACTCCACCAGCTTGTATGGTAAAAGCTGGAAGGCTAAGAGTTCAGATAAGCCAGCTGTCAGATGCCGGGCAAGGGGGTGACTTTGAGAAATTGGCTTCTTACGCTCAAACATGTCCTTGACAGACACCTGACTGTGGGCAGATGACCAGAAACTGCTACGTAAGAGAGACTCAGTGGAGAATGGTTGAGAGGGGGCTAGAATGACAGCACTGGTTGACGTGGCTGAAGATGCTGGAGAAGGAGGAGGAGGGCAGCTTTCACTTGTGTGCTGCTTCTACTCATGTGTTCTTCCCATCAGCCTTTGTGATGGGAGACCATGTGCCTTCGCAAAGCAGTTCTACCTAGGTGGCTGTTGGACTTCCCACGACTCAGTTTCTTTTGGCACAGGTTGCAAATTGCATCGCTGTTGTCAGAGGCAGACACACAAAAAAAATGCCACACTGCTGAGCTAAATGCCACACTGCTGAGCTCTGCGATGACGGCATTCTGGTGGTGGCAACAGCATGCGTTGATGGGCGTCGGCGTGCTGTCTGGCTGACCCCGGGTGCCGATGCATGCTGTCTGACTGTGCCACTAGCTCCTTGAGACGACCTCCTAATGCTTCCAAATCGTCTCCTCCTCCTCTCTGTCTCCCCATCTGAACTTTCCCCCTCTTCTTCTTCTGTTCTAGCAGGCACCCACGTGACATCCACCGGCACATCATCATCAACCGCTTCACTTGTATCTGACACATCAAGAAAGGAAGCAGCAGCGGGTACAACATCATCATCACACCGTACCTCCATGTCGGTAATGCTGCCTGACTGAGACTGATCACTATTATCTACATCCTCTGTCAATGATGGTTGTGCATCACTCATTTCTTACAAATGATGTGTCAATAACTCCTGTGACAGATCAAGTGAAGCGGCTGTGGTGCTAGTGTTGGTGGTGGCGACAGGCGGGGGAGTGGAACTGGTCACTTGAGACCTGCCCAAAGCACAGCTGGATGTAGATGGTGCGTCAAGGTTAGGAGGACTAGCAGCGGAAGCGGAAGAAGATTGGGTGTCCTGTGTCAGCCATTCAACTAGGTCCTCCTCAGAACTTTTCGCGTCACCCCTGGCACCCGGCGTCTGAACAATGTGCAGATTTGTAGGGTCTAAAGGAATCACAGCACCACGACCACGGAACATGCGGGGTGGCCTGCCTCTGCCTGTCATTTTTTTTTTTTAAAATGGACACTAACAATACTATTACACCAATTGAGTGGTGGCACTGTGAAAGTGGGCACATTATACGCTGTGAGACTGACAACAACAAAAAAGACAGATGTTTTAAAAATCACAAATTGTTAATTTTTTAAAATATTAAAAGTACTGTGACAACAAATATGATTGTTTGGCACTAGTTGGCAAATGGGCCTGTCTGGCACACATGCTGGGAGAAAGGAATTCAATGGCACTAGGAGACTGAAGAATCACAGTCAAAACAGTTATGATTAACAAAAATTCCAACACTGTTACAATAAATATGATTGGTGGCACTAATTGGCTAGTTGGGACTGGCAAACAGGCAGGCAGACAGGAGGAAAATGCAATTCAAGGGCACTAGTAGACTGTAGATTGACAGTCAAAACAGTGATGATTGACACATTTTGCAATACTGTTAAAAGAAATATGATTGCTGGCACTAATTTGATAGTTGGGCCTGGCACAGAGGCTGGCAGGCGAAAAGTGCAATTCAATGGCACGAGCAAACTGAGGATTAAGATCAACAATCAAAAAACTTTTAATTTTAATTAGTAACTATACTGTGACAACATTTATGATTGGTGTGAATAGTTGGCAAGACGGCCTGGCACAAAAGGCTGGCAGGCAGGAGGTAAATGAAATTCAAGGACACTAGGAGACTGAATACTGACAGTCAAAACAGTGATGATTGACAATGTTTGCAATACTGTTAAAAGAAATATGATTGCTGGGAATAATTGGCTAGGTGGGCCTGGCACACAGCAGACTGCAAGGCAGGAGGAAAGTGCAATTCAATGGCACGAGCAAACTGAGGATTCAGAACAACTATTACCAAAAATTTTAATTTTTTATTATTAAGAATACTGTGTCAACAAATATGATTGGTGTAAATATTTTGAAAGTAGACCTGGCACACAGGCTTGGAAGGCAGTAGAAAAGCGCAATTCAATGGCACGAGCAAACTGAGGATTAAGATCAACAATCAATTTTTTTTAATTTTGATGAGTAACTATACTGTGACAACAATTATGATTTGTGTAAATAGTTGGCAAGACGGCCTGGCACAAAAGGCTGGCAGGCAGGATGTAAATGCAATTCAAGGACACTAGGAGACTGAATACTGACAGTCAAAACAGTGATGATTGACAATTTTTGTAATACTGTTAAAAGAAATATGATTGCTGGCAATAATTGGCTAGGTGGGCCTGGCACACAGCAGGCTGCAAGACAGGAGGAAAGTGCAATTCAATGGCACCAGCAAGCTGAGGATTCAGAACAACTATAACCAAAAATTTTAATTTTTAATTATTAAGAATACTGTGACAGCAAATATGATAGTTGTAAATATTTTGAAAGTAGGCCTGGCACACAGGCTTGGAAGGCAGTAGAAAAGTGCAATTCAATGGCACGAGCAAACTGAGGATTAAGATCAACAATCAAAAAATTTTTTAATCTTAATTAGTAACTATACTGTGACAACAATTATGATTTGTGTAAATAGTTGGCAAGACGGCCTGGCACAAAATGCTGGCAGGCAGGAGGTAAATGCAATTCAAGGACACTAGGAGACTGAATACTGACAGTCAAAACAGTGATGATTGACAATTTTTGCAATACTGTTAAAAGAAATATGATTGCTGGCAATAATTGGCTAGGTGGGCCTGGCACACAGCAGGCTGCAAGGCAGGAGGAAAGTGCAATTCAATGGCACCAGCAAACTGAGGATTCAGAACAACTATTACCAAAAAAATTATTTTTTAATTATTAAGAATACTGTGACAACAAATATGATTGGTGTAAATATTTTGAAAGTTGGCCTGGCACACAGGCTGGGAAGGCAGTAGAAAAGTGCAATTCAATGGCACGAGCAAACTGAGGATTAAGATCAACAATCAAATTTTTTTTAATTTTAATTAGTAACTATACTGTGACAACAATTATGATTGGTGTAAATAGTTGGCAAGATGGCCTGGCACAAAAGGCTGGCAAGCAGGAGGTAAATGCAATTCAAGGACATTAGGAGACTGAATACTGACATTCAAAACAGTGATGATTGACAATTTTTGCAATACTTTTAAAAGAAATATGATTGCTGGCAATAATTGGCTAGGTAGGCCTGGCACACAGCAGGCTGCAAGGCAGGAGGAAAGTGCAATTCAATGGCATGAGCAAACTGAGGATTCAGAACAACTATTACCAAAAATTTTAATTTTTAATTATTAAGAATACTGTAACAACAAATATGATTGGTGTAAATATTTTGAAAGTAGGCCTGACACACAGGCTTGGAAGGCAATAGAAAAGTGCAATTCAATGGCACGAGCAAACTGAGGATTAAGATCAACAATCAAATTTTTTTAATTTTAATTAGTAACTATACTGTGACAACAATTATGATTTGTGTAAATAGTTGGCAAGACGGCCTGGCACAAAAGGCTGGCAGGCAGGAGGTAAATGCAATTCAAGGACACTAGGAGACTGAATACTGACAGTCAAAACAGTGATGATTGACAATTTTTGTAATACTGTTAAAAGAAATATGATTGCTTGCAATAATTGGCTAGGTGTGCCTGGCACACAGCAGGCTGCAAGGTAGGAGGAAAGTGCAATTCAATGGCACCAGCAAACTGAGGATTCAGAACAACTATTACCAAAAATTTTAATTTTTAATTATTAAGAATACTGTGACAACAAATATGATTGGTGCAAATATTTTTAAAGTAGGCCTGGCACACAGGCTTGGAAGGCAGTAGAAAAGTGCAATTCAATGGCACGAGCAAACTGAGGATTAAGATCAACAATCAAATTTTTTTTAATTTTAATTAGTAACTATACTGTGACAACAATTATGATTGGTGTAAATAGTTGGCAAGACGGCCTGGCACAAAAGGCTGGCAGGCAGGAGGTAAATGCAATTCAAGGACACTAGGAGACTGAAAACTGACAGTCAAAACAGTGATGATTGACAATTTTTGCAATACTTTTAAAAGAAATATGATTGCTGGCAATAATTGGCTAGGTAGGCCTGGCAGACAGCAGGCTGCAAGGCAGGAGGAAAGTGCAATTCAATGGCATGAGCAAACTGTGGATTTAGAACAACTATTACCAAAAATGTTAATTTTTAATTGTTAAGAATACTGTGACAACAAATATGATTGGTGTAATTATTTTGAAAGTAGGCCTAACACACAGGCTTGGAAGGCAGTAGAAAAGTGCAATTCAATGGCACGAGCAAACTGAGGATTAAGATCAACAATCAATTTTTTTTTAATTTTAATTTGTAACTATACTGTGACAACAATTATGATTGGTGTAAATAGTTGACAAGACGGCCTGGCACAAAAGGCTGGCAGGCAGGAGGTAAATGCAATTCAAGGACACTAGGAGACTGAATACTGACAGTCAAAACAGTGATGATTGACAATTTTTGCAATACTGTTAAAAGAAATATGATTGCTCGCAATAATTGGCTAGGTGGGCCTGGCACACAGCAGGCTGCAAGGCAGGAGGAAAGTGCAATTCAATGGCACGAGCAAACTGAGGATTCAGAACAACTATTACCAAAAAATTAAATTTTTAATTATTAAGAGTACTGTGACAACAAATATGATTAGTGTAAATATTTTGAAAGTTGGCCTGGCACACAGGCTTGGAAGGCAGTAGAAAAGTGCAATTCAATGGCACGAGCAAACTGAGGATTAAGATCAACAATCAAATTTTTTTTAATTTTAATTAGTAACTATACTGTGACAACAATTATGATTGGTGTAAATAGTTGGCAAGACGGCCTGGCACAAAAGGCTGGCAGGCAGGAGGTAAATGCAATTCAAGGACACTAGGAGACTGAATACTGACAGTCAAAACAGTGATGATTGACAATTTTTGTAATACTGTTAAAAGAAATATGATTGCTGGCAATAATTGGCTAGGTGTGCCTGGCACACAGCAGGCTGCAAGGTAGGAGGAAAGTGCAATTCAATGGCACGAGCAAACTGAGGATTCAGAACAACTATTACCAAAAATGTTAATTTTTAATTATTAAGAATATTGTGACAACAAATATGATTGGTGTAAATATTTTGAAAGTAGGCCTGGCACACAGGCTTGGAAGGCAGTAGTAAAGTGCAATTCAATGGCACGAGCAAACTGAGGATTAAGATCAATAATCAAATTTTTTTTAATTTTAATTAGTAACTATACTGTGACAACAATTATGATTGGTGTAAATAGTTGGCAAGACGGACTGGCACAAAAGGCTGGCAGGCAGGAGGTAAATGCAATTCAAGGACACTAGGAGACTGAATACTGACATCAAAACAGTGATGATTGACAATTTTTGCAATACTTTTAAAAGAAATATGATTGCTGGCAATAATTGGCTAGGTAGGCCTGGCACACAGCAGGCTGCAAGGCAGGAGGAAAGTGCAATTCAATGGCATGAGCAAACTGAGGATTCAGAACAACTATTACCAAAAATGTTAATTTTTAATTATTAAGAATACTGTGACAACAAATATGATTGGTGTAAATATTTAGAAAGTAGGACTGGCACACAGGCTTGGAAGGCAGTAGAAAAGTGCAATTCAATGGCACGAGCAAACTGAGGATTAAGATCAACAATCAAAACATTTTTTAATCTTAATTAGTAACTATACTGTGACAACAATTATGATTGGTCTGAATAGTTGACAAGACGGCCTGGCACAAAAGGCTGGCAGGCAGGAGGTAAATGCAATTCAAGGACACTAGGAGACTGAATACTGACAGTCAAAACAGTGATGATTGACAATTTTTGCAATACTGTTAAAAGAAATATGATTGCTGGCAATAATTGGCTAGGTGGGCCTGGCACACAGCAGGCTGCAAGGCAGGAGGAAAGTGCAATTCAATGGCACCAGCAAACTGAGGATTCAGAACAACTATTACCAAAAATTTTAAATTTTAATTATTAAGAATACTGTGACAACAAATATGATTGGTGTAAATATTTTGAAAGTTGGCCTGGCACACAGGCTTTGAAGGCAGTAGAAAAGTGCAATTCAATGGCACGAGCAAACTGAGGATTAAGATCAACAATCAATTTTTTTTTAATTTTAATTTGTAACTATACTGTGACAACAATTATGATTGGTGTAAATAGTTGGCAAGACGGCCTGGCACAAAAGGCTGGCAGCCAGGAGGTAAATGCAATTCAAGGACACTAGGAGACTGAATACTGACAGTCAAAACAGTGATGATTGACAATTTTTGCAATACTGTTAAAAGAAATATGATTGCTGGCAGTAATTGGCTAGGTGGGCCTGGCACATAGCAGTCTGCAAGGCAGGAGGAAAGTGCAATTCAATGGCACGAGCAAACTGAGGATTCAGAACAACTATTACCAAAAATGTTAATTTTTAATTATTAAGAATACTGTGACAACAAATATGATCGGTGTAAATATTTTGAAAGTAGGCATGGCACACAGGCTTGGAAGGCAGTAGAAAAGTGCAATTCAATGGCACGAGCAAACTGAGGATTAAGATCAACAATTTTTATTTTCATTTTAATTAGTAACTATACTGTGACAACAATTATGATTGGTGTAAATAGTTGGCAAGACGGCCTGGCACAAAAGCTGGCAGGCAGGAGGTAAATGCAATTCAATGGCACTAGGAGACTGAATATTTGCAGTCCAAAAAATTATGATTTTTATTTTTGTATATACTGTTACAAGAATTATGATTGGTTCCACTAATTGGCTAGTTGGGCCTGGAAAACACGCTGGCAGGCAGTAGGAAAGTGCAATTCAATGGCACAAGCAAACTGAGGAATCACAAGCAATCAATTTGGAATTTTAAAGATTAACAATACTTTTACAACAACTAGGATTGGTGGCACTAATTGGCTAGATTGTGCCTGGCACACAGGCTGCCAGACAGGAGGAAACTGCAATTCAATGGCACTAGTAGACTGAATATTTGAAGTACAAAAAATTATGGCCTAAATTTGGAGTTTGGCAGTAGCCGTGAAAACCAGCGTTAGAGGCTCCTAACACTGGTTTTAGGCTACCACCGGCATTTGGAGTCATTCAAAAAAGGGTCTAACGCTCACTTTTCAGCCGCGACTTTTCCATACCGCAGATCCTCTTACGTCAATTGCATATCCTATCTTTTCAATGGGATCTTTCTAACTCCGGTATTTAGAGTCGTGTCTGAAGTGAGCGTTAGAAATCTAAAGACAAAACTCCAGCCGCAGAAAAAAGTCAGTAGTTAAGAGCTTTCTGGGCTAACGCCGGTTCATAAAGCTCTTAACTACTGTACTCTAAAGTACACTAACACCCATAAACTACCTATGTACCCCTAAACCGAGGCCCCCCCACATCGCCGACACTCGATTAAATTTTTTTAACCCCTAATCTGCCGAACGCCACCTACGTTATACTTATGTACCCCTAATCTGCTGCCCCTAACACCGCCGACCCCTATATTATATTTATTAACCCCTAACCTGCCCCCCACAACGTCGCAGCCAGCTACCTACAATAATTAACCCCTAATCTGCCGACCGCAAAGAGCTGCCACCTACATTATAGCTATGTACCCCTAATCTGCTGCCCCTAACACCGCCGACCCCTATATTATATTTATTAATCCCTAATCTGCCCCCCTCAACGTCACCTCCACCTGCCTACACTTATTAAACCCTAATCTGCCGAGCGGACCGCACCGCTACTATAATAAAGTTATTAAGCCCTAATCCGCCTCACTAACCCTATAATAAATAGTATTAACCCCTAATCTGCCCTCCCTAACATCGCCGACACCTAACTTCAATTATTAACCCCTAATCTGCCGACTGGAGCTCACCGCTATTCTAATAAATGTATTAACCCCTAAAGCTAAGTCTAAACCTAACAATAACACCCCCCTAAGTTAAATATAATTTACATCTAACGAAATTAATTAACTCTTATTAAATAAATTATTCCTATTTAAAGCTAAATACTTACCTGTAAAATAAATCCTAATATAGCTACAATATAAATTATATTTATATTATAGCTATTTTAGGATTAATATTTATTTTACAGGTAACGTTGTATTTATTTTAACCAGGTACAATAGCTATTAAATAGTTAATAACTATTTAATAGCTAAAATAGTTAAAATAATTACAAATTTACCTGTAAAATAAATCCTAGCCTAAGTTACAATTAAAACTAACACTACACTATCAATAAATTAATTAAATAAAATACCTATAATTATCTACAATTAAACCTAACACTACACTATCAATAAATAAATTAAATACAATTCCTACAAATAAATACAATGAAATAAACTAACTAAAGTACAAAAAATAAAAAAGAACTAAGTTACAAAAAATAAAAAAATATTTACAAACATTAGAAATATATTACAACAATTTTAAACTAATTACACCTACTCTAAGCCCCCTAATAAAATAACAAAGCCCCCCAAAATAAAAAAATGCCCTACCCTATTCTAAATTACTAAAGTTCAAAGCTCTTTTACCTTACCAGCCCTGAACAGGGCCCTTTGCGGGGCATGCCCCAAGATGTTAAGCTCTTTTGCCTGTAAAAAAAACCATACAATACCCCCCCCAACATTACAACCCACCACCCACATACCCCTAATCTAACCCAAACCCCCCTTAAATAAACCTAACACTAAGTCCCTGAAGATCTCCCTACCTTGAATCGTCTTCACCCAGCCGAGCCAAATTCTTCATCCAAGCGGAGCAAGAAGAGGTCCTTCATCCGGTAGAAGTCTTCATCCAAGCAGGGCAGAAGAGGTCTTCCATCCGATTCAAGTCTTCATCCAAGAGGCATCTTCTATCGTCATACATCCGGAGTGGAGCAGCAGCATCCTGAAGACCTCCGACGCGGAACATACATCCTGGCCGACGACTGAACGACGAATGACGGTTCCTTTAAATGACGTAATCCAAGATGGCGTCCCTCGAATTCCGATTGGCTGATAGGATTCTATCAGCCAATCGGAATTAAGGTAGGAATATTCTGATTGGCTGATGGAATCAGCCAATCAGAATCAAGTTCAATCCGATTGGCTGATCCAATAAGCCAATCAGATTGAGCTCGCATTCTATTGGCTGTTCCGATCTCAATCTTATTTATTGATAGTGTAGTGTTAGGTTTAATTGTAGATAATTATAGGTATTTTATTTAATTATTTATTGATAGTGTAGTGTTAGGTTTAATTGTAACTTAGGTTAGGATTTATTTTACAGGTAAATTTGTAATTATTTTAACTATTTTAGCTATTAAATAGTTCTTAACTATTTAATACCTATTGTACCTGGTTAAAATAAATACAAAGTTACCTGTAAAATAAATATTAATCCTAAAATAGCTATAATATCATTATAATTTATATTGTAGATATTAGGATTTATTTTACAGGTAAGTATTTAGCTTTAAATAGGAATAATTTATTTAAGAAGAGTTAATTAATTTTGTTAGATTAAAATTATATTTAATTTAGGGGGGTGTTAGTGTTAGGGTTAGACTTAGCTTTAGGGGTTAATACATTTATTAGAATAGCGGTGAGCTCCAGTCGGCAGATTAGGGGTTAATAATTGAAGTTAGGTGTCGGCGATGTTAGGGAGGGCAGATTAGGGGTTAATACTATTTATTATAGGGTTAGTGAGGCGGATTAGGGGTTAATAACTTTATAATAATAGCGGTGCAGTCCGCTCGGCAGATTAGGGGTTAAAAAGTGTAGGCAGGTGGAGGCGACGTTGTGGGGGGCAGATTAGGGGTTAATAAATATAATATAGGGGTCGGCGGTGTTAGGGGCAGCAGATTAGGGGTACATAGGGATAATGTAAGTAGCGGCGGTTTACGGAGCGGCAGATTAGGGGTTAAAAATAATATACAGGGGTCAGCGATAGCGGGGCAGCAGATTAGGGGTTAATAAGTGTAAGATTAGGGGTGTTTAGACTCGGGGTACATGTTAGAGTGTTAGGTGCAGACGTAGGAAGTGTTTCCCCATAGCAAACAATGGGGCTGCGTTAGGAGCTGAACGCGGCTTTTTTGCAGGTGTTAGGTTTTTTTTCAGCTCAAACAGCGCCATTGTTTCCTATGGGGGAATCGTGCATAAGCACGTTTTTGAGGCTGGCCGCGTCCGTAAGCAACTCTGGTATCGAGAGTTGAAGTTGCGTTAAATATGCTCTACGCTCCTTTTTTGGAGCCTAACGCAGCCATTCTGTGGACTCTCAATACCAGAGTTATTTTAAAGGTGCGGCCAGAAAAAAGCCAGCGTTAGATTCGCGGGTCGTTACCGACAAAACTCTAAATCTAGCCGTATGATTTTAATTTTTTTTGATACTGTTACAAGAATTACGATTGGTGCCACTAATTGGCTAGTTGGGCCTGGCACACAGGCTGGCAGATATGAGTCGGGGATGGTAGGTAGGGCAGCAATTTAACACAGTATGCTGTGTAAGTGACAAAAACACAGGCCTGATAGAAAATTAAGTTAGATTACACTAGCAAAATATTTTAAAATTTTAGATTTTAATATTAAAATTATGTTAAGAAGGGCAGCAATTAACAACAGTATACTGTGTAAGTCAGATATACAGTTAGACACAGGCCTGATAGAAAATAAAATTAGATTACACTAGCATAATGATTTAAAGACTTTTTTGGGGGAATTTAAAGAAAAAGGTTAAGCACATACATATGAGTCGTGGCTGATAGCCTTGGAAGGGCAGCTATTAAAAACAGTAGGCTCTGTAAGTCAGATACACACACGCCTGATAGAAAATACTATTAGATTACACTAGAAAAATGATTTCAATTATTTTTTTTGGGGGGGGAATTAAAAAAAGGTTAAACACATATGAGTCGTGGCTCATAGACTAGGGAGGGCAGCAAGTAAACACAGTAGGCTCTGTATGTCAGCAAAACACACAGGCCTGATAGAAAATTATATTAGATTACACTATCAAACAAATTTAAACTTTTTTTTTATATTTAAATTAAGGTGAAGAAGATATGAGTGGTGGGTGGCTTCCTGGCACAGACCAATTAACCAAAAGACTGAAAAAAAAATTAGGTATATTAATGCTGTGTGAGCCTGACAGACACAGGCCTGATAGTAAATGTCATTAGATTACACTAGAAAAATGATTTAAATTAAAAAAAATTAAATTTAAAATAATGTTATAAACGGATATTAACACTGGTGGCTGGCACAGAGCAATGAACCACAGTATATGCTGTGTGACACAGGCCTGATAGAAAATGAAAAAAATTACACTAGTAAAATAATTAACATTTTTGGTTAGTTAAATTTAAACTAATGTTGTTAGGGAGATATCAGTGGTGGCAGTAATCACAGCATATGCTGTGAGTCTTAAACACACAGGCTGAAAGCCAGGCAAATGCTAATAAAAAAAATACGAAAAAAAAAAAAAAACGGCATGAAATATAGCCTTAAAAAGGGCTTTTTGGGGTGATGTGCTTGCAGCAGAGATGAGTGGAGTCCTTCTGGACTGTAGTGGACACTAAATACACTAGCCTAGCTATGTTTTTCCTATTAATGTCAGGAGCAAAAACACAACACGTCCTCTCATTAAGAAAGCAAGGTCGTTATGAGTCTAAAATGGCGGATTCCGAGTAGCTGGGAGGGTCTGTGAGGGAGTGTCTGATGTTGATTGGCTCTAATGTGTCAGACAGCTGTGACATACAGGGTCAAAGTTTCCTCAATGATGACACATAGGGGCGGATCGAACATCGCCATGTATTCACCCACAAACGCGAACAAGCTATGTTCGCTGTGAACCGTTCGCGGGTGAACAGTTCGGGACATCACCAGCTGTGAGATAGCTTGGGTAGCACTTCTGTGCATTCACTGAATTGTCTCACAGAATCCATAGACTCAGAGCATCAGACGCTTAATATTGCTCCTTTAATTACAATTACTCTCTCTGTATACATGTCAATCACAGTCACCATTCAGTAAACATCCAAATCTTTTTAAAAGAATAAGAATATGAATATATTTAAAATGGTGACGCAAATGTGTATTAAAGGTATGTATTGTACGGAAAATATTAAGCAAATGCAATGGACATATACCTTGAAATACATTTAAAAAATGTTGGTGAGTTATATATTTAAAATAAATCTCCAACATAATTAAAACATAGGTATAATCTATTAATTGGCACTTATCTACTGTAAATATATAACTATATTGTCGAACCAAAAGATGTGTTTAAATGTTCAGGATTAACAAAATTCATCAGTTCAATTATGTTTTTATATCTCAGCAAATAGAATATGATCTCAAAAATGCATCATTTTTATAACTGCAGGACTCTGCATTTACCAAACACCCCTAAACTAAAAGTTGAACTAGGGAAGATAAAGGAATATATGATGTGCCCGCTCACTTTCGTTGCCTACTCAATACCATACAACAAACATGGCAAACTGTTAATTTTCATGTTAATAGCTAGCATTAATCTTTAACACGTAAGGTCATATTGTAAATGTAATTTCTTTACTTATTCAGATATTAAAGATATTTATTTATTACATTCAATGGCCTTGATTACATGTGGAGCACAAAAATATTAGTGCTAATGCACTTTAACATCAATCAAGTTCTATCAAAAGTGATTCTATTTTTGCACTCATATTGTAAGTCCAAAGTTATTTTATTATTACTCAGGTGATAGTCTATGTTTTGTTAACAGCTCTATTCTGGATAGCGCAAGTAAGCTTAATCCCTCAGATAAATAGACTTCTATGAGGGCACATAGTAATATTCATGACAAATATTGCTTAAGTGATGTTGCTTGTGCGCTAAACTGTTGGTGCACAAGTAGTTGAGATCTTCATGTAGTGCAGAGCTATATTTATAATAATAATGGTTTACTTTAGGTTGTAAAAAATGCTAAATTTGACAGCAGTATTTGGATTGTGCTTAAAGGGACAGTACATTGTAAAATTGTTTTTATATTAATGTATTTTCAATGCCTTGTTACACCAGCTGCAGAGTATAGAATGTATGAGAAATTTAATTTTCAGGTTTATTTGAGTATATGAATTAGCTGGTTTTGTGCTTTTAAGCCACAGCCTATTACAATGGGTTGAGCTTGGAGGTAATATCAGATCTTATCATGTTATCACTTTGTGTATACACACTTGCTTCCTTATCTTATATTTGTCTGGAAAACTAAAGCTCAATACATAGAGAGAACAATGGACAATTATAATTGTATTACTTAACTATCCTGCACCCTACTGTGAGTTTAATTTCTTCTGCTGGCTGTGTTTGCTTAGGCTATTTAATAGTGGAGACTCCAATATAAAAACTTTCAGTATAGGTTGGGATACCACAAGCTAAATCAGCTATTTTGAAGGCCACAATAGGGGTAAAATAGCTACTTGTAAACAATTTAATAAACCCCAGCAGGTAAAATGGACTATTGGGAACAATTTTAATGGGAGAACATTTTTGGGTGAACTGCCCCTTTAAGCTTAAAACCTATCTCACCACTTATAATACAAGTGCAATACCAGCCTGTGCTATGCATTAAAAGATTTTTTTGCTGCATTAACCCCTTTGTGCCAGTACTATAGTGTTAACATCGGAATGAAGTTCAGATGTTAACACTATTAGTATAAATTAAATCACATGCTCATTGATGCGATCACGTGATTTCAAGACCAGGATTGGATCATGGGGGACTGCCTAGACTGTTAGGCACGACCCAGGTCAATTCTTCACTTAATCAAAGAGGGAAGCTGCAGAATGCCATATATGATAGAACCTTCCATGCCATCCTAATAGTGTTAAAGCCCAGCGCTGTTAGGATGGCATGGAACGCCCTAACGGCGTGAAGGTATAACATTTTGTTTGGTTAAAATATTTTACCATCCACTTGTAATGCCAGATTGTGTGTTAATCTTTGCTTGATTTGCACAAAACATAATGCACCTGCCCTACACATTGTGCTCCACTTGTAATCTAGCCCTTTAAGTGTTGTTCTCTTACACTGAAGTCTTTAAAACCAGAAGCAAATAGTAGCTATAATTTGATCAACAATCCTAGGGTATTTAAAAGTAAGTTCTTACTAAGATCCTTGAAAATATTACACTCTCCTTGAACTGGTCATTATGTATACATGATAAGTAATACTCAGAATCATTAACATACTTTTCAGTTGTTTAGTAAGCAGATGAGACCAAGTAATTAGAATTCATAAAATGGAACACAATGGATGTATTTCTTTACAACAAGGTTAAAACAGAGAATTTTGCTATGTTCCCTGACACCCTGAGATATTAGTCACATTGTCAACTCTTGAAGGTTCCCAGGACAGATGGTCTAGTCAAATGTATGCATTGTTTAGAACCAAAATACACAATCTGTTATATAAAATGTATATATATATATCTGACTACCAGCTAATGGAGATGTAGAGGGCTAGGGACAAAACACCACATATATAGTTACTCGTGGTAATCCTAGTGCAGCAAGTTTATATAATTAATTTTGTCAAAGAGAAAAAAGAGTAAACCCAATCCTGCAACCCCCTGTTAAGCCAATCAAATACAATACACGGACACCTGCCCTTAGAGAAAAAAACAGTATTGATATGACACCTTAAGTACAGTTTATCAAAACATGTGCTTTATTAGGGCAATAACAACATATTCAACTGAGCCTATATCAGGGATCCCTGAATATCAATATACCAGTATGATTACTACAACTAGCAGAGATCTGCTCCAAAAATTAAATGTGCACAAAGTATCTAGCAGACTGCTATTTGGCCACAGCAAGTATAGGCAAGTGTATACAATGTAAGTTGCAGTTCATAGTAACGTTACAGGGTATAATAGGTCCCACCTCTCAATAATAGGGTTTCCTCCGTGAAGTAACAAGTGACAAAGAGTGTAAACTAACAGTCCTCCTAGAGACCAAGCTCACCGGACCACCAGACACATCTCAGGGACTCACCAGCTCTGACTTGGTATTCAAAAAGCAGGCCGTATCTTACCCCAAATAGCAGGATCGGCGTTACTCGATACACACTTGCTCTGTGTACCCGACTCTGATGCGTGATGTTACTGGTGGGGTTTCGCTGCTCAAACCCAAGACTGGTGTCCCCAAACGTAGTTGAATTAAAAAACTCAATGGTAGAGTAAAAGAAAAGATGTCACTTACATCAGAGAGAGGTATTTGCTCAGCGAGAACAATAACCACGCTAGTAGTTGCTCATAGCGTGTCCTTTCAGCTTACAGCTACACGTGTTTCACTTCACACCTGATCGCTCACAGGGCTTCATCAGGCATGACAACTTGTCTTTTGGGGAGGCCTAAGGATAGGTTTGAAAACCAGTCATCTAATCTGATATAGAATTCATGCACTAATTGCACAAAGTTATTTAATTTTTTTGTTGGCTAAACTGCAGACTCTATATGAATATCAGATAATAATCAACATCAAAAAGAAATGTAACTCTTTAAATTACTTAAAAGCACTAAATCTATTACTCACATTCTCGACCTATCTCTCTCTCTCTCTCCCCCTCTCTCAGAAATCCACTACATTTTTTTTTGAATAAGGCACTTCTCTTTTGAACATATTCATTTTTTACAGTCCTTTAATCTTGACCTATCAGATATTATTAAGCCATATTACAGTCAATCTTTTATTATACCTGTTCATCATCCTTTTTTCTGCTCATATTTATGCTTCTACTTTCAAAAAGAAACACAGAGTTATTTCAAATAGTACAATTATAATTTAAGAAATCCAACTGTCAGAGCAAATGTAATTAAATCATGCAACATTAGTTCTAGTTCAGTGTTTGACAGTGATCCTATGAGAGTTTATAGATTAGGTAAAACAGTAGGAAATAGTAGATTTGTCTCTTAAGAAAATAGCCTTTCATTTCAATAGATTTAGGTATTAAAGTAACTTTGAATTACACTACATGTTGAGAAAAGTAGAAGATTATATATTTGTCTTAAAACAGAACAATAATGTGTAAACTTTAACTCATATGAAATCTTACATTTCAGAATAAGATAATTAATAAAAAGAAAGATAGCATGCATAGGATAAAGTCACAAAAACTCAGATTTAGATTTCTGATATACCTCAAAAAGGACAAAAATACATCATTTGCAATAAAATTATCATTTCTGAAATAAAAATGTAAATATTTTTATATTTTTTTTATTGACTTTTAGCATTAATTCCCCTTTACAACACCCTAAATCTAGAATTCTGCATAGATGGTTCCAAGCAAACAATACAATTATTAAAACATACATTTTGGGCAAGATAATGAGTGTAGCACAAACATTTGCTCACAAATGATAAGGTGTTTATCGTGGGTGTTTGCAATCATCAGGCTTATCACTCATAGGGGTGATTTTTCACGGCCCGAATGGGGCTGTATACAGCTGTTTCCATGCGAGCCTTCAGGCTCGCCAGAAACAGGAGTTAAGAAGCAGCGGTCTTAAGATTGCTGCTCCTTAACTCGCCTGCCCGCTCTGAGGCGGCTGACAGCAATCCACCTGATGTGCGGCACACATGATCGCTACAAAACCACGCTGCTATAAATACTGAAAATATAAAATGGACAATTCAGATATAGCTATTTACCAAGAGATTATAAGCACAAACACATCACCAGGGCCCTTACTTGCTTGTTAATATAGACAGATTGGGTTGATTTATCGATGTATCAATGTGCAGCAGACATGATCGCTACAAAACCCCACTGCTATAAATACTAAAAATATAAAATGGACAATTCTGTTATAGCTATTTGTCAAGAGATTATAAGCACAAACACACCACCAGGGCCCTTACTTGCTTGTTCATATAGACAGATTTAGTTATGTTTGATACATTTGCATGGGATGACTTTCTAGCAAAGGTTTACCAAAGTATTCCAGAGCCCATGTCAGGATATCCATTCCAGACTCATGATGATTTTTGAGACAGTGATGTCTGAGGGATAGGAGATCATGCGCATTAAGTAGTGGTTTTCAGCCTTGCCCTTTACGCAGCAAGATTTTACCGGATTCCTTGAATGTTTTAATTATATTGTGAACCGTAGAAGGTGAAATGCCCAAAATCCTACCAATTTGTCTTTGGGGAATGTTCTCAAAGTTTTGGATTATTTGCCTACACATCTGTTGGCAGATTGGCGCACCCTTACCCATACTTGCTCTTGAAGGACTAGGCCTTTTTTGGAGGCTCCTTATATATAATAATTACACAATTGCCGCAACTGTTTAACATCACCTTCTTATTTCAACTTATCACATTATTACTATTAGTCCTTATTTGCCCCTGTCCAAACTTTTTTGGAATGTGTTTTAGTCATCAGATTTGAAATGAGTGTATATTTTCAAAAATACATTCAATTTACAAAGTAAAACATCAAATAATATGTTAATAGAGTGTTTTCAATATAGTATAGGGTGAATTGAATTTTCAAATGAATCTTTTTGTTGTTGTTTTTTTTTGCATTTTCCATACTGTCCCAAATTTTTCGGAATTAGGGTTGTATTTGTATGTATAAATATAGGTACTATATTATCCATCCCCCCCCGGTGCCATGTGACTCATTAGTGTTACAAGTCTCAGGTGTGAATGGGGAACAGGTGCATTACATTTGGTGTTATCGCTCTCACACTCTCATACTGGTCACTGGAAGTTAAACATGGCAACTCATGGCAAAGAACTCTCGGAGGATCTGAAAAAAAGAATTGTTGCTCTACATAAAGATGGCCTAGGCTATAAGAAGATTGCCAAGACCCTGAAACTGAGCTGCAGCATGATGGGCAAGACCATACAGTGGTTTCACAGGACAGGTTCCACCCAGAACAGGCCTCGCTATGGTCGACTAAAGAAGTTGAATGCTTGTTCTCAGTGTCATATTCAGAGGTTGACTTTGGTAAATAGATGAAGGGGTGGGGGGTCAGTCTGTCAGTGCTCAAAACATACGCCGCACACTGCATTAAATTGGTCTGCATGGCTGTCATCCCAGAAGGAAGCCTCTTCTAAAGATGATGCAAAAGAAAGCCTGCAAAGAGTATGCTGAAGACAAGCAGACTAAGGACCTGGAATACTGGAACCATGTCCTGTAGACCAAGATAAACTTATTTGGTTCAGATGGTGTCAAGCGTGTGTGTCGGCAACAAGGTGAAGAGTACAAAGACAAGTGTGTCTTGCCTTTAGTCTAGCATGGTGGTGGGAGTGTCATGGTCTGGGCCTGAATGAGTGCTGCCAGAACTGGGGAGCTACAGTTCATTGAGGGAACCATGAATGCCAACATGTACTGTGACATACTGAAGCAGAGCATGATCCCCTGCCTTTCGGAGATTGGGCCGCAGATCAGTATTCTAACATGATAACGACCCCAAACACACCTCCAAGATGACCACTGCCTTGCTAAAGAAGCTGAGGGTAAAGGGGATGGGCTGACCAAGCATTTTTCCAGACCTAAACCCTATTGAGCATCTGTGGGGCATCCTCAAATCCACTAGCTCTGTGATGTTGTTATGGAGGAGTGGAAGATGACTCCAGTGGCAACCTGTGAAGCTCTGTTGAACTCCATGCCCAAGAGGGTTAAGGCAGTGCTGGAAAATAATGGTGGCCACACAAAATTCTGTTAGTTTAGGCCCAATTTGAACATTTCCACTTAGGGGTTTACTCACTTTTGTTGCCAATGGCTTAGACATTAATGGCTGTGTGT
Source organism: Bombina bombina (assembly GCF_027579735.1). Classification (NCBI taxonomy): domain Eukaryota; kingdom Metazoa; phylum Chordata; class Amphibia; order Anura; family Bombinatoridae; genus Bombina; species Bombina bombina. The sequence goes on along the minus strand of NC_069501.1, from coordinate 801,382,998 downwards.
TGAGTTATTTTGAGGGGACAGCAAATTTACACTGTTATACAGGCTGTACACTCACTACTTTACATTGTAGCAAAGTGTAATTTCTTCAGTGTTGTCACATGAAAAGATATAATAAAATATTTACAAAAATGTGAGGGGTAAACTCACTTTTGTCAGATACTGTACATATATGTATATACATATGTATTTATGTATTTATATGTGTATATATGTATTTAAACACACATATATAGACATTTATATAAGTGCATCAGAGCCCTAGACAGTTAAGTAGATGAAAACAAGAAAAAAAACAAAATTTTCATGTTGGGTTAGCTCACATGAGAATATGCAATCAGGTTTGCGAGAGAGTGGGGTTATAGTTTTTTTTTTTCACTTTTTGTTCTCCTTTGGCTTCTATAGGGGAATACATGAACTTACATGCAATATTCTAACTTCAGATTTTTGTGCTTGTCGGGTTAGTTTGAGAGCAAAAACAGTTTACTTTCAACTTATAACATGAGTGCAACCTGACAAGCACGAAAAGCTTACTTCTAGCACAATTAACACTCGAGCGGGAGAATTAATTAGAGCTCCACAATATTTTTGATAATTTTAGTAAATTCTTATATAGCTGTATACAACGCCTTAATAATAGCATCTCTGTGCCATCTATAAGCTAAACACATGATAATTGGGAACACACTAAAACTCTCATTTAAAATAATGGTCTATTTCAAATGAGGGATATCATGCCTATCCATGATGTGTGGAAAGGATCACAGGAATCATTCAAATTCTTTTGACTTTAAAGTATATACTGAAATATGTATAAGATGGTTGATATTGCCACAATGGGCAGAAAATAACATTGTGATTTTGACCAATCAATTGAATTTTATTGTTAACCAGAAGATAAAGGGTTCCTTATTTGAAAGAGGAGAACCATCTATTCAATAAATATATTTAAAACATATTCGTAATTTTTAAGATAATAAAAAACAACTGAGAATGATACAAAAGCTGAGTAATAGAGAATAATGCTATAAAAAGTGCATCAACACTGAGTACAATTTATTTCTAATATTTTGTTATGAAAATAGTCATAGTAGGTGTTGTATAGCTGATCAGAAGGTAAATCACAAATTCAATATACATATTTTATAATTTATTTAAATTATTGATTGTGTAGATAGGGAAAAGTGCATCTGTATATTTATTCAAAAAGAATATTCCTTTTCTTCTTATCAAAACAGTTCAATGATTCCACTACTAGCAATTGAATACATGTTTATAAGGCATTTTGAAATAAAGTCTATATACAGGTCATATTATTGCATTTGTTCAAACTTGTTAAGACATAGACAAGAAACTACATGAAACCAGAAAGAGAAGTGCAAGACATAGGTAAGCAATTACATACATCCCCAGTTCAGTATATCCAATTAAATAATTTCATATTTCTTGATGTTAGCTGTTTGCAGAAATATGTAATGCAAGACATGTCTATGCAGTATATAAAATTGTAATCAGACCTTGCCTAGCATTTATATCCCACCTTAAAAGGTATAATCAACAAACTATAAACTATTTTGGAAATTTTACATTTTCCTACTTGAATGATCACTGTATCTGTTAATACATATTTGGTCTTTTAATATTATGATCATTTATAAATGTCCCTAGTAGCTCAGAATATGATGATTTGCATGGTGGAGGGAGGTGATATGTACAACAGATAAATAGGTAACTATATCTATGTTTTTTTAGCCAACCAGGATTCTCAAGGGGAGATGTGGATTGAAAGAAGGATTTTTAAGTTATTGCTGATATTCTGAAGCTCAGATCTGTTTGCAATAAGTGAGCTAGCAGTTGGTGTTCCACTTTGCTCCCTCACAGAGAGTCACAGAGCTTCTGGAGAGAGATTGGTTTACCTTCCTTAGGGATAGCAGTGTTTTAGACTGTTAGAGGATAATATACTAGCACTTTGTCTCTGTGTGTATTTATTCTCCAGCTTTTATTATTTTTTGTTTACTTAAAAAATGAAGAAGATTATTAATACCAAAAATAACCACATTAACAGCTAGACTAGAGAGAGACTTGTAGTAACCTAGTAGGTTAGGTTATGAGTGGAGTACTATTTTGTGCTCCCACTCACACATTAAAGGGGCAGTATACACCAATTTTCATTTAACTGCATGCAACAGACACTACTATAATATGCACAGATACTGATCTAAAAATCCAGTATAAAACCGTGTAAAAACTTACTTAGAAGCTCCCAGTTTAGCACTGTTAAAAAGATTAGCTGAAACACCCATTGAAAGTGGGAAATATTCAGACACTCCCCCCCTCCCTCTTCCTCTGAATATGAAAATACTCTTTACACAAACAGGAGCAAGCTGGAGTAGGTATATACATCAGTATTCTCCTAAAACTTTGTGGCTTGGTTAGGAGTCTGAAAATCAGCACAATGTTATTTAAAAATAAGCAAAACTATACTTTTTTAAAATAAAACAAAAACTGTATAGGCTACATAAAGGGGTCATCTACAAAACATTTATGCAAAGAAAAATCTAGTGTATAATGTCCCTTTAAGGGCCAGATTACAAGTGGAGCGCTAAATATCACTTTCATGAAATTGATATTTGCGCTTCACTGAGTAATACCAATGCACGCTAATGTGTGCTGGTATTACAAGTTGACAGCAATGCAAACATGAGCTTGCGTATGTATTGCTGGGAAGCATTGCACTAATGAGACCTCACTTCCATAGGCTCCAATGGGAGCCTCCTTCTCATGCCGTGAGATATGACATGAGAGCTAGCTCAGTAAAGGGGGTAAGCCACTCAGCGATGGCAGCAAATTGTTAATATATATGTATATGATTATATACAGTACATATATATTTATGTGTTAATATGTGTATATACACATATTTAGAAATAACAAACAGTTCCCCTCTCTCAGTGAATCCCCTCGCTAATTAACAGTTATTGATTATAGATGCAGAAGTGTATATATTTATGAGAAATTATTGCATTATTTCAGGTCTAGTTCTTGTGAGCCTCAAAACATTCATGTATATATGTAGGCAACTGAAGAGTTAAACAAAATAATTAATGTTAACCAATAGGAGTGATTTTGGTGTTTTAAAAGGTAGTGCTAATTACCTATGTGCTATTAGCTTTTGACAACGACTTCCAGCCGAAACAAGTCCGCTGTGTAATGATAAACACTGTGGGGGACTTTAAAAATGCCTGAGACAAGCATAAGGCTATCCTATGAACTAGATACGTTTATACTGTTAGGTAATATCGGGCAGACTTGCTGGGCCTATGGCTCTTATTTGCTGTCAATATCTATGTAATAATATGTTTCTATGTTTCTATATACACACACACACACACACATAAACCAATATATATAGTACCAAAATACTATCACATATATGTAGAAATATGTATTTATGAATAACTAGAAAATGATCTCCTATATCTGGTTTGTGCGTGAGTAGGGTGTGTTAAGGTAAGTATAAAGCCTTTAAAAAAACATAATTTATGCTTACCTGATAAATTTATTTCTCTTGTAGTGTATCCAGTCCACGGATCATCCATTACTTATGGGATATTCTCCTTCCCAACAGGAAGTTGCAAGAGGATCACCAACAGCAGAGCTACTATATAGCTCCACCCCTAACTGTCATATCCAGTCATTGGACCGAAAACAAACAGAGAAAGGAGAAACCATAGGGTGCAGTGGTGACTGTAGTTTAATTAAAATTTAGACCTGCCTTAAAAGGACAGGGCGGGCCGTGGACTGGATACACTACAAGAGAAATAAATTTATCAGGTAAGCATAAATTATGTTTTCTCTTGTTAAGTGTATCCAGTCCACGGATCATCCATTACTTATGGGATACCAATACCAAAGCTAAAGTACACGGATGATGGGAGGGACAAGGCAGGATTAAGCGGAAGGAACCACTGCCTGAAGAACCTTTCTCTAAAACACAGCCTCCGAAGAAGCAAAGTATCAAATTTGTAAAACTTTGAAAAAGTTTGAAGCGAAGACCAAGTCGCAGCCTTGCAAATCTGTTCAACAGAGGCCTCATTTTTGAAGGCCCAGGTGGAAGCCACAGCTCTAGTAGAATGAGCTGTAATCCTTTCAGGGGGCTGCTGTCCAGTAGTCTCATAGGCTAGGCGTATTACGCTCCGAAGCCAAAAGGAAAGAGAGGTTGCCGAAGCTTTTTGACCTCTCCTCTGTCCAGAGTAAACGACAAACAGGAAAGATGTTTGATGAAAATCCTTAGTAGCTTGTAAGTAAAACTTCAAGGCACGGACTAAGTCCAGATTATGTAAAAGACGTTCCTTCTTTGAAGAAGGATTAGGGCACAACGATGGAACAACAATCTCTTGATTGATATTCTTGTTAGCAACCACCTTAGGTAAAAACCCAGGTTTGGTACGCAGAACTACCTTATCTGCATGAAAAATCAGATAAGGACAATCACATTGTAAGGCAGATAGCTCAGAGACTCTCCGAGCCGAGGAAATAGCCATCAAAAACAGAACTTTCCAAGATAAAAGTTTAATATCAATGGAATAAAGGGGTTCAAACGGAACTCCTTGAAGAACCTTAAGAACCAAGATTAAGCTCCACGGGGGAGCAACAGGTTTAAACACAGGCTTAATTCTAACCAAAGCCTGGCAAAATACCTGGACGTCTGGAACCTCTGCCAGATGCTTGTGCAAAAGAATAGACAGAGCAGAAATCTGTCCCTTTAAGGAACTAGCTGATAATCCTTTGTCCAAGCCCTCTTGGAGAAAAGACAATATTCTAGGAATCCTAACCTTACTCCATGAGTAATTCTTGGATTCACACTAATAAAGATATTTACTCCATATCTTGTGGTAGATTTTCCTGGTAACAGGCTTTCGTGCCTGTATTAAAGTATCAATGACTGACTCAGAGAAGCCACGCTTTGATAGAATCAAGTGTTCAATCTCCATGCAGTCAGTCTCAGAGAAATTAGATTTGGATGATTGAAAGGACCTTGTATCAGAAGGTCCTGTCTTAGAGGCAGAGTCCATGGTGGAAAGGATGACATGTCCACTAGGTCTGCATACAAAGTCCTGCGTGGCCACGCAGGTGCTATCAGAATCACTGATGCTCTCTCCTGTTTGATTTTGGCAATCAGTCGAGGGAGCAGAGGAAACGGTGGAAACACATAAGCCAGGTTGAAGAACCAAGGCGCTGGATCCGTAACAAGGAAGCTTGGCGTTCTGGCGAGACGCCATGAGATCCAACTCTGGTTTGCCCCAACGATGAATCAACTGAGCAAACACCTCCGGATGGAGTTCCCATTCCCCCGGATGGAAAGTCTGACGACTTAGAAAATCCGCCTCCCAGTTCTCCACGCCTGGGATATGGAGTGCTGACAGGTGGCAAGAGTGTTACTCTGCCCAGCGAATTATTTTTGAGACTTCTAACATCACTAGGGAACTCCTGGTTCCCCCTTGATGGTTGATGTAAGCCACAGTCGTGATGTTGTCCGACTGAAATCTGATGAACCTCAGTGTTGCTAATTGAGGCCAAGCCAGAAGAGCATTGAATATCGCTCTTAACTCCAGAATATTTATTGGAAGGAGTTTCTCCTCCTGAGTCCACGATCCCTGTGCCTTCAGGGAATTCCAGACTGCACCCCAACCTAGAAGGCTGGCATCTGTTGTTACAATTGTCCAATCTGGCCTGCGAAAGGTCATACCCTTGGACAGGTGTACCCGAGACAACCCCCAGAGAAGAGAATCTCTGGTCTCTTGATCCAGATTTAGCAGAGGGGACAAATCTGTGTAATCCCCATTCCACTGACTCAGCATGCATAATTGCAGCGGTCTGAGATGAAGGCGCGCAAATGGCACTATGTCCATTGCCGCTACCATTAAGCCGATTACCTCCATACACTGAGCTACCGAAGGGCGCGGAATGGAGTGAAGAACACGGCAAGCATTTAGAAGTTTTGATAACCTGGACTCCATCAGGTAAATTTTCATTTCTACAGAATCTATAAGAGTCCCTAAGAAGGAGACTCTTGTGAGTGGGGATAGAGAACTCTTTTCCACCCGTGTGACCTCAGAAATGCCAGAACTATCTCTGTATGAGACTTGGCAACTTGAAAGCTTGACGCCTTTATCAGGATGTCGTGTAGATACGGAGCCACCGCTATGCCTCGCGGTCTTAGAACCTTTGTAAAGATTCTCGGGGCTGTAGCCAACCCGAAGGGAAGAGCTACAAATTGGTAATGCCTGTCTAGAAAGGCAAACCTTAGAAACCGATGATGATCTTTGTGAATCGGTATGTGAAGGTAGGCATCCTTTAAGTCCACTGTGGTCATGTACTGACCTTCTTGGATCATGGGTAGGATGGTCCGAATAGTTTCCATTTTGAAAGATGGAACTCTGAGGAATTTGTTTAAGATCTTTAGATCCAAAATTGGTCTGAAGGTTCCCTCTTTTTTGGGAACCACAAACAGATTTGAATAAAAACCCTGTCCTTGTTCTGTCCATGGAACTGGATGGATCACTCCCATAGCTAGGAGGTCTTGCACACAGCGTAGGAATGCCTCTTTCCTTATCTGATTTGCAGATAGCCTTGAAAGATGAAATCTCCCTTGTGGAGGGGAAGCTTTGAAGTCCAGAAGATATCCCTGAGATATGATCTCCAACGCCCAGGGATTCTGAACATCTCTTGCCCACGCCTGGGCGAAGAGAGAAAGTCTGCCCCCTACTAGATCCGTCACAGGATAGGGGGGCCGTTCCTTCATGCTGTCTTAGAGGCAGCAGCAGGCTTTCTGGCCTGCTTGCCTTTGTTCCAGGACTGGTTAGGTTTCCAGGCCTGCTAAGATTGAGCAAAAGTTCCCTCTTGTTTTGAAGCGGAGGAAGTTGATACTGCACCTGCCTTGAAATTTCGAAAGGCACGAAAATTAGACTGTTTGGCCTTTGCTTTGGCCTTGTCCTGAGGAAGGGTGTGACCCTTACCTCCAGTAATGTCAGCAATAATTTCCTTACAACCAGGCCCGAATAAGGTCTGCCCCTTGAAAGGAATGTTGAGTAATTTAGAAGTCACGTCAGCTGACCAGGATTTAAGCCATAGCGCCCTACGTGCTTGGATGGCGAATCCGGAATTCTTAGCCGTTAGTTTAGTCAAATGAACAATGGCATCAGAAACAAATGAGTTAGCTAGCTTAAGTGTTCTAAGCTTGTCAATAATTTCAGTCAATGGAGCTGTATGGATGGCCTCTTCCAGGGCCTCAAACCAGAATGCCGCCAGGCACAATGCATGCAAGGGGCTGTAAAATAAAACCTTGTTGAATAAACATTTTCTTAAGGTAACCCTCCAATTTTTTATCCATTGGATCTGAAAAAGCACAACTGTCCTCAACCGGGATAGTAGAACGCTTTGCTAAAGTAGAAACTGCTCCCTCCACCTTAGGGACCGTCTGCCATAAGTCCCGTGTAGTGGCGTCTATTGGAAACATTTTTCTAAATATAGGAGGTGGGGAAAAAGGCACACCCGGTCTATCCCACTCCTTGCTAATAATTTCTGTAAGCCTTTTAGGTATAGGAAAAACATCAGTACACACCGGTACCGCATAGTATTTATCCAGCCTACACAATTTCTCTGGTACTGCAACTGTGTTACAGTCATTCAGAGCATCTTATACCTCCCCAAGCAACACATGGAGGTTCTCAAGCTTAAATTTAAAATTAGAAATCTCTGAATCAGGTTACCCCGAATCAGAGATGTCACCCACAGACTGAGCTCTCCGTCCTCATGATCTGCATATTGTGACGCAGTATCAGACATGGCCCTTACAGCATCTGCGCGCTCTGTATTTCTCCTAACCCCAGAGCAATCGCGCTTGCCTCTTAATTCAGGCAACCTGGATAATACCTCTGACAGGGTATTATTCATGATTGCAGCCATGTCCTGCAAGGTAATCGCTATGGGCGTCCCTGATGTAATTGGCGCCATATTAGCGTGCATCCCCTGAGCGGGAGGCGAAGCCTTTTGAGCCCTCCAGAGATGTCCTGGATCATGCAGGAAGAAGCTGGATGTCTGTGTCAGTAATTTTAGCTGCACAGAAAAGCACTAAAATAGGCCCTTCCCACTCATATTGCAACAGTGGAAAGCCTAAGGAAACTGTTACTAGGCAAAATTCAAGCCAGCCACGTGGAAAAAACTAGGCCCCAATAAGTTTTATCACCAAATACATATAAAAATGATTAAACATGCCAGCAAATGATTTATATTACATTTTTATAAGAGTATGTATCTCTATTAATAAGCCTGATACCAGTCGCTATCACTGCATTTAAGGCTTTACTTACATTAGTTCGGTATCAGCAGCATTTTCTAGCAAATTCCACCCCTAGAAAAATATTAACTGCACATACCTTATTGTAGGAAAACCTGCACGCCATTCCCTCTCTGAAGTTACCTCACTCCTCAGAATATGTGAGAACAGCCATGAATCTTAGTTACTTCTGCTAAGATCATAGAAAACGCAGGCAGATTCTTCTTCTACATACTGCCTTAGATAAACAGTACACTCCGGCACCATTTAAAAATAACAAACTTTTGATTGAAGAATAAACTAAGTATAAAACACCACACTCCTCTTACGACCTCCATCTTGGTTGAGGCTTGCAAGAGAATGACTGGATATGACAGTTAGGGGAGGAGCTATATAGCAGCTCTGCTGTGGGTGATCCTCTTGCAACTTCCTGTTGGGAAGGAGAATATCCCATAAGTAATGGATGATCCATGGACTGCATACACTTAACAAGAGAAATCAATTTAAATGAAACAAATACTTATTGAGTTTGTTTTCTTTAGATTTTGTTGGTGCATTCATTCGGAAATTATGAAAATGAAAATCCGAATTTCAGTATGAGTATGCATTTGTTCTAAAACTAATGCACACGTCTAATACATAGTAGAACACATCATTTAATATTAAAAATTGTTACAAATGATTGTTCATGTTTTCAGGTATTTGAATGGAAAGGGCTCCAAAGTATATATACATATGTATTCAATTGAAAGGAAACAAATAAATACTGATTAAGTTCATCAGTATTTTTTATTTTATTTAAAATTTTGTTTACTACATTCATTTGGATATTTGTCTTTGTTTATGAAAACGAAAATCTGAATTTTGGTACAATGCAAATTTGTCCTAAAACTAATGTTTTCAGGTATTTGAATGAAAAGGGCTCCAAAGTATATATACATATGTATATATGTGTTTATATGTGTATATACATATATACACATATAAACATAAATACACATGCATACACAGATATAAACATATTTTATATATACACACACATACACTGTATTAATATATACATTATAGCCCTTTAAATTGAAATACCTTGTCATATACAAAATACCTTTAAATCCTTATAACTTTTTAAATATTTATATGAATAATTTTTATTATATAGTGTATATATGTGTGTAACACTTTATTTTAATGTATTTATTTTATTGTTTGGTGCAAATTTTTATTCAACTTGAACCCTTTACACGAGAACTTTAGTAGTGCTAACCTAACGAGCAGTCACGTTTATTGTCAACTTGTAATATGAGCGAATGTTAGAGCATGTGCAATATTTCAATATTATGCTTATGCTAACATAACCCTGAAATCTTTCCCTATGTGGGGTAAATATTCTACAGTGAGAGCTAACTGGTGATTGGTGCCTCCACACATTTGTCTCTTGTCATTGGCTGACTAGATGTGTTTAACTAGTTCCAGGTTGTGCATTGCTGCTCCTTCAGCTAAGGATATCAAGAGAATGAAGCAAATTAAATAATAGAAGTAAATGGGAAAGTTGTTCAAAATGTTATGTTCTATCTTAATCAAGAAAGAAAAAACTTGAATTTATATCCTTTTATAGTATAAAATAAAAATAATGTTTGAAAATAAAATAGAATTAAAAAATGTCCATTATGGCAAATCTCATTAGAAATTATAGCAAACAAATATTCATTAACAAACATAGAGCACTAAAGGGAAAGTAAAGAATGCAACAAAAGTGTTATTTAACCCCTTATAGCGCTGCCATTACAGGTTTAAAAAAACCTGGCTTGTGCGGGCGATATGGCTGCATTGAGCTCCATACCGCACCAAAAACAAGCAGTGTTTTGACGTGCACGTGCACGTTTTCCTCATAGGCATCAATAGGGAGAGCTGGCCAAAAAAAGTCTAATACCTGCGATCACGGAAACAAAAGCTCCGTAATGCAGCCCCATTGTTGTCTATGGGGAAAAAGAAAATACAGTTTAAACCTAACACACTAACATAAACCCCAAGTCTAAACACCCCTAATCTGCTGCCCCTGACAACGCCGACACCTGCTTACAGTTATTAATCCCTAATCTGCCGCTCCCGATATCGCTGTCACTATACTAAAGTTATTAACCCTTATTCTGCCAAACCCCAACATTGCCGCAAATATATTAAAGTTATTAACCCCTATACCACCGTCCCCCCAAAATCGCTGCAACTAAATAAAGTTATTAACCCCTAAATCTCTAGCCTCCCACATCACTACTGCTAAATAAACCTATTAACCCCTAAACCGCCATCCCCCCACATCGCAACAACCTAAATTAAACTATTAACCCCTTACCCTAACCCTAACGTAACCCTAACCCTAACAACCCCTAACTTTAACACAATTAAAATAGAGCTAAATTAAACTTACAATTATTAACTAAATAACCCTATTAACCCCTAAACCACCAGCCCCCACATCGCAGAAACCTAATTTAAACTATATTAATCCCTTAACGTAACCCTAATCCTAACCCCAACCCCAAACCTAACCCTAACACCCCCTAACTTAAACATAATGAAATTAGATCTAAATTAAAGGGCCAGCAAACTAGGGCCTAGATTTGGAGTTCGGCGGTAGCCGTCAAAACCAGCGTTAGAGGCTCCTAACACTGGTTTTGGCCGCCCGCTGGTATTTGGAGTCAGTGATTAAAGGGTCTAACGCTCACTTTTCAGCCGCGACTTTTCCATACCGCAGATCCCCCTACGCCATTTGCGTATCCTATCTTTTCAATGGGATCTTTCTAACGCTGGTATTTAGAGTCGTTTCTGAAGTGAGCGTTAGAGCTCTAACGACAAAATTCCAGCCGCCTGAAAATAGCAGGAGTTAAGAGCTTTCTGGCTAACGCCGGTTCATAAAGCTCTTAACTACTGTACCCTAAAGTACGCTAACACCCATAAACTACCTATGTACCCCTAAACCGAGCTCCCCCCACATCGCCGCCACTCGATTTAAATTTTTAACCCCTAATCTGCCGACCGCCACCTACGTTATACTTATGTACCCATAATCTGCTGCCCCTAACCCCGCCGACCCCTGTATTACATTTATTAACCCCTAACCTGCCCCCCACAACGTCGCCGCCAGCTACTTAAAATAATTAACCCCTAATCTTCCGACCGCAAAGCGCCGCCACCTACGTTATCCCTATGTACCCCTAATCTGCTACCCCTAACACCGCCGACCCCTATATTATATTTATTAACCCCTAATCTGCCCCCCTCAACGTCGCCGACACCTGCCTACACTTATTAACCCCTAATCTGCCGAGCGGACCTGAGCGCTACTATAATAAAGTTATTAACCCCTAATCCGCCTCACTAACCCTATCATAAATAGTATTAACCCCTAATCTGCCCTCCCTAACATCGCCGACACCTAACTTCAATTATTAACCCCTAATCTGACGACCGGAGCTCATCGCTATTCTAATAAATTGATTAACCCCTAAAGCTAAGTCTAACCCTAACACTAACACCCCCCCTAAATTAAATATAATTTTAATCTAACGAAATTAATTAACTCTTATTAAATAAATGATTCCTATTTAAAGCTAAATACTTACCTGTAAAATAAATCCTAATATAGCTACAATATAAATTATAATTATATTATAGCTATTTTAGGATTAATATTTATTTTACAGGCAACTTGGTATTTATTTTAACTAGGTACAATAGCTATTAAATAGTTAAGAACTATTTAATAGCTACCTAGTTAAAATAATAACAAATTTACCTGTAAAATAAATCCTAACCTAAGATATAATTAAACCTAACACTACCCTATCAATAAATTAATTAAATAAACTACCTACAATTACCTACAATTAACCTAACACTACACTATCAATAAATTAATTAAACACAATTCCTACAAATAAATACAATTAAATAAACTAGCTAAAGTACAAAAAATAAAAAAGAACTAAGTTACAAAAAATAATAAAATATTTACAAACATAAGAAAAATATTACAACAATTTAAACTAATTACACCTACTCTAAGCCCCCTAATAAAATAACACAGCCCCCCAAAATAAAAAATTCCCTACCCTATTCTAAATTAAAAAAGTTACAAGCTCTTTTACCTTATCAGCCCTGAACAGGGCCCTTTGCGGGGCATGCCCCAAGGATTTCAGCTCTTTTGCCTGTAAAAAAAAACATACCATACCCCCCCCAACATTACAACCCACCACCCACATACCCCTAATCTAACCCAAACCCCCCTTAAATAAACCTAACACTAAGCCCCTGAAGATCTTCCTACCTTGTCTTCACCAGACCAGGTTCACCGATCCGTCCTGGCTCCAACATCTTCATCCAACCCAAGCGGGGGTTGGCGATCCATCATCCGGTGCTGAAGAGGTCCAGAAGAGGAATTAAGGTAGGAATTTTCTGATTGGCTGATGGAATCAGCCAATCAGAATCAAGTTCAATCCGATTGGCTGATCCAATCAGCCAATCAGATTGAGCTCGCATTCTATTGGCTGATCGGAACAGCCAATAGAATGCGAGCTCAATCTGATTGGCTGATTGGATCAGCCAATCGGATTAAACTTGATTCTGATTGGCCGATTCCATCAGCCAATCAGAAAATTCCTACCTTAATTCCGATTGGCTGATAGAATCCTATCAGCCAATCGGAATTCGAGGGACGCCATCTTGGATGACGTCCCTTAAAGGAACCGTCATTCGTCGGGAGACAACGGAAGAAGAGGATGGATCCGCGTCGCCTGCTTCAAGATGGACCCGCTCCGCACCGGATGGAAGAAGATTGAAGATGCCGCTTGGAGAAGATGTTTGCCGGTCCGGATGTCCTCTTCTTGCCGGATAGGAGGAAGACTTTGGAGCCTCTTCTGGACCTCTTCAGCACCGGATGATGGATCGCCAACCCCCGCTTGGGTTGGATGAAGATGTTGGAGCCAGGACGGATCGGTGAACCTGGTATGGTGAAGACAAGGTAGGAAGATCTTCAGGGGCTTAGTGTTAGGTTTATTTAAGGGGGGTTTGGGTTAGATTAGGGGTATGTGGGTGGTGGGTTGTAATGTTGGGGGGGGGGTATGGTATGTTTTTTTTTACAGGCAAAAGAGCTGAAATCCTTGGGGCATGCCCCGCAAAGGGCCCTTTTCAGGGCTGGTAAGGTAAAAGAGCTTGTAACTTTTTTAATTTAGAATAGGGTAGGGAATTTTTTATTTTGGGGGGCTTTGTTATTTTATTAGGGGGCTTAGAGTAGGTGTAATTAGTTTAAAATTGTTGTACTATTTTTCTAATGTTTGTAAATATTTTATTATTTTTTGTAACTTAGTTCTTTTTTATTTTTTGTACTTTAGCTAGTTTATTTAATTGTATTTATTTGTAGGAATTGTGTTTAATTAATTTATTGATAGTGTAGTGTTAGGTTTAATTATATCTTAGGTTAGGATTTATTTTACAGGTAAATTTGTTATTATTTTAACTAGGTAACTATTAAATAGTTCTTAACTATTTAATAGCTATTGTACCTGGTTAAAATAATTAAAAAGTTGCCTGTAAAATAAATATTAATCCTAAAATAGCTATAATATAATTATAATTTATATTGTAGCTATATTAGGATTTATTTTACAGGTAAGTATTTAGCTTTAAATAGGAATAAGTTATTTAATAAGAGTTAATTTATTTCGTTAGATGTAAATTATATTTAACTTAGGGGGGTGTTAGTATTAGGGTTAGTCTTAGCTTTAGGGGTTAATACATTTATTTTAGTAGCGGTGAGGTCCGCTCGGCAGATTAGGGGTTAATAATTGAAGTTAGGTGTCGGCGATGTTAGGGAGGGCAGATTAGGGGTTAATACTATTTATGATAGGGTTAGTGAGGCGGATTAGGGGTTAATAACTTTATTATAGTAGCGCTCAGGTCCGCTCGGCAGATTAGGAGTTAATAAGTGTAGGCAGGTGTCGGCGACGTTGAGGGGGGCAGATTAGGGGTTAATAAATATAATATAGGGGTCGGCGATGTTAGGGCAGCAGATTAGGGGTACATAGGGATAACGTAGGTTGCGGCGGTTTACGGAGCGGCAGATTAGGGGTTAAAAAAAATATGCAGGTGTCAGCGATAGCGGGGGCGGCAGATTAGGGGTTAATAAGTGTAAGGTTAGGGGTGTTTAGACTTGGGGTACATGTTAGAGTGTTAGGTGCAGACGTAGGAAGTGTTTCCCCATAGGAAACAATGGGGCTGCGTTAGGAGCTGAACGCTGCTTTTTTGCAGGTGTTAGGTTTTTTTTCAGCTCAAACAGCCCCATTGTTTCCTATGGGAGAATCGTGCACGAGCACGTTTTTGAGGCCGGCCGCGTCTGTAAGCAACTCTGGTATTGAGAGTTGCATTTGCGGTAAAAATGCTCTACGCTCCTTTTTTGGAGCCTAACGCAGCATTTGTTTAAACTCTCGATACCAGAGTTAAATTTATGGTGCGGCCAGAAAAAAGCCCGCGGAGCGTTAACAGCCCTTTTACCGCCAAACTCCAAATCTAGGCCCAAGGAAATAATGTTACATAATTCTGCACATAGTGCAGAATTATATAACATTAGCTTAGTTCCAGATTTCAAAAGTGGTCTGGTAGCGGGAGCGAGCTACATTGATTTTAATAGCGCGATTGGGCCGGCTGTGATTAGACAGCGTGCCCAGATGAGCTTAGGAGAAGAAAACAGCCCCGCTCAGTAGAGCCAAGAGCAGTGTTCTGTTTTCTTGGCGTGATATCTTTTTAACTATTCCTTTAAGAAATCTGGAGCTAAGCTAATGTTATATAATTCTGCACTATGTGCAGAATTACATAACACTATTTCCTAGGTTTACTGGCCCTTTAAATATACAATTATTAAATAAATAATTTGTATGTAAAACTAAATACATACTTACCTGTGAAATAAGACCTAAGGTAGCTACAATATAACTAGTAGTTACATTGTAGCTAGCTTAGGTTTTATTTTTATTTCACAGGTAAGTTTGTATTTATTTTAACTAGGTAGAATAGTTAGTAAATAGTTATTAACTATTTACTAACTACCTAGCTAAAATAAATACTAACTTACCTGGGAAATAAAACCTAACCTGCCTTACACTAAAACCTAACATTACAAGAAATATAAAAACTACCATCATAAAAAATAAAAAATCTACCATTACAAAAAACAAAATGATCAAAAAATAAATAAAGATTATTCCTATTCTAATACGCTTTAACCCCTTAATGACCACAGCACTTTTCCATTTTCTGTCCGTTTGGGACCAAGGCTATTTTTACATTTTTGTTGTGTTTGTGTTTAGCTGTAATTTTCCTCTTACTCATTTACTGTACCCACACATATTATATACCGTTTTTCTTGCCATTAAATGGACTTTCTAAAGATACCATTATTTTCATCATATCTTATAATTTACTATAAAAAAATTATAAAATATGAAGAAAAAATGGAAAAAACACACTTTTTTAACTTTGACCCCCAAAATCTTTTACACATCTACAACCACCAAAAAAAAAACATGCTAAACTGTTTCTAAACTTTGTCCTGAGTTTAGAAATACCCAATGTTTACATGTTCTTTGCTTTTTTTGCAAGTTATAGGTCCATAAATACAAGTAGCACTTTGCTATTTCCAAACCACTTTTTTCAAAATTAGCGCTAGTTACATTGGAACACTAATATCTTTCAGGAATCCCTGAATATCCATTGACATGTATATATATTTTTTTAGAAGACATCCCAAAGTATTGATCTAGCCCCATTTTGGTATATTTCTTGCCACCATTTCACCGCCAAATGCGATCAAATACATTTTTTTTTCACTTTTTCACAAATTTTTTCACAAACTTTAGGTTTCTCATTGAAATAATTTACAAACAGCTTGTGCAATTATGGCATAAATAGTTGTAAATGCTTCTCTGGGATCCCCTTTGTTCAGAAATAGCAGACATATATGGCTTTGGCTTTGCTTTTTAATAATTTAGAAGGCTGCTAAATGCCACTGCGCACTACACGTGTATTATGCCCAGCAGTGAAGGGATTAATTAGGGAGCATGCAAGGAGCTTCTAGTTAATTTTAGATTTAGTGTAGTGTAGTAGACAACCCCAAGTATTGATTTAGGCCCATTTTGGTATATTTCATGCCACCATTTCACTGCCAAATGCGATCAAATTAAAAAAAACGCTAAATTTTTCACAATTTTAGGTTTCTCACTGAAATTATTTACAAACAGCTTGTGCAATTATGGCACAAATGGTTGTAAATGCTTCTCTGGGATCCCCTTTGTTCAGAAATAGCAGATATATATGACTTTGGCGTTGCTTTTTGGTAATTAGAAGGCCGCTAAATACTGCTGCACATCACACGTGTATTATGACTAGCAGTGAAGGGGTTAATTAGGTAGTTTGTAGGGAGCTTGCAGGGTTAATTTTAGCTTTAGTGTAGAGATCAGCCTCCCACCTGACACATCCCACCCCCTGATCCCTCCCAAACAGCTCCCTTCCCTCCCCCACCCCACAATTGTCCCCCCATCTTAAGTACTGGCAGAAAGTCTGCCAGTACTAAAATAATTTTTTTATAGCATATTTACATATGCTGCTGTGTAGGATCCCCCCTTAGCCCCCAACCTCCCTGATCCCCCCCCAAAACAGCTCTCTAACCCTCCCCCTCTGCATTATTGGGGGCCATCTTGGGTACTGGCAGCTGTCTGCCAGTACCCAACTTGCAGAAAAAAATGTTTTTTTTTTGTTTCTGTTTTTTTTTTCTGTAGTGTAGCTTTCCTCCCCCCACAGACCAACCCCCACACCTTGATTGATTGATTTTTTTAAAACTTGTATTCCCCTTTTTTAGCATTTTAGTAAACTTTTTGCTGTAGTGTAGCGTTTCCCACCCGCTCCCTCCCCGTGCACGCGCGCGCACCCTTGCGGGCCCCCGGACATCCCCGCCCACGATCCCGCCCCCCTCCACATCACTAGTGCCAACGATGGCCGTCACCCGCCTCCCGGTCCGGCTCCCACCCACCAACGAGGAAAGCCACCGATCTCCGGTGCAGAGAGGGCCACAGAGTGGCTCTCTCTGCACCAGATGGCTTAAAAATGTTATTGCAGGATGCCTCCATATCGAGGCATCACTGCAATAACCGGAAAGCAGCTGGAAGAGAGCAGGATCGCTTCCAGCTGCTTTCCACACCGAGGACGTGCAGGGTACGTCCTCAGGCATTAACTGCCTTTTTTTTTCGTTAAGGGGTTAAACAAGGGGTTACACAAAAGGGGTTAAACAAAAATACCCCAAAATAAAAAAGCCTAATCTAGAAAAACCTACGAAGGACCCTTAAAAGGACCTTTTGGGGCCCTTAAAGGGGCCTTTTGTAGGGCATTTCCCTGAGTTAAACAGCTCTTTTGCTCCCAAAAAAATACAAACACCCCTAACACTATACAAACCCCCACCCCCAAACTACCAAAGGCCCTTAAAAAGGCCTTTTGGGGGGGCCTTAAAAGGGCCTTTTGTAGGGCATTGCCCTAAGTTAAACAGCTCTTTTGCTAAAAAAAACACACACCCTAAAAATATACATTACACAAAATAACAAACAAAAGGCTAGATTCCGTGTTTTGCGTTATGAGGGGTGCGGAACTAACTTGCAAGTTATTGTCACTGCTCAGTTCCCTACAGTGCTGGTATTAAAGGTTTTTAAAAACCCGGCGTTATCAGGCAAGAAGTGAGTGTAGAGCAAAATTGAGCTCCATACCGCACCCTAAAACCAGCGCTGCTGAAAGCTGTGGTAAGCTGGTTTTACGTGCTCATGCACGATTTCCCCATAAACATCAATGGGGCGATCCGGCTGAAAAAAAGTCTAACACCTGCAAAAAAGTAGCGTAATGCTCCGTAATGCAGCGCCATTGATTCCTATGGGGAAACAAAATTTATGTTTACATCTAACACCCTAACATGAACCCTGAGTCTAAACACCCCTAATCTTACACTTATTAGCCCCTAATCTGCTGCCCCAGATATCACCGACACCTACATTATACTTATTAACCCCTAATCTGCCGCTCAGGACATCACTGCCACTATAATAAACATATTAACCCCTAAACCGCCTCACTCCTGCATCACAAACACTAATAAAATATTATTATTAACCCCTAATCTGCCACCTCTAACATCGCTACCACCTACCTACACTTATTAACCCCTAATCTGCCGCCACTATAATAAATTTATTAACCCCTAAACCTAAGTCTAACTCTAACCCTAACAACCCCAAAACAAATATAATTAAAATAAATCTAAATAAAACCTATTATTAATAACTAAATAATTCCTATTTAAAACTAAATACTTACCTATAAATAAACCTTAAGCTAGCTACAATATAACTAATAGTTACATTGTATCTATCTTAGGTTTTATATTTATTTCACAGGCAAGTTTGTATTTATTTTAACTAGGTAGACTAGTTAGCAAATAGTTATTAACTATTTACTAACTACCTAGCTAAATAAATACAAATTTACCTGTAAAATAAAACCTAACCTGAGTTACACTAACACCTAACCTTACACTACAATTAAATAAATTACCTAAATTAAATACAATTACCTAAATTACAAAAACAAACACTAAATTACACAAAATAAAAAAGAAATGATCAGATATTTAAACTAATTACACCTAATCTAATAGCCCTATCAAAATAAAAAAAGCCCCCCCCCCAAAAAAAAAACCTAGCCTAAACTACCAATAGTCCTTAAAAGGGCCTTTTGCGGGTCATTGCTCCAAAGAAATCATCTCTTGTACCTGTAAAAAAAAAATACAAACACCCCCCAACAGTAAAACCCACCACCCACACAACTAACCCCCCAAATAAAATCCTAACTAAAAAAACCTAAGCTCCCCATTGCCCTGAAAAGGGCATTTGGATGGGCATTGCCCTTAAAAGGGCATTTAGCTCTTTTTTCAATTGCCCAAACCCTAATCTAAAAATAAAACCCAACCAATAAACCGTTAACATAAACTAACACTAACGCCCAAAGATCCACTGTTGGCTAATTCGAATTAGCCAATAGAATGAGAGCTGCTTAAATCCTATAGGCTGATTTGAACAGCCAATAGGATTTAAGTAGCTCTCATTCTACAGGCTAATTCGAATTAGGCAACAGAATGAGAGCTGCTTAAATCCTATTGGCTGATTTGAACAGCCAATAGGATTTTAGCAGCCCTAATTCCTATTGGCTGATTCAAATTTTTTCAGCCAATAGGAATTCAAGGGACACCATATTGAATTGCGTCCCTTGCATTGAAGATTCAGTGTATGGTGGCAACATATGAAGAGGATGCTCCATGACAGATGTCTTCAGGATGGACCCGCTCCGCGCCTCCAGGATCAAGATAGAAGATGCCGCCTGGATGAAGATTGAAGAGGTCGCCTGGATGAAGACTTCTCACCTCTTGAATCAGGACTTCGCCACCGGGATGAAGATTGAAGAGGCCGTCTGGATGAAGACTTCTTGCTGCCTGGATCAGGACTTCAACTCCGGGATGAAGATCATTCAAGTGGGACTTCAAAAACTGTAAGTGGATCGTCAGGGGGTTGGTGTTAGGCTTTTTTTAAGGGTGTTTTTGGGTGGGTTTTTTTTTTAGTTTAGGTTCTAGGCAGTAAAAGAGCTAAATGCCCTTTTAAAGGCAATGCCCTTACAAATGTCCTTTTCAGGGCAATGGGTAACTTAGTTTTTTTTAGAATTAGGTTTTTTATTTTGGGGGGTTGGTTGGGTGGTGGGTTTTACTGTTGGGGGTCTTTGTGTTTTTTGTACAGGTAAAAGAGCTGATATTTTTGGGGCAGTGCCCCACAAAAGGCCCTTTTAAGGGCCATTGGTAGTTTATTGTAGGCTAGGGGTCTTTTTTATTTTGGGTGGGCTTTTTTATTTTAATAAGGCTATTAGATTAGATTATTTTGGATAATTTAGTTTTTTATTTTTTGTAATTTTTAGAGTAGTGTTAGGATTTTTTTAATGTGTAGTTTAGTTTCATTTAATTGTTAGTTTCTTTAATTTTAGTTTAATCATTATATTAGTTTAATTGTTAGTTTAAACTTAGTTATTTTAATTTGACAGGTAAGTTTTAATTTAATTTAAGATAGGGAAATTGTAATATAAAGTTAAGGTTGTGGTTAGGTTTAGGGGTTACTAGTTTAAATTAGTTGATTGCGATGTGGGGGGCTTTCGGTTTAGATGTTAATAGTTTAATTAATATATTTCATTGTGGGGGGCTTTTGGTTTAGGGGTTATTAGGTTTATTATAGTGACGGCGGTGTAGGGCTTAATAACTTTAGTACAGTGGGGGCAATGTGGGCAGACCGCAGATTAGGGGTTAATATTATTTAAATAGTGGTTGCGATGCGGGAGGGCGGTGGTTTAGGGGTAAATACGTTTATTATAGTGGTGACGATGTCGGGGAGCGGCGGAAAAGGGGTTAAAAATGTTTTTTAGTATCAGCGATTTTGAGAGCAGCAGATTAGGGGTTAAAAACTTGAACATAGTATTTGCGATGCCGGAGGGCCTCGGTTTAGGGACTAATAGGTAGTTTATGGGTGTTCTTTTTAACACTTTAGTTATGAGTTTAGCTTTGTAGCCTAAAACTCATAACTATTGACTTTAGATGGCGGTACAGATCTTGTCGTTTTAGGCTGTAACGCTCGCTTTTTAGCCTCACCCCAAAACTCGTAATACCGGCGCTGTGGGAATTCCATGAAAAAATGTAATTGTTAGGAATGTGGTACTGACGTTGCGTTACAGGCTAAAAGGCTTGCGGTACAGCTATATAGACAAGACTTGTAATGGCTGCATTAGGGAAAATTATGCATTATGGGCCACTATTTGACTCATAATGCAAAACTCGTAATCTAGGTGAAATGTAATAATTAATATTTGTACAAAACTAATCAAATTTAAATGATTTTCGTAAAAAACAAGATTGTTTAAAAATTCTGAATGAATGATTTGTCTGTAATGGATTTTTTGCCCTTACACATCTCTTCTAATCAAATGCTACACAGCTCTGTGAATTGCTAAATATATATATATATATATATAAATGTAAATATTTGCATAAGATAAACCCGTCAGAGTATTCGAAAAGGACCAACATAACGGGGAGCCAATTTATTGGAAGGCACACAAAGGTTCAAGTTGCGGGAGGACAGCCAAACTCTCTCACCAACCTGGTAGGAAGGTGCGGGCAGCCTGGAACTTTTGGCACTGCATAGAACGATGAGCCTCAAGTGTGGGTGAGTGTATGCACTGTTGCAACATATCTCGTAGGACATCATTAGTAAATTCCTGAAAAACAGCAGGAGCATTACATAGGACAAAGGGCATTATAAGATACTCATAATGCCCACTCCTGGTGTTAAATGCTGTTTTCCATTTGTGGCCCTCCTTAATCCTAATGAGATTGTATGTTCCTCTAAAATCAAGTTTAGTAAAGACCATGGATGCATGGTCTTAACTTTTTTTTTTTCTTCACAAAGAAGAAGCCAGCCCCTGCAGGAGAGCAGGATTTGCGGATGATCCCCTGTGACAGAGCATCAGCAACATACTCCTCCACAGCACAATTCTCTGCAACAGACAGAGGGTAAACCCGGCCTCGAGGAGGAATTGCTCTGGGTTGCAAGTCTATGGCACAATCGTAAGACCGATGAGGAGGCAACGTACCGGCACGCACCTTGTCAAAAACATCTAGTAACTCTCGGTACTCCTCTGGCAATTGAGATACCGAAGAAGTGCACAAGACTTTAACTGGTTTCCGAAGACAAGTGGAAATACATTGCGGGGACCACAACAAAATTTTGGACCTGCGCCAGTCGAGACTGGGATTGTGTTTTTGGAGCCAGGGATAACCCAGACAACCGGAAAATTCAGAGAGTTTATCACCTGGAACTGGAGGGTTTCAAAATGGAGAGCCCCAACAGCCATGGACAGCGGAGCAGTTCGTGAGTAACGAGTGCGAGCTGAAGGGGCCTGCCATCAAAGGCCTCAATAGCAAGCAGAATGGACTGAGGCAAGACAGGAATGGAGTTCTTTGATACAAAAGCACTGTCAATGAAATAGCCTGCAGCACCGGGGTTAACAAGAGCCTGAGTGACTATGGAGGAGTCCACCCAAGAAAGGACAACCATGACCAAAGGTTTATCCTTAAACTGTTCCGGGGATGAGGATAAACCACCCAAGGTCTGCCCCCAACAGGACCTTAGGTGTGAGCATTTCCCAGCCGTGTAGGAAAAAACTTCAAAAGGTGGCCCTGTAACCCACAATAGAGGCAGAGCCCCTCCCTCCTCTAAAGAGATGCATGAATCCCAACTGCTTCAGCTCAGCAGTACCAGGTGACTCGGGACCAGGAGGCATGGGAGGATAGGGAGGCATGGGTGGGAATGAACACGTAGGAGACAACGGAACAGGAGTCTTCCACAAGCACTTCTTGAAAGAGGGCCTCTCTCTGAGTCTGATGTCAATTAGGATAAAAAAAGACACCAATGCCTCGAGATCCTCTGGAAGCAACTTTGTCTTTAATCACATCAGAGAGCCCATGAAATAAGGCGGCAACAAGGGCTTCATTGTTCCAACCTACCTCTGTGGCAAGCATACGGAACTCAATAGCAAGAGGCAAGAGCTGTGTCAGAGAGTAACGAGATGAGAAATCCCACCTTAGCTCTGTCAGAGGGAAATGCCTGAGGTAACATCTCAAAGTAAATGCCCACCTGGTTCAAAAACCCTCTGCACTGAATAGGATCGCCTCCATATCACTGAGGTAGAGGTGCAGAACCGGACATGCTCCTGGTAGGCATAGGTGCAGCAGCGGAAACAGGAGCAGCCATAACTTGCGGGACACTTTGGTCCAAATGTGCAGTGCAAGTCAGCGGGGTTTGCAGGGATAGTGCAAATTGATCCATGCTGTCTCACACGGATGATGCACGCCAGTCTGGCCATAAAAGGAAGTGCAAGAAATGAGCAGCATCCCCCACAATGTACCATAGTCAGGCAGATAGTTGAGTAAAATGGCTGCCAGCAGCACATGGCAAACAAAACAGGGAAAAACCCTGACATATGGATCTTTAGGAATATCCAAACTGACTGAAGCTACTAAAATGCTGCTATCTAGAAAACAGACTGAACCTTTAAAGTCACTGGAATAAAGGAGGTCTATGAAAGAAAGTTAGTATGCAAAGTGGAGTGTTTAGATTGCTTTTTCAAGTAGACAATATTATGCCATAAGCCAGAGGAGTAAAGGAAGTGCTTAGAAAACAAAAGAACAGAAAAACATCATAGTGTAGTTTGTTAACCACTTTGCTATATTAATGTCAGATTATTGTTGCTCACCTGGTGGATCCTCATCAATATGAGGTATATAATATGTTCAGTTAAGTTAGGATACATTATCCCCAACACTTTCGGCTAGATTACAAGTTTTTGTCGGTAAGGCTTGTGGGGCTTACGCTCCTTTTTTTCTTACCGCTCCCTTAAGCCAACGCTGGTATTAAGAGTTTTATGCAAGCCGGCGTTAGCCTCAGAAAAGTGAGCGTTGAGCAAAATTTAGCTCCACATCTCACCTCGATACCAGCGTTGCTTTCGGTAGCGGTAAGCTGGCAACACGTGCTCGTGCACAATTTCCCCATATGAAACCTATGGGGCTGAAAAAACACCTGCAAAAAAGCTGCGTTCAGCTCCTAACGCAGCCCCATTGTTTCCTATAGGGAAATAAAAAATATGTCTACACCTAACACCCTAACATGAACCCCAAGTCTAAACACCCCTAATATTCCGCCCCTGACATCGCCGACCACTGCATTATATAATTAACCCCTAATCTGCCACTCCGGACCCCGCCCGCCACCTACATTATACTTATAAACCCCTAATCTGCTGCCCCCAACATTGCCGACACCTACATTATATGCATTAACCCCTAATCTGCCCCCCCAATGTTGCCGTAACTATATTACATTTATTAACCCCTAATCTGCTGCCGCCAATGTCGCCGCCACTATAATAAAGTTATTAACCCCTAAACCTAAGTCTAACCCTAACCCCCCTAACTTAAATATAATTTAAACGAAATTAATTTAACATAATTAAATAAATTAATCCTATTTAAAACTAAATACTTACCGATAAAATAAACCCAAAGCTAGCTACATAATAACTAATAGTTACATTTGTATCTAGCTTAGGGTTTATTTTTATTTTACAGGCAACTTTGTATTTATTTTAACTAGGTACAATAGTTATTAAATAGTTATTAACTATTTAATAACTACCTAGCTAAAATAAGTACAAAATTACCTGTTACAATTACACCTATCACTACACTCTAATTAAACTAATTACCTAAACTACCTACAATTAATTACAATTAAATGAAATAAACTAAATTAGGATAAAAAACAAACACTAAATTGCAGAAAATAAAAAAATAATTACAAGAATTTTAAACTAATTACACCTAAAATAATCCCCCTAATAAAATAAAAAAGCCCCCCAAAATAATAAAATGTCCCTACCCTATACTAAATTACAAATAGCCCTTAAAAGGGCCTTTTGCGGGGCATTACCAATTGTATTTTTCCTACCTTAATTGCGATTGTCTAATAGAATTCTATCAGACAATCGGAATTCAAGGGACGCCATCTTGGATGACGTCATTTAAATGAACCTTCAGTCTTCGTTAGGACATCATTTGAAGAGGATGCTCCGCGTCGGCTGGATTGAAGATGGACCCGCTCCGCTCCGGAAGGATGAAGATAGAAGATGCTGCCTGGATGAAGCCTTCTGCCATCTGAAGGACCTCTTCTGCCCCGATCGGAAGAAGACTTCGGACCCTCTGGAGGACCACTTGTGCCCCGGCTTGGTGAAGACGTCTCAAGGTAGGGGTGATCTTCAGCGGGGTTAGTGTTAGGATTTTTTAAGGGGGGATTGGGTGGGTTTTAGAGTAGGGGTGTGTGGGTGGTGGGTTGTAATGTTGGGGGGGGTATTTTTTTACAGGTAAAAGAGCTGATTACTTTGGGGCAATGCCCCACAAAAGGCCATTTTAAGGGCTATTTGTAAGTTAGGATAAGGTAGGGAAATTTTATTATTTTGGGGGGCTTTTTTATTTTATTAGGGGGATAAGATTAGATGTAATTAGTTTAAAATTCTGGTAATTCTTTTTTTATTTTCTGTAATTTAGTGGGGGGTTTTCCGTAATTTAGTTTATTTAATTTAATTGTAATTAATTGTAGGTAGTTTAGGTAATTAGTTTAATTAGAGTGTAGTGTTAGGTGTAATTGTAACTTAGGTTAGGATTTATTTTACAGGTAATTTTGTACTTATTTTAGCTAGGTAGTTATTAAATAGTTAATAACTATTTAATAACTATTGTACCTAGTTAAAATAAATACAAAGTTACCTGTAAAATAAATATAAACCCTAAGCTAGCTTCAATGTAACTATTAGTTATATTGTAGCTAGCTTAGGGTTTATTTTATCGGTAAGTATTTAGTTTTAAATAGGATTAATTTATTTAATTATGTTAAATTAATTTTGTTTAATTTAAATTATATTTAAGTTAGGGGGGTTAGACTTAGGTTTAGGGGTTAATAACTTTATTATAGTAGCGGCGACGTTGGGGTTGGAAGATTAGGGGTTAATAATTGTAGGTAGGTGTCGGCGACGTTGGGGGGGAAGATTAGGGGTTAATAAAATTTAACTAGTGTTTGTGATGGTTTAGGGGTTAATACATTTATTAAAGTGGCGGCGATGTCCGGGCGGCAGATTAGGGGTTAATAATTGTAGGTAGGTGACGACGACGTTGGGGGCAGCAGATTAGGGGTTAATAAATATAATGTAGGTGTTGGCAATGTTAGTGGCAGCAGATTAGGGAATAATAATTATAAACACCAATTTATTTAGTCAGTCCTTGACGAGCAAATAAAGTAAAAGCGGACAATAGGACATCCAATTGGATAGGATCTTTAGAATAAAATGACCCAAATCGATCCTTAAGTGAAATCACAAATTAAAAAGTTAAAAAGATAATAAGTTCAGCCTTCACAAAAACACTCATACATTAATATGGTGTGCAGGTCATAATGAACGCAACAATGGATCTTAAAGTATACTATACAGATATGTATACTTATCCGTGCTTGCAGAGTCCAGTGTGTCTATTCTCTTACAGAGAAAGATTGCAGGTCATTCCGATGGAGGATGTAAAACAAACAGCTTCGGTAAGGGTCTCTGTGCTCCCGGACCACAATACCAGATGTGACGTCACTTGCTGTATAGCTCCGCCATTACGCGTTTCGTGAAGCTCTCTTCACTTCGTCAGAGGGTAATAGAATATCCTGATGCCATCCTCCTTCTTGAAACACTTATACACCTTGGAAAGGGGTGGGGCTTACTGTATAGGTATGCATCATCATGCTAAAGTATATATTAGTTGTATTTGTATCTTGTTAACTCTATTTGATGCATGTAAAATGATCAATTCCATTTAGAAAGTATGAAAAGTTATCTATCGTTAAAAGTCTACAAACTACTCCTCAGTAACAACAAACAATTGTAAACCATTCTAAAAATAAACTATTACAAGAGGGAATGTGTACATTTGTAATTACAAAAACATGGTCAGAATGAATACCCTTTACAGATTTTACTGCAATAAATGCAAAACAAATTCAAATAGGCTTGCACATTTTTTTTTATTTTTTTTTGGGGGGGGGGCTTAGTTGTGTATATCTACATATGCTATAAAAAAGAGAATAATAAATATAAAATTTAAATTTAAAAGATTATTTTAATGTACAATCTTTCAAGTTAAAAAAACTTAAAACAAAATAAAAACCTTAAAGTTAAAACCTTAAAGTTAAGATTAGAGTTCAAACTGTGAGGCACCACTTAAAGGAATGCTGCTATATGAATATCAGTGTTTAGACCTCTTGGTTTTAAGGTCTTTAGCTTATGGATCCGGGATTTTTCTCTACATCTATGTTCACTTAGCCTCTTTGGTCCTTTTGATACTGGTATTTGGACCATCATCCTAGATGTATTAAAAATATTCCTTTTGGACAATAAACAAAATTGTTCAAAAGAAAGATTTTGAAACTGCTTCCGATATACTTTAAAACAGATTTAAAGAGAAAAAATACTCAAACCATGTCATTGAACACTCCAATATGCAAGATAAAGAGAGCAATAGAAATGACCTTATACAAGCTAAAAAGCAGAATCCACTGAAAACAGAAAACCTAGAAAATAATAAGGCCAGAATAGGTTTATAACGACATACAACTGAGAATCGAGTAAAATAATAGAGAAACATTGGTGGGTATTGCAAAGAGATCCCTTGCTTGGAAATGAACTGAGCAATAGATTACTTTCAAGAAAAACATGAATATAGAAAACATTCTTGCCCCTACCAAATTGAGGAAGAAACACACAAATAGATCTTTCCCAATAAAAGGCTTTTTTAAGTGCGGGAGAAATAACTGTGTATGCTGTGAACATACTGACACTAACAAAGAGAACAATAAAATCATTGCACCAGTAGAAGAGAACCAGTTACCCATCAAGACATTTCTACATTGTAAATCGGATCACGTTGTATATATTCTCCAATGCACATGTAATTTATTTTATGTAGGTCATGCAAAGAAACTTCTAAAGACCAGGGCCCCAATTTATCAAGGTCTGTCGGACCTGATCCAACAGTGCAGATCAGGTCCGACAGACCTCACTGAATACGGCGAGCAATACGCTCACCTTATTCAGCATTGCAACGCCGCCCCCTGCAGACTCGCGGCCAATAGGCCGCCAGCAGGGGGTGTCAATCAACCCAATCATACTCGATCGGGTTGATTTCCGGCGATGTCTGTCCGCCTGCTCAGAGCAGGCGGACAGGTTACGGAGCAGCGGTCTTTGTGATCGCTGCTTCATAACTGCTGTTTCACGGGGGCATCAAGCTCCATTCGGAGCTTGATAAATATGCCCCCAGGTGTCTAGAATATATTAAGAGTATCAAAGATGGGGAACTGCAGTATTGTGTTTCAAGACATTTTTTGGAGGTTCACAACAAAAACCCTGATGAATTTAAAATTAAAGCAGTAGAAAAAATACCAGTATCTAAAGGACCAGAGAGGCTAAGTGAACTTAGATATAGATAAACATTCTGGATACATAAGCTAAAGACCTTAAAACGAAGAGGTCTAAACACCGATATTGATCTGGCAGCATTCCTTTAAGTGGTGCCTCACAGCTTTAACTCTGATCTTAACTTTAAGGTTTTACCTTTAAGGTTTTTATTTTATTTTAAGGTTTTTTTTCACTAGAAAGTTTGTACTTTAAAATAATCTTTTAAATTTTATATTTCAATTTTATATTTCATATTCTCTTTTTTATAGCATATGTAGATATATATAACTAAGTCCCCCCCAAAAATGTGCAAGTCTATTTGAATTTGTTTAACATTTATTGCAGTTAATCTGTAGAGGGTATTCATTCTGACCATGTTTTTGTAATTATTATTATCGGTTATTTGTAGAGCGTCAACAGATTTTGCAGCGCTATAAACAAAGGGGGAGTACAACAAAACAATTATAGGGATCAAATGGGTAGAGGGCCCTGCCAAGAGTTGCACTGTTGTAGTCAGCTCTTAAGAAGGTGATCTACAAACAGCTGGACTCTTAGGCTTACATGAAAAGGGGGTTCAGGGGATAGCAATGGAGGAGAGGAACTGGTATTAGGAAAGGTTAGTGAAGGTTGCATGCATCCCTGAACATTAGAGTCTTTAGGGAGCACCTGAAGCTTTTAAAACTAGAAGAGAGTCTTGTGGAGCGAGGCAGAGAGTGCCACAAGATGGGAGCCAGTCTGGAGACGTCCTGTAAATGGGAGTGTGATGAGGTGACAAGAGAGGAGGAGTGTAGGAGGTCATGAGCAGAGCGAAGGGGACAGGATGGAAATTATCTGGAGACAAGGTCTGAGATGTAGGGGGGAGCAGTGCAGTTGAGGGCTTTGTATGTCAGAATGAGAATTGTGTGTATGATCCTAGAGGCAAGAGGAAGCCAGTGAAGGGATTGGCAGAGAGGTGCAGCAGATGAAGAGCGACGTGTAAGGAAGATGAGTCTAGCAGAGGCATTCATTATGGATTGTAAAGGAGCTAGGTGGCAGGTGGGGAGACCAGAGAGGACAGAGTTGCAGTAATCAAGGCGGGAAAGAATGAGAGAGTGGATTAAAATCTTAGTTGTGTCTTGTGTAAGGAAGTGTCTAATTTTAAAGATGTTTTTAAGGTGGAAGCGGCAGGCTTTAGCCAAGGACTGAATGTGAGGAGTGAAAGAAAGATCTGAGTCAAATGTGACCCCGAGACATCGGGGGTGCGGTGTAGTGGTAATGATGGAGTTGTCGACAGTTATAGAGAGATTGGGGTGGAGAGTTTTGAGGAAGGGGGGAAATAAGGAGCTCAGTTTTGGAGAAATTTAGCTTGAGGTAGTGAGAGGACATCCAGTTAGAGATGTGAGAAAGACAGTTAGTGACATGGGTTAGCAAGGAAGGAGATAGGTCTGGTGCAGAGAAGTAGATTTTTTTGTAATTACAAATGTACAAATTCCCTCTTGTAATAGTTTGTTTTTAGAATTGCTTAGAATTGTTGGTTTTCACTGATGAGTTACTGATGAGTAGTTTGTAGACTTTTAAAGATAGATAGCTTTTCATACTTTCTAAATGGAATTAATCATTTTACATGCTTCAAATAGAGTTAACAAAATGCAAATACAACTAATATATACTTTAGCATGATAACGTATACCTATACAGTCAGCCCCACCCCTTTCCCAGGTATATTAGTGTTCCAAGAAGGAGGATGGCATCAGATTATTCTATTACCCTCTGACGAAGTGAAAAGAGCTTCACAAATCACGTAAGGGCGGAGCTATACAGCAAGTGATGTCACATCCAGTATTGCGGTCCAGGAGCACAGAGACCCTTACCGGAGCTGTTTGTTTTACATCCTCCATCGGAACAACTTGTAATCTTTCTCTGTGAGAGATTAGACGCACTGGATTCTGCAAGCATGGATAAATATACATATCTGTATAGTATACTTTAAGATCCAGCGTTGTGTTCATTATGACCTGCACACCATATTAATTTATGAGTGATTTTGTGAAGGCTGAACTGATTATCATTTTGACTTTTTAATGTATGATTTTGCTTAAGGATCGACTTGGGTCATTTTATTCTAAAGATCCCATCCAATTGGGTTTCCTATCGTACGTTTTTACTTTATTTGTTTGTCAAGGACTGACTAAATAAATAGTTTTTTATTATTACCTCTCATCAAGCATAAGCTGATTTGATTCCTTATTGGATTATAAGAAATAAAAGTGTTTTCCATCTCTAACTAAGTATTTCAGCGCTAACAAAGTGATTAATCTTTAACAAAGTGTTTCATCTCTAATACAGTGGGGATAATTTATCCTAACTTAACTGAGCATATTATATACTTCATATTGATGAGGATCCACCAGGTGAGCAACAATAATCTCACATTAATATAATAAAGTGGTTAACAAACTACACTATTACTCATCTTAGGGGACTTCAACATACCCCCTGATAATCCTAACATGCCTGCTGCCTCTAAACGTCTATCCCTTACCACCTCTTTAGGCCTGTCCCAATGGACAACATATCCAAAACACTGTGAAGGCAACTCCATAGACCTGGTCTTCACAAATCTCTGTGCTGTTTCCAACTCCCTTAACCTCCCCTTTCCTATCTCTGACCACCAACTACTAACTTTCTCTCTTACTCTACCTGCTACATCTTTGCAAGCCCCCAAAAAACTGCTAACTTACAGGAATTTAAATGACTTGGATCTCACAGACTTTTCCACTCAACTGAGTCCTCAGCTCTCTGACATTTCATCCCTCTCGTCCAAAGCTTGTGACTCTACAGTATAAATCGGCACTAAAATCAACACTTGACAAAACTGCACCCTCCACTCTTCGACGTACATCAATCATACGACGGCAACCGTTGCACACTAAACAGACCAGATATATTCAGCAATGCCTACGGGGTGTGCTGATTTCCAGCATTATAAATTCACCCTTAAGTCCTACAACTCTGCGCTCAGCCTGGCCAAACAAGTCTATTTCTCCTCCCTTGTGTCATCTCACGCATCCAACCCCAGAAAGCTGTTCTCAACCTTTAACTCCCTTCTACCTTCGCCTGCCCCCCCCGCCCACTACCACCCCCCGCCCACTACCAACCTTACTGCTCAAATTATTGCTGATCACTTCAAAAATAAAATTGACACCATTAGAAAAGAGATCTGCACCTCACACCCCTCAAACCCAGCAATCCTACCCACCCCTTCTATTAACAAAAATGTATGCTACTTCCCTCCTGTAACAGAGGAAGAAGTCTCTGCACTCCTATCCTTGGCTCATCTCACAACCTGCCCACTTGACTGTATTCCTTCACGACTTCTTCCCTCTCTCTCTGCTTTACTAACCCTTACCCTAACTCATCTCTTTAACCAATCTCTCAAAACTGGCACATTTCCTGATACATTCAAGCATGTGTCTATCATACCAATCCTAAAAAAAGCCCACGCTTGACGCCTACACCCCTTTTAACTATCAACCTGTCTCCTTACTTCCCTTTGCTTCAAAATTATTGGAAAGACTAGTCTATAATTGGCTAACTCAATTTCTCACAACTATCTCCATTCTTGATCCACTACAATCTGGTTTCCGCCCTAAACACTCAACAGAAACTGATCTTGCTAAAGTAACAAATGACCTGTTATCAGCTAAAGCAAAAGGCCACTGCTCCTTACTAATTCTTCTTGACCTGTCCGCAGCTTTTTACACAGTTGACCATCCTCTCCTCCTCAAAATATTACATTCATTTGGCATCCGAGACACAGCCCTCTCCTGGTTTGCATCATATCTGTCAAACCACTCGTTTTGAGTTTCCTTTAACAACATATCTTGTGATCCTATGCCTCTCTCAGTTGGAGTCTTGGACCCATTGCTTTTCTCTCTCTATACATCCTGCCTTGGAAAACTTATAGCCTCCTTTTGATTACAGTACCACTTGTATGCTGATGATACCCATATCTATCGTTATCTTCCGATATCTCTCCCTCTTTACTCAACCAAATTTCTGACTGCTTCTCTGCAATTTCCTCTTGGATGTCTTCACACTACCTCCAACTCAATCTGTTGAAAACTGAGCTGCTTCTTATTCCTCTCTCTTCGAGATATCCAACACCTGACATTTCTATGACAGTTGGAGACTCTACTCTCAACACCCCACCCCAGGTCTGCTGTCTTGTGGTCACACTATACTCAGAACTCACATTCAACCCACATATACTTGTGCTTACCAAATCCTGCCATTCACACCTACGCAACATTTCCAGAATTTGTCCCTTCCTTACTCAAAAAAATACAAAAATACTTATTCATTCCCTCATTTTGTCACGCATTGATTATTGCAATCTACTTCTATATGGCCTTCCAAAACACCACCTCTCCTCCCTCCAATCTATTATAAATGCTTCTGCTAGACTCATCCAGCTAAGTCGCCTATCTACATCAGCTGCTCTGCTCTGCCAGTCTCTACACTGGCTCCCCATACACTCCAGAATACTATTTAAAGTATTAACTCTAACTTAAAAAGCACTCAACAGTCTAACTCCCAACTATATTTCCTCTCTCATCATGAAATATTCCCCATCCCGTCCTCTTCGATCAACCTCTGACCTATGTCTCTCCACTCCTGTTATCTAACCGCTTCCTATACTCCTCTAGCTTATGGCATAACATTGTCTACTTGAAAGCGCTGTATAAAAACACGCCACTTTGCACATATATATAAATATATATAAATATTTATTTATTTAAATAGTGATTTTACATTGGAGACATACATTTCATTTAAACCACATATTTAGATATACATTTTAGAAAGGTGTTTTCCATACCACATTGCCCCGATGCCAGGAAGATGAGGTTTCTAAGAGCAAACATTTTCTGTCTGGTATTTAATAAATGGGGTCCAGTAAAAACAACTTAATTCCCTGTTCTAGAAAATAAGAACAGTACAACAAAAAATACAAGTAATTAATCCTAAAAAAAACTTGTCAATTGGTAATACAAGAAACAAAAGGAGCAAATGTGACAGGAGTTAGATAAGGCTAGTGCTGCAAGTTTGGAATGGGGGATCATGTTAATGTTAGTGCTTTGTGTGGCATGAATAGGATAGGTGTGGTTAGAAGGTATAGTGTGTGTAGTCAATGATTAAAAAGGGGCAGGTAAAGGGGAGGGGGGAGAGGGGTTATAAGGAGGTGTGCAGTCGGAAGTGCATCAGACTAACCTTTCTTTTATTGTATTCCCACCCACCCACCCCAAAAATAGGAATGGATGCAAATGAGAGGCTAAGGTCAATCTGGAAATGTCACAGAAGGGATAAAAAGAGAAGAGTTGACACGGTTATGGGCAAGGATGTTGACCATTTGGTTGGATCATCATAAGACCGCCTGTGTACCCATAAGGAGTGAATAGCTGCAGCTGATGGTAGCAGGTGATGCAATTTTGTCTACGCCAGCCGGAGGCAAAACATTTCTTTAAAACAGATACACAGCTGGTTATATTAGGGTGCTGGAACGTGGATTGGTGATGGTGTTGCGGTGAAATTGGGGTCTGGCATGTAGGTGGGGCAGTTGGGGGGTGGGAGGATCCTGCAGCATACCCATTCTGGGTAGTGATCCAGTAGTCTAGCTGCTGGGCTGGCTTTGCCGCGGGTTCTCTTACACCCCTTGTTGCCTCGCCACAGGGGTTTGGCAGTCCTCCCCCCTGAAATGTGAGACCCAAGTTCATGTGAAAATGCTTGGGCATTTTATTATTGATTTGTGAACGTATAAGTTATGTTGATTGGCATTTTTTTTTGCTCTCATTCCAATTTGGTGCCATAAAGGCAACTTTCTGATTAAATAAATGTGACCTTTCCAAATTTTTGCCAATAAACTAATGTTGTTGCATATTTATTTCAAGGATTTAACCCCTTAATGACCAAGGACGTATGCCACATGTCCTAAAAAAAATACAGTTAATGACTGAGGACGTGTGGCGTACGTCCTTGTTCTGGATAGCAGCTGGAAGCGATCCTGCTCGCTTCCAGCTGCTTTCCGGTTATTGCAGTGATGCCTCGATATCGAGGCATCCTGCAATAACCCCCCCTTGGCCATCCGATGCAGAGAGAGCCACTCTGTGGCCCTCTCTGCACCGGACATCGGTGGCCGGTATCGTTGATGGGTGGGAGCAAGTCTGGGAGGCGGGTGGGCGGCCATCGATATGCTGAGTGGAGTGGAGGGGGCGGGACCGGGGGAGCGGGATGGACGGGAGCACGCATGGGAGCGGGCGCGTGCATGGGGCGGGAGCGGGAGGGAACCGCTACTCTGCAGAAAAATAAAGCTGTCAAAAGTAAAAAAAAAAAGTTTTGAAAGCTGTAAATAAACAGCTAAGGGATCTGGAAGGGGTGGTGGTTGGTCGGGGGAAGGGGAAGCTACACTACAGAAAAGGGCATTTTTTTTTTAAATTAACATAATTAACCCCTTCACTGCTAGCCATAATACACGTGTGAAATGCAGCGGCATTTGGAGGCCTTCTAATTACCAAAAAGCAACGCCAAAGCCATATATGTCTGCTATTTCTGAACAAAGGGGATCCCAGAGAAGCATTTACAACCATTTGTGCCATAATTGCACAAGCTGTTTGTAAATGATTTCAGTGAGAAACCTAAAATTGCGAAAAATTTAACGTTTTTTTTAATTTGATCGCATTTGGCGGTTAAATGGTGGCATGAAATATACCAAAATTGGCCTAGATCAATACTTGGGGTTGTCTACTACACTACACCAAAGCTAAAATTATCCCTAAAAGCTCCCTACATGCTCCATAATTAACCCCTTCACTGCTGGGCATAATACACGTGTAGTGCACAGTGGCATTTAGCAGCCGTCTAATTACTAAAAAGCAACGCCAAAGCCATATATGTCTGCTATTTCTGAACAAAGGGGATCCCAGAGAAGAATTTACATCCATTTAAGCCATAATTGCATAAGCTGTTTGTAAATAATTTCAGTGAGAAACCAAAAGTTTGTGAAAAAATTTGTAAAAAAGTCAACGATTTTTTGTATTTAATCGCATTTGGCGGTGAAATGGTGGCATGAAATATACCAAAATGGGCCTAGATGAATACTTTGGGATGTCTACTAAAAAAAAATATATACATGTCAATGGATATTCAGAGATTCCTGAAAGATATTAGTGTTATAATTAGGGTTGCACCGATACCGATACTAGTATCGGTATCGGTACCGATACCAAGTATTTGCATGAGTACTTGTACTCGTGCAAATTCACTGATACTTAAACCAATACCTCCAATTCCTACCCATACGCCATCTTGTGGCATTTTTCAAACTGCATGTTCCCATTTCATTTTAAATTTGAATGGAGACTTAACTAAAAATTGTTCTGCCAATACAAATTGCTGTTATTTGTATTATTGTACATCAGAGCAGTCATTCAGACAAACCCCTGAAGTACTGGGCAGTAAATAAACTGACATTTAATGGCCAAAAAATATCTTTCTAACCCATGCAGTAGTGTGAAAAGTGAAAGACTGTTCAGCTTAGCGTCAAACGTCCTTGCTGTTAGCATAAACAGACTTATAGCTGAACATGCAGAGATGCTTCTGTTCCTTAATAAGAACTTTCCACTAACTTTTGAAAAAAATATTCTAATTGCTAGATTGCCTGTTATACTACTAGTTCTCCTCTTGCACAATTATGCTCAAAACATACTGTACTCTGAGGAACAACCTTAGCCAGGGCTGTACTGAGTCAGTAGAATGCAAATCCCCCATTTTTCTCAAAGAGGATTATTGGGATACTCCTTCCTCAATATTATTTTCAGAATTAAATTATATTACTTTGTATTAAGTAAAAATGTTAGATTTATGAGTTATATAGGCACCCTACAACCCAATTGCATCCAGTAATCCCCCGTTAAATTGTAGCTTTCCAGCCCTAGCTGCTGCAGCTGTTATTTATTGTTGTTATCATTAACATGTTATTGTAATATTTTTATTTATAAACATGTTCTGTAAACTTTGTGACCACAAGCACATAAATCTGTTTTATTATTTCAAAATGTCTTTTGAGGTACAGTTCATAATTATAAAGAAGTGATCTTAAATCATTACACTGTAATGTGCTAGGTAAACTGTCATGACATAAAAAAGTATCAGCAATTGGTATCGGTGGGTATTTGAAAAAAAGTATCGGTACTTGTACTCAGTCTTAAAAAAATGGTATCGGTGCAACCCTAGTTATAATGTAACTAGCGCTAATTTTGAAAAATAATGGTTTGGAAATAGCAAAGTGCTACTTGTACTTATTGCCCTAAAACTTACAAAAAAAGCAAAGAACATGTAAACATTGGGTATTTCTAAACTCAGGACAAAATTTAGAAACTATTTAGCATGGGTGTTTTTTGGTGGTTGTAGATGTGTAACAGATTTTGGGGGTCAAAGTTAGAAAAAGTGTGTTTTTTTCCTCATATTTTATAATTTTTTTTTAGTAAATTATAAGATATGATGAAAATAATGGTATCTTTAGAAAGTCCATTTAATGGTGAGAAAAATGATATATAATATGTGTGGGTACAATAAATGAGTAAGAGGAAAATTACAGCTAAACACAAACACCGCAGAAATGTAAAAATAGCCCTGGTCCCAAACGGACAGAAAATGGAAAAGTGCTGTGGTCATTAAGGGGTTAATAAGGTTTTATGCAGTCCTAACAAAGGTCTGCCTATGGGTGATGTATAAGGGTTTTGTAGGTAAGCCTATGGAATTGAAAAACGGTATATAGCATCTATGCCTAACAGAAAATTCTATAAAGATTTGTGGGTGCCAGATTCTAGCATTAGACAAGTTCTAATAATATCCAAAATATTCATATAATGAATTATCAATTATTTAATCATTAGTAAACAACACAAATGAAAACATTAGCTACATATTAGTCCTTTTAAAACCTATATATAATGCATGATATTTAAAAATAATATAATACAGTGTCCCTTGTGCTGTTCAAGAATACCGTAGTCTGATGTTAAAAATAGGTCCAGCTATTTATCCTAAAGATGATTCCTATTTGCAACTCCAATCAGTCAGTTTGAATGTCCTTCTGGGCAATATTGCAAATACAAAATTCAACAAAGTTCTCTAAAGTGAAGTGTATAAATGAGGTAATTATAGTTCCTTTGGAGATATTTTAAACTTCAGACCCCATACTTGTATGATATAGATTATCAGTACCTCTTTATTTCCTTGAATCTTCAGAGCTCCGAACTTAGCTTTTCGCAAATAATCAGTGGTTCACATGGCCTGATTAAATCCACTCACGGTGCCTAGAAGAAAGCATCTGAGCTACCCCTCTTGTAGCTTTGCAGTTCAGCGTCAAAGCCAGGCCACTCCCACTTGAGCAGGGTATCCTCCAAGAGATCGCTAATGGCAACATGTTTCAGCTCTCGAGAGTCTCTCAAGCCATTTAGGATCCCTTCTGTTAGTGTCTTTTTAAACACTATCACTTTAAATCAAGCCTCTCTGTAACAGCCAATCAGCATGCACAGTATTCAGCTTAACATTCCCGTAAATCATGTGGCTCTCATACAAATTAATATTTTATTATTTAATTATATTAATATTTTGGATATTATTAGAACTTGCCTAACGCTGATGCCCACAAATCTTCATATAATTTTCTGTATTTCATTATGAGGGCCAAGAAGCAAAAATGTGTATGGCATACAAGCAATCAAAAATAGTGAAAATCCTGACCGATCAGTCAGTAAGCAAAAGGCAGGGTAGTTGTGTGAATTTTAGGGTGCTCTGGGCTAGAAAAGGAACATTGGTAACATAATGCAAGCATCAAAATGGGGTATCCCCTCTTTCACACCCTACAAGAGGTAGAGGAATTTAAGGATATACTGTTCTTTCAAAATATTGGTCTAGTGGCCAGTTGATTGTAATAACAATGAAAAATATTTCACAGTATTGGTCATTGGCTACTCTAAAGAGGCACTTCTCCATGAAAGTATATCAAAAGACTTCTTCTTTGAAAAAGGGGCGTGCACCACTCAAGTGGTTTCACTGCTAATTAATGTCACAGTTGTGTTGCTGATACCAGGGCACAAAGATCCTTGTTTCACTGAGCAGGCATCCAAATAAATAGTAGCACAACAAAACAAAAATCTAGAAATTCTATATAGGTAATTTTTCTAATTAGTATTTTTTTTTTAATGCACTATAGATAATGGTAAACACAAATAAAACATTTTCTTTTATTTTGCATGAAGGCTTTTTCCATTCTTTTATATTTTTACAACTAAAATAATTTCCTACAATTGTTCAATATGCTGAATAAAAGTTGATATATATTTACAGAAAGTATTGAAAGTAATATAAACCACTAAAAATTACTTTAGCAGAGGGCTGTGAATTGGCTTAGTGGTAAAGGGGTTAAACTATTCCTGGATATTTTAAGAATGGAGCGGGATATGGTTTTGTTTGAGTTGGGAAATATGACTAGAAAACAGTATAGATAGAGATGTTGTAGGTGAGAACAGTTACCAGGATTAAGGGAAAACTAGGTTTAAATGATAAAAACAATAACATTCTTGCCTTTTCATATTGTAGGTGAGTGTAAGGATATTTTTTTTAATCTCTCATTATTTAGAGATACTACCCTTCATTAAAATTGGATCAATGTATACAAATGAGGCAATATAGCCCTATAATCTGTAATATAAAAACACATTTATTTAAAATTACATTTACAATTATACCAGATATGGTTAATCAAAATATTATCAAATAGACAAACAATTTTCATTTAAAAACATTATATTTATTTTATTTTAAGTTAATTATCTCAAAACAGAACAACACCTCAATCCATGAGATATGTTTTGTGCATGAGAAATAGGCACTCTGTCATAGATTGGATCACTGAATAGAAAATGTTCCTTTTAAATAGACCACCATAACCTACAACACTGCCCACAATTTGTTTGAGGTTCTAGTGGCTACTCTATTGCCTTCAATAACAAGTACAAGCAAGGAACAAACCTGTGGTACCACAGTTCCTTCAACTATAATTGAGAAAATCCATGAAAGAAAGGTAACATTGAGTCAAAATGTACTTACATTTTCTTTTACCATAGACACAAGTGGAGTAGTTGGGGAAAATATATTAAATGGAAAAAATATTTGTCTCTCTCTCACACATACATTTTTAAACAATAAACAAAAAATAAAGGTTAGATATTTAGATAAATTCTTTTGAACCAATTTATAATAAATATGGAAACATGAGCTACAAACTAACGACATAAAATGAATGAATATATATATATATATATATATATACATACACATACACACAAACACACACATATATATATATATATATATATATATATATATATATATATATATATATATATATATATCACATTTCTTTATGTTTTTGCCTTATGGTCATGCTTAATGATGGTATCAAATATTTCTAAAACTTAAACACACTGGAGTTATTTGTTTACTGC
Source organism: Bombina bombina (assembly GCF_027579735.1). Taxonomy (NCBI): domain Eukaryota; kingdom Metazoa; phylum Chordata; class Amphibia; order Anura; family Bombinatoridae; genus Bombina; species Bombina bombina. Next base: position 801,342,894 of record NC_069501.1, on the reverse strand, counting down.
ACTGTAACAAATCATCCTAGGTCGAAGAAAGTTATGCTGGATTTTTATTTTATTTAAAACCAAAATCCAATGAGAAAATATCTTAATATGATACTCATGTACTTATCTAGACTATTTAATCATTTCTATACTATTATTTGAATATATTTGTTTTATTTGCAATCTTTGCATTTATGTGCATTACTAATGTTTTTAGCACAAGAGAACATTGTTGCTCCTGGTTACACAATGGAAACTGGAGCATGGAACACCCGAGGTATGAAAAACCATATCCAAATTAATTCAGAGACATTCATGAGTAAGGTAAGTGCAATGGACCTTGCATTACATTACTTTAATATAAAAGATAAATAGAATGTACAACAAAAAAGAATAGAAAGATAACATGCATATCCATCAACAGGAGTTGAAAGAGCAAATTCACACAAAAGAAAGAAAACATTGCTGTACAGTTAATGACCCTTTTTAATATTATATAAATAAAATAGTGAACACAACTCAATCCCAGATCTAATCTACTTTGGTATTGCTCCATTATTTCTATATATAAACTAGCCATTTACAATTTTCATTCATTTAAAGGGGCAGTAAAGTCAAAATTAAATGATCATGATTCTGATAGGGTCTCCATTTATCAAGCTGCAGATGCAGTTCCGGAGCTCCTTCACTGAAGGCGCTTATAAAGGAGCCTGCAGCTGATAGTTAAGAAGAAGCAGTCATCATCTCTGTTTCTTAACCTCTTGTACTGCTCTGAGCAGACAGTTTAAAAGCTAGTCCAACTGGAGTGATTGATGGCTGCATTAGAGCAGGGGACACTCGTACAATGATAAATGCAGGCAGCACTACTCTGATCAACAACTTTCCAATATACTTCTATTATTAAATCTACTTTGTTCTATTAGTATTCTTTGTTAAAGTGTAAACTTAGGTAGGCTGATAGGAGCCTAGGAGTGTGTCTTTAGCAATCTATCACCTAGATTATGAGTTGTGCATTCGTGTTTTAACACTGAAAAAATGGTAATTTCAGCATTAAAACAGCACTGCAGCCATTACAAGTCTTGTCAGTATAGCTGTACTGCAATCCTTTTAGCCTGTAATGCAATGTCAGTCCCGCAACTTAAAAATTACGTTTTTTTCATGAGACTTCCGTAGCGCTGCTATTACGAGTTTTGCAGTGAGCCTAAAAAGCTTGCGTTCCAGCCTATACCAACAAGATCCGTTTCACAATCTAAAAGCAATAGTTATGAGTTTTACGCAACAAAACTGTTACATAAAGGGGGATGCTTCCGGGCGGCGGCCAAGATGGCTGACTTACTTTCTAGCTGAGACAACACACTGACTAATCTGCTGGTTATCAGCAGATAGTGACTCCATCAAGCCTGGACTTTACCAACTCCAGATAGAGCTAAAGCTTCTGCTTACTATGACCCCAACTGGTGCCTATCTTTCCAGCTCCTAAGTAACAGAACGGCAAGACCTTCAGCAGCAGCTCAAGAGCGTCTGAGGCCTGTGCCTAACCCCCCCCCCGGTTCACCTGGGTATAATAGCCAGTTTAGGCTATAATTCTATATTTTTACCTATATAATAGGACCTACAAATAGAGCTCTGGTGGCGGCCTTAGACCAGCTATTGCATGACTGCTATCTACGCATAACAAATCAGCTTGAAACAACATGGGGCGGCAAGTCTAGGATTCTAGACCCCGCATTAATCCATTGGATGGAGTTACAAGAAGAAGAGAACCCTTACCAACCTCAGCCGCTAGTGACATCTGACATTTTTGAAAATGAGGTGACATACCTACCTGATCAGCAGCATATTGATTTGCTGTCGGAACTCGCAGGCAGATTGGACGTGGCGATGAACAACCCAGGTGGGGAGGAGAGGCATGTCATGGCACTGAACCACCCGGCGAGGCGAGTGAGGCAAACACGATCCACGTTATGGTCGTACATACAGCAATGGATGGCAGTGTGAGAGAGACACTGGCCAGTTTGATGCTGCATTTTAATGCAGAGAAAAGCAGACAGAGGATTCTGAAACCTGTTCAGATCATCATGAAAATTTTTATTTAAGCTGAACAGGATGACCTGATGAAACATCCACCTTGTTACTCACTCCAGCTGGATATCTGTAGCGGAGAACAATGATCACCCCAGACAGTCTTATGGAACTATCCTACAGATCTGATTTACCAGGAAAACCTGCTGATCAATGGGACTTTAAAATATGAACATGATCACAGAGAAATCTCTGAATTACAGAGGTCCGGAATGGGGTAAAGGCTTCTATACTGTTGGTATAAGGGTTGTTAAACTGGGGACAATGTGTGCTTTACTGTGACTTCTGTTTGAAGACTCTTAGTCAGACCCTTGAAGTTCTTAAATGGAAGACATATTGTGACTCCAGTGCCGATTATGTTTTACTCGCTAATTTCCTTTGTTGCAGTCATCTCCCATGCATTCCCCTTCCTTCTTGGTTCCAGAGATATGAGGTGATGCAGGCTCCCTATGTGTTCTCTACTCAGATGACACCTTATACAGGGATAATATAACATATAACTGCTTATTCTATGTTAACCACCCCATGAGTGGTAGACATTTTGGGTGATAATATCTTACTGGTATATACTTGTTTATACTGGCTCCTATTTCATCTCCAATAATTTAGAATGCCTGCTATTTCGGACAAATGTCAAGTGTGTAGTACAAAATAGTTGTTAACTGTGTTCCTATGACTAATTTGCCATATCATTATGAATAAGGTAATTGTTAATCCTCCTAGCCACAGATACAACAAAATATTTACAATGTTAACCATTATCTCATATTTTTAATAGCTTATTTCAGACTATAGATGTAATATACTGCTATCCTAAAGTATTATACCTTACCAAAACAACACTTCACCTTCTAGTACACCCCATCACACTTTAGCCCCGAATAGTTATACAACCGCATTGTAAGAAAATGTTTAGGGGCCTTAATCTATTCCTTAAACTGGTATGTATCTTGTATAGCACCCTACTGTATATTTAATCTATTACAGCCATATAATGGAGGTAGGGCTCAATCTAATGTTAGTTGGTCATCTTAATTTAAACTAGTGGATTGGTGTCCTGTCTGCGGCCGAGATGGCTCACCACAGTCTCTTTAACTATGACCGCTCACAACAGTATATTTACCCATACTTTTTACTAAATGATCCCATTCCCGATATCAAGAGCTGTACAACTCTAGATTTGGTGATGTAACACACCCTTGAATATGTTTGTCTGCACTTACAATTGTCTATATATTGGATCTAGGTGTTCATAGATAACGATATACCCTGCCAGTGCGCCTACAGTATAGCCTACTTCTAGCTCTCATGTTTGGTTGTTTTTTTAGAATTATATGCAATAATGGTTCCATTATTATTATAAGTAGTATTTTTGTTCATTTTAGATAATGGGCCCACAAGTGGCCCTTTTATTCCAGATCCCTTATATTCCCCTCTCAAGTTTCACCCAGCTTTCAACAGTCCAAGAGAGGCTTATACATTTTGATAAGGGGAAATCACCCCCTAAATCCTCCCCTCTACTGTTTTATTTATGTCTCTGGTACAAGAGTGGCCAATGTTTATAATTAAGGGAGTTTATACTCTATACTTTGTCAATATCCTAGAAGGGGATACTTACTTTCACATATATAACTTTGTTCCTTCCCTAAACCCTCCCCACTATTGCTTCATTTATATTTCTTGTGGTCCAAGAGTGGCCAATGTTTATAATTAAGGGGGTTTATATTCTATACTTTATCAATATAAAGGAAGGTGATACTCACTTCCTCATATAAAGAAAAACTGAGGTTGATTCTGTGGCCCCAATTTATCAAGGTCTGTCGGACCTGATCCGACAGTGCGGATCAGGTCCGACAGACCTCGCTGAATACGGCGAGCAATACGCTCGCCGTATTCAGCATTGCAGCAGCAGCTCACAAGAGCTGCTGGTGCAACACCGCCCCCTGCAGACTCGCGGGCAAGCAGGGGGGTGTCAATCAACCCGATCATACTCGATTGGGTTGATTTCCGGCGATGTCTGTCAACCTGCTCAGAGCAGGCGGACAGGTTATGGAGCAGCAGTCTTTGTGACCGCTGCTTCATAACTGCTGTTTCTGGCGAGTCTGAAGACTCACCAGAAACAGGGGCCATCAAGCTCCTTACGGAGCTTGATAAATAGAGGCCATTGTCTTACTTTACTATATATGCAGTATTGCAGTATGAATATTTTCTATTACTGTTATATTTAATTGCCAACTTGTATTATAATACATGCCCTTTAACCATGCATCTTACAATGTTATGTATAACAATGACCTTGTTGATTGCTATAATGTGTTTCACGTTGGCTGTATATACAGCAATCTTGTACTGTTTTTATTTTTCAACCTCAATAAAAACTATTTAAACATTAAAAAAAGAAGATTATCGTTCATAAAGTGCATTATACCTTATTTCCATATTATACAAGAAATAAAGTTCTATGCTTATTTAACAAAAACAAAACAAAAAAACTGTTACATAAAACTCATATTTAAACTGTTAAAAGTACACTAAACACCCATAAACTACCTATTAACCCCTAAACCAGGCCCTCCCGCATCGCAAATACTATATTAAAGTTATTAACCGCTAATCTGCCGCTCCCGACATTGCTGCCACTAATAACATTTATTAATCCATATTCTTCCGCTCCCCGACATCGCCGTCATTATAATAAAGTTATTAACCCCTAAACCACCACCCTCCCAGATCGCAAACACTATTTAAATATTATTAACCCATAATCAGCCGTCCGCCCACCTCGCCCCCACTATACTAAAGTTATTAAGCCCTAATTCAGCTGCCACTATAATAAACCTATTAACCCCTAAATCGCAAGCCCCCCACAATGAAATATACTAAATAAACCTATTAACCCCTAAAATGAAAGCCTCCCACATCGCAATAAACTAATTTAAACTAGTAACCCCTAAACCTAACCCTAACGTAACCCTAACACCCCCTAACTTTAACATAATTAAAATGGAGAAAAAATAAAATTACAATTATTAACTAAATAATACCTATTTAAAACTAAATACATACTTACCTGTGAAATAAAACCTAAGCTAGCTACAATATAACTAATAGTTATATTGTAGCTAGCTTAGGTTTTATTTTTACTTGACAGGTAAGTTTGTATTTATTTTAATTAGGTAGACAAGTTAGTAAATAGTTATTAACTATTTACTAACTACCTAGTTAAAATAAATACAAACTTACCTGTGAAATTAAACCTAAGATGCCTTACACTAAAACCTAACATTACAAAAAATAAAAGACACTAAAATTACAACAAAAAAAAACCTACTATTACAAAAAATAACATACAAAATTATCCAAACAATAAAAATGATTCCTATTCTAATACCCTTAAAAAAAAAAAGAAAAAGCCTAATCTAGAATAAACTACCAAGGTCCCATAAAAGGGCCTTTTGTAGGGCATTTCCCTAAAGATAACAGCTCTTTTTATACAAAACAAAACAAACACCCCCTAACAGTATACTACAACCCCCCCACCCCCCAAACCCACAAAATAAAACTAAATTAAAACCTAATCTACCATTTGCCCTAAAAAGGGCATTTGTATGGGGATTGACCCTTAAAAGGGCATGCAGCTCTTTAAAAAAAAAAAAAAACCCACCCCCAAAACAAAAAAAAAATACATTACACAAAATAACAAACAGTTTATCAGAAATAATAAAACCTAAAATAAAAACCTAATCTAAATAAAATAAAAACCTAATCTAGAATAAACTATTAATAGCCCTTAAAAGGGTCTTTTGTAGTGCATTGTCCTAAGTTAAACAGCTATTTTACCTGAAAAAAAAGTACAAACACCCACTAAAATTACAAACCCACACCCCCCCAATCCCACAAACTATCTAAAAAACACCCAAAAAAACCTTAAGAAAAAACTATCACTAACCCCTGAAGATCCACTTACAGTTTTTGAAGTCCCGCTCCAACGATCTTCATCCAGGAGGCAAAGTTCTCATTCATGCGGCAAAGTCCTCATCCAAGCGGCAAGAAGTCCTCATCCAGGCCATCTCTTCTATCTTCATCCAAGCAACATCTATCTTCATCCTGGCGGCGTGGAGCGGGTCCATCTTTAAGACATCCGGCGAGCGGCATCCTCTTCATAGATCACTGCTGTACACTCCACTGAATCTTCAATGCAAGGTACGCGATTCAAGATGGCGTCCCTTGCATTCCTATTGGTTGATTTGATTTTGTAAATTAAAATCAGCCAATAGGATGAGAGCTACTGAATATCTATTGGCTATTCAAATCAGCCAATAGAATTTCAGTAGCTATCATCCTACTATGTTAGGGTGTTAGGTTTAAACGTATCTTTTTCCCCCCCATAGACATCAACTGGGCTGAGTTACCAAGCTTTTCATTCAGCGACCGCAGGTGTTAGGTTTTTCTAATCCGCTCTCCCCAATAATGTTTATGGGGAAAGTGTGCATAAGCACGTCAAAACAGTGCTTGTATTTTGTGCAGTATGGAGCTTAAAACCACCATATCACATGCACAAGCCGGCTGTTTGAAAACTTGTAATGGTTGCACTATAGGGGGTTAAATAACGCAACTTTTGTTGCATTCGTCAATTTATCTATAGCGTGCATAACTCGTAATCTAGCTGTATGTCAATTTTTAAACAAAACATCAATTTGTCAAAGTCAGTTTCATAGTTTTATTATATAACTTAAGGTATCAGATTAGGTGACCAAGCATAATTATATAGTAGTACTTTTGGGGTCTAGAGCACATCAAAAAGTTAGAGGGACAAAACTTAGGTCCCATTTATTTAGGTTTTGCCCCTCTAACCTTTTAATATGCTCTAGACCCAAAAAGTACTACTATATAAGTATGCATGGTCCCCTAATCCGATATCTTAAGTTATATAATAAAACTACAGGGAGTGCAGAATTATTAGGCAAGTTGTATTTTTGAGGATTAATTTTATTATTGAACAACAACCATGTTCTCAATGAACCCAAAAAACTCATTAATATCAAAGCTGAATATTTTTGGAAGTAGTTTTTAGTTTGTTTTTAGTTTTAGCTATTTTAGGGGGATATCTGTGTGTGCAGGTGACTATTACTGTGCATAATTATTAGGCAACTTAACAAAAAACAAATATATACCCATTTCAATTATTTATTTTTACCAGTGAAACCAATATAACATCTCAACATTCACAAATATACATTTCTGACATTCAAAAACAAAACAAAAACAAATCAGTGACCAATATAGCCACCTTTCTTTGCAAGGATACTCAAAAGCCTGCCATCCATGGACTCTGTCAGTGTTTTGATCTTTTCACCATCAACATTGCGTGCAGCAGCAACCCCAGCCTCCCAGACACTGTTCAGAGAGGTGTACTGTTTTCCCTCCTTGTAAATCTCACATTTGATGATGGACCACAGGTTCTCAATGGGGTTCAGATCAGGTGAACAAGGAGGCCATGTCATTAGATTTTCTTCTTTTATACCCTTTCTTGCCAGCCATGCTGTGAAGTACTTGGACGCGTGTGATGGAGCATTGTCCTGCATGAAAATCATGCTTTTCTTGAAGGATGCAGACTTCTTCCTGTACCACTGCTTGAAGAAGGTGTCTTCCAGAAACTGGCAGTAGGATTGGGAGTTGAGCTTGACTCCATCCTCAACCCGAAAAGGCCCCACAAGCTCATCTTTGATGATACCAGCCCAAACCAGTACTCCACCTCCACCTTGCTGGCGTCTGAGTCGGACTGCAGCTCTCTGCCCTTTACCAATCCAGCCACGGGCCCATCCATCTGGCCCATCAAGACTCACTCTCATTTCATCAGTCCATAAAACCTTAGAAAAATCAGTCTTTTCTTGGCCCAGTCTTGACGTTTCAGCTTGTGTGTCTTGTTCAGTGGTGGTCGTCTTTCAGCCTTTCTTACCTTGGCCATGTCTCTGAGTATTGCACACCTTGTGCTTTTGGGCACTCCAGTGATGTTGCAGCTCTGAAATATGGCCAAACTGGTGGCAAGTGGCATCTTGGCAGCTGCACGCTTGACTTTTCTCAGTTCATGGGCAGTTATTTTGCGCCTTGGTTTTTCCACACGCTTCTTGCGACCCTGTTGACTATTTTGAATGAAACGCTTGATTGTTCGATGATCACGCTTCAGAAGCTTTGCAATTTTAAGAGTGCTGCATCCCTCTGCAAGATATCTCACTATTTTTGACTTTTCTGAGCCTGTCAAGTCCTTCTTTTGACCCATTTTGCCAAAGGAATAATTATGCACACCTGATATAGGGTGTTGATGTCATTAGACCACACCCCTTCTCATTACAGAGATGCACATCACCTAATATGCTTAATTGGTAGTAGGCTTTCGAGCCTATACAGCTTGGAGTAAGACAACATGCATAAAGAGGATGATGTGGTCAAAATACTCATTTGCCTAATAATTCTGCACTCCCTGTATGAAATTGACTTTGAGAGGTTGATGTTTATTTTAAAAATTGTCTATTTCATATCGCAGTTTAGATTAATAAAAATTGTGTAAAAGATATATGTATTAAGGCAGATTTATAACTTCACCAATGGATTGTATAATAAGAAATATAGATCACTTTTAATAAATCATCATTTTTATTAGAATATCTTTTTTATAGATTTTTTATAGAATGTTTACAGAATGCTGTTTTAGAAATGTATGTATTTTTGTACTTTTGTAATTACCATGGAAAATAGACCAATAGGAAAAATGGCAACGTCTCACCTCAACCAATCAAAACATTTAGAGAGGTTTAAAAAGATGAAGATGTATGGAGCACATTAGACTACTTGAAAAAAGATGTAGTAAAAGCCGAAACGCGTAGCAATTTGTGAGGAGCAAAGGAATAATTATTGCCCAAACAATAACACTGTAGAGACACTGTAGGCACAGAAGCCATATCAGAACAATACAGACTTCCTAATGACAGAGGTCATAACGAGTGATGCGGAAGCTAGTGTGCTTCACAGGGCCCGCGAATCCCAGAAGACCACAGACGGAAGATTGCTTGTAATCCGGGCTCAAGAATGTGCCGAAAATACAACAGAATATACAGCTGGAAGGGCTTTGTTCAGAACACAGATTTTAGCAGTAATCGTCATATGTACAAAGGAACTGTAGCCTCCAAAAGGATGTTGCTATTTAATGTTTGCTTAATATTTTATTCACAGAAAGTCCCTGGCACTTTTTTATTGACTTTTTTTTTCAATTGTTGCTAACTCCAATTCGGGCCAGTCAGAAAAAATTATACTTATCACGTTGGACAAATACATTATCTTCTTAATCCGTGGTTAACACACTCTTAGGCCTCTAGTTTTCAAGGTCTAGTGGACCTGATCTGACACTGCGGATCAGGTTCGCCAGACCTCACTGAATACGGCGAGCAATGCGCTCGCCATATTCAGCATTGCACCAGCAGATCAAGAGAGCTGCTGGTGCAACGCCGCCCCCTGCAGCAGGGGGGTGTCAATCAACCCGATCATACTCGATCGGGTTGATTTCCGGCGATGTCTGTCCGCCTGCTCAGAGCAGGCGGACAGGTTATTGAGCAGCGGTCTTTGTAACCGCTGCTTTATAACTTGTGTTTCTGGCGAGCCTTCAGGCTCGCCAGAAACACGGTGCATCAAGCTCCATTTGGAGCTTGATACATATGCCCCTTAGTCTTTGTAACTGATACTATGTTTAAACACTGAATAGGATAATTTATATGAAGTTTCTTTTACTTGTCTTTTACTGATTTATGTCTAATTGCCTAATTGTGTTTTATTAATGAAATAACTAGTAAAGGAATTCTATTTTAGTTTGATGTCTACGTGCAATATTTGCTTTAATAGAATTTTTATTTATATATACAATCAAATATACTTTTTTTTATTATTTTACCCCCCCCCCCTCTTCTATAAATGTTATATTGAATAGCAGTGGCATTTACTTTTAGACCGCCAATCCCAAAGTGAGTTTCAAAGGCGCATCCAAAAACATCTGTTTCTGAATTTTGTAACTGTGTACTGCCAGATGGCTAAAGACACATGCACACTCCTGAGCACACCTAGAATTACAAGGATAATAAGAAAACAAAGGAAAATTGATAACAGAAGTAAATTGGAAAGATGTTAAAAAAAATCCATGCTCTACTCAATCTATTTAACTTTAATTTTGACTTTTTTTTCCCCTCTAATTATTATTATATGTTTTTTGAGTATTATGCTATCTAACAATTTTGCATCATATTATTTTTTGCAAGTCAATCTAATAAATATACTGCCATTTCAGTGCACATGATGATACATATACATAAATATCAGTTTTGCCATTCACGCTACCTAACACATCTCATAAAAAAATAACAAGATATGTAAAGTAGAATACTTGTTTTCTCAATTCAAAATGTAACAGTTTTGACATTTGATAAAAATGTAAAATGCTGAAAAGAGAAAGTCAGTTTATTTTTGAAAGCAGCAATTATAGTTATTAAATATAATTTAGCAGCATATAAAAAAAACTTTTGCAAAGGCTCAGTTACTAGATTTGCAAGATCAGGATGCTTATCGGAGATGCAGACTCTAAATTAACAACTTTTTGCAGTAGCAGCTGAAAAAAATGTGACTAAAGATTCTTCACTTTTAGTATTTGGCATTTCATGACTGCATTACTAAACATTCTTGAGTAACACTCTCTTGTGCTGACAACCAATATTTGAATAAAACATAATGTTCTTGATCTTGTGACAACCAGCAGTGATCAGCATTAATATATAAAATAAGTGCAAATAAAATGTTTCTTAGAAATTTTATTCTTATAAAATATGAATCAAAGATGTGAGCTAAAAGCTGGTCTCTTCTAAATTATAGGCAAGAAACTTCCCATATAAATATGTGTATATGTACTGTATATCTATCTATCTCTATATTTTATCTCTCTCTATCTCTACTGTATATATTTTAGACATGAGTATTCATCTTCTTTGTGAGGAAATGAATGCCGAAGATGGTGGCCGCCAGAAGCCCTCGGCTATTTTTGGAGCCGAACTGTGAAAGCACACATTTGTATGTATGTATGTATGTATATATGTATAAAATATATATATATATAAATGTGTGTGCTGCTTAAAGGGACATTAGGCTGCAGTGCACAACTACACAGCTACAAAAGAATAATAACTACTCACCATGTTATTACATTTCATCCTGCAGCTCTTTACAAATCGGTTCTGTTTAATAGCTTAAAGGTGCCAGATACTAAAGGTCTGCCTCTTTGTACTGGGGGCTGCCATCTTTGAGCTCAGGTATTCTGTCAGCCTGTGGCACAAGCAGTGCACACTTACTGATTATTAATTTTGTTCACTTTTTTACAGCTGTATAATGGGCTTCAGGTTAGTGCGCATGCTACATCATGCATATTTACACAGTTTTACAGTTACACAAAATATATTTTAAAAAAGCACTTAACAATAATATATAGCAATGCAGCAGCTCCAAAGCACACAGCTCCTGCTTTGTATCATGCACCCTAACCTGAAGCACATTATACATCTGTAGAAAAAAATAGACAATATCACTGTTCTGCGAGTGTGCACAGCTTATGTCACAGGCTGTGAGGATACCTAGCTCCAAGATGGCAGCCCCAGTACAAAGAGGCGGAGCTTCAGTATCTGGCAACTTTAATCTATTAAAACAGAAGAAGGAAAAGAGCTGCAGAAACAGGATGACATGCAATAACAGCAGTTTAATGTCCCTTTAAAAGAAACAATTACAGTTACCATTTACTAGTTGTACATTGTATTAGATTTTAAAACCATTTAAAAGTTTAACCATTCAGAGTCATACAGCCACCATTCTCTATTTTAAATATATTTAGTCCCTAAGTTGAATAACATAGCAAAAGCACCAATATAGTATATTGAAAATTGTTAATCTATGATATATCTCTGCTTATAAATGAATAGTTTATATCTTTTCAGTGAATCCAGAAAACAAATAATAATTATTTAGTATATATGCAAACATTAAACAAGGGAGCAACATAGTAAGCACAGAGCAAATTCTGAAAATGAATACAGCATTTAACAGTTTTACTTATAGTTTCAAGACTATAAAATTGTCATGATCTAAGGTATTACTTACAGCTGGAGAATATGAGTGGACATGAGTGCTCATCCATTGGAAAGTTGTGCAGCTGTAATTGGCATTCTGCATTGATTGTGAGCCTAAAAAGAAACATGCATTATTGCAATGATTATAAAAACAATAATTATCATAATCTACTAAGAAATTAAATACGTATAAAACCTTGTTTTATATAACAAAACTCTGTAACAGAGGAAGAAGTCTCTGTACTCCTATCCTTGGCTAATCTCACAACCTGCCCACTTAACCCTATTCCTTCATGACTTCTTCCCTCTCTCTCTGCTTTACTAACCCTTACCCTAACTCATCTCTTTAACCAATCTCTCACTCCTGGCACATGTCCTGATACATTCAAGCATGCGTCTATCATACAAATCCTAAAAAAAGCCCTCGCTTGACACCTCCATGCCTTCTAACTATCGACCGGTCTCCTTACTTCCCTTTGCTTCAAAATTATTGGAACGACTGGTCTATAATCGGCTAACTCAATTTCTCACAACTAACTCCATTCTTGTACCACTACAATCTGGTTTCCGTCCTAAACACTCAGCAGAAACCGCTCTTGCTAAAGTAACAAATGACCTGTTTTCAGCTTCTTGACCTATCTGCTGCTTTTGACACAGTCCACCATCCTCTCCTCCTAAAAATACTACATTAATTTGGCATCCAAGACACAGCCCTCTCATGGCTTGCATCATATCTCTCAAACCGCTCGTTTTCAGTTTCCTTTAACAACATATCTTGTGATCCTATGTCTTTCTCAGTTTTTCTCTCTCTATACATACTTTCTTGGAAAACGTATAGCCTCCTTTGGATTCCAGTACCACTTATATGCTAATGATACCCAAATCTATCTTTCCTCTCCTGATAGCTCTCCCTCTTTACTCAACCAGATTTCCAACTGCCTCTCTGCAATTTACTCTTGGATGTCTTCACACTACCTCCAACTCAATCTGTCCAAAACTGAGCTGTTTCTTATTCCCTCCCCTTCGAAACATCCAACACCTGAGATTTCTCTGATGGTTGGAGACTCTATTCTCAACACCTCACCCCAGGTCCATTGTCTTGGGGTCACACTAGATTCAGAACTCACATTCAACCAACATATACAAGCATGTACCAAATACTGCTGTTCACACCTACTCAATATTTCCAGAATTCGTCCCTTCCTTACTCAAAAAACTACAAAAATACTTATTCATTCCCTCATTTTGTCACGCATTGATTATTGTAATCTACTCCTAAATGGCCTTCTAAAACACCCCCTCTCCGCCCTCCAATCTATTATGAATGCTTCTGCTAGACTCATCCACCTAAATCGCTGATCTACATCAGCTGCTCCGCTCTGCCAGTCTCTACACTGGCTCTACATACACTCTAGAATACAGTATTAACCCTAACTTACAAAGCACTCAACAGTCTAACTCCCAACTATATTTCCTCTCTTATCATGAAATATTCCCCATCCCGTCCTCTTCGATCAACCTCTGACCTACATCTCTCCACTCCTGTTATCTCTATGTCCCTCTCCCACCTCCAAGACTTTGCACGTGCTGCTCTTGTCCTCTGGAACTCTCTACCCCGCTCCATAAGACTGTCTCCAACCTTGTATAGCTTCAGACACTCCTTAAAAACCCACCTATTTTGATCTCATTTTATATATCTTAAGAAGCTATTTCAACTTTTATAGAATTGCTCTTATCCACTACACAAAATGTTTTTTTTTTTTTTATTGAGATGGTGAAGAGCTATTATATTGGTAAACCCGTAAAATAAATTCTCAGTATAAAATGTTTTACCATTATCTTTCACAGGCGACATCTAATGACAAGTTGACATTTTACCTCCCTTCAATATAGTAAAATGCAATCAAACATGCTTTAAATAATTGTATAGTTTAACAAGTGAATCAGTTGCAGTGATGGTGACAAGTAATTTGCTTTTATTCCTTGGAAGAGGGAAAACATACTAGCATTGAGATGGTAATGCTTTTTTAATGTAAATAGTATCACACATTTTGTATATAGGAACATAGTTTTATCAATAACAGTATCTTTAAAGGAATAGCAACACTAAAAATGTATATCATTCATAGAATAAAGCACTATTTATATGTTAAAACATTTTTTTACCATGGAAAATAGATTTGATTTTAAAGCTAACAGGAAGTGCATATATGTGTATATGTACACCTGGTTCTTAAATACTAATTTTTCACTGGCTGAAAAGAAAAATTCCCACTGCTGTATTAGAGGACAGTGACACCACTCACAAGCGTAAATTTACTATAGAAACGTCCATTAACAATACATTTTAAAACATCCCATTTTAGATGCAACACAAATAAATGTTGTGTCCATTTAGGATGTATATTACTCCATACACACTTGTGTTATAATCTAAATAGTCCCTGACAAATAAAATGTCATGAGTGGGGGGGCGGAGTTTGCCACACCAGGCAAGTGAAGGGGAGACCCAGAAAGCATTTTTAGGCTTTATTTTGATTGAGGAAGTGGAATCGGAGGAAGGCCGACCGGGAGAACCAGAGGAGTTGGTAGGAAAGTCCGAGGCTTTGGCCTACATCGGCACTCGCACAGCATAACAGCAGCTCATTTTAAAGAGCAGTGGATCCTCTCTCAGCCGAGCAACACTCTGCCAGAAACTGGGGGAACCAAGTATTATCTATCATCTGATAAAGAAGAGACATTATCCTGATTATGCCGCAGTTTGGAAAAGTTCCAGTGAAAAGGTAGTAAGTGTCACTTTATAAACATCATACATAAGCATATAACCCTCCCTGATAAACATCCTAAAATTGAAGTTACCTACAGCCTATTTGCATAGCTTTGTTATTAATATAAAAGGCCCAGAACTCATTGTACTCTATACAGCAAGTGAAAGGCCTAGCACTAACAGAACTCCACGTGGGTGCTCTATCTGATGTATATGTTTAAGTAACTGAATACAAGCCTCATCGGAGACATAAATGTGAGAGTGATAATCAACAAATAGGGGATTCATTGGATTGAGGTTCTTATTAGTGAGAGTGGACATTTACAACATCTAAAAGTCTGACTGACCTGAAGGGGCAACTACTGAGGCAACTTTAGGATAAATCGGGCAGGCAAACTACACACCTCTCAGTGGTCTTGTGACATTAGAACCAGGATCCCGTATATATCAGAACCTCAAATACGATATTATATTTCTGCAATGCAAGTAGGAGACTTAATATGTTAGTGCTGAAGTAACCATGGTCAACTTGGAATAACTACTAACAGTGATATAAAGATAAAATCATCAGCAATGCTACTATAAAGAGAATGTACTGATATTGTGCCCCCTCATTACATTACTTTATTTAAGCAGTCTGAATTATACAGCCTTAGAATTGTGTGAGAAATAACTGACATAGTCTCTTGATAAGGGGCGAGCAGCTACAATCAAGATGAAAAGCAGAAATCAATCTGTAAAAGAATGTCTCTCCAAATCTCAATTGAAACTAAAAAAACTCGAGAGAAATCTACGGGCTCACCTAAACATAGTACCACGAGTGAAACCTCAGAGGAGGAGAATGGACAACAAGGTGACATCCCAAATAATGAGTTATTGACTCAAATAAAATCCTTTTTTCATGAGGAGTTAAAAACAGCCCTGCATGATCTTAAGCAAGATATCAGAGAGATTGGAGGCAGGACAACAGAGATTGAAAACAGATTGGAAGATATTTCGGAAGAAATTCCACAAATCCAGCATACATTACTAGATCACTCCATCTACATAAAAAAGCTTGAAGATCAAGTTGAGGATCTGGAGAATAGATCTAGACGGTCTAACCTTCGCATTAGAAATCTACCGGAGGATTATAAAAATTTGCAGGCTGATATAACTGAGATTTTCCACCAACTCATCCCAGACACAGAGCCCACAATGTTAATTCTGGACAGAGTGCACAGGGCCTTAACCAAACCCACTCAATCCAAAACAAGAGACATTATTGTTAAGCTACACTATTTCCACATCAAGGAATTAATTATCCAAGCAGCCAGACAGGCTCGCACCATCACATATGAGGGCCACAATATTCAGATATTCACTGATTTATCGCCAATAACACTGATGAGGCGCAGGGAAAATATAAGATACCGCTGGAACTTCCCATTCAAATTGATCTTCACTCATAATAACATCTCCTATTCTTGCTCTACAGTGGAAGAAGGACTGATGCTCCTAGCTAAATTGGATATCCAAGTTGCTGAAGAAGAGCCACAGACCATTCATAAAGCTTCAAGAAAGCCGATACAGAGAGTTTGGACGACAGTAAGCAAGAGTGGCAAACCCAAAAAAGTGAAAACCTCCTCAAATAAGGAAGATGAAGACATCGACCCTCCAGTGGAATCTCTTACAGTACCTTGATTCATCCCTAATTAGCTTTTGGGACTCATTTTACCGCAAGATGGGAAGAAGTGAAGGTGGACTTGCCTTATAGATCACAGGGAGGATGCTAGAGGCAGACTATAAGATTGATGATACCCGAACTTTCTTATTCACAGTTATGAAGAGTACTGTATGCAGCACTGTTACATGAGAGTTCAGGGTCCATGGAAGCCTTCCCTTCTTTGCTCTACAGCTACTTTTCCTGATCCCTCTTTTCCTTTCTACTTCTTGCTTTAATCCTTTCTATCCTTATCTCTAATGCTAAGTTATTTAGATTTGCTGACAGTATTTAGATTTTATTTATCCATTTGAGTCTAGGTTATTGGAAAAATGCTGTAAGTTCCAGAGTTGACCTAAGTTATGATATTTGTTTTGTTACCGATGCATAATGCTGCGTTAAGTTGTAAGTATTTATTTTGTTTTTGTTTTTATTTAAAGTTATATACAGTCTCAAATGTTCACACAATACAGATGTATAAAACATGGTCACATAAAATTGACTCTAGGCACAAATGGGGCAATGTTGGCAAAACCATGGGGGGGAAAAAGTTATGCACATTAAATTAATAACACATAATGTAAGGGGGTTGAACTCCAACATAAAAAGGAAAAAAGCAATCTCAGATTATAAATCCCAAAGTGCCCATATAATAATGCTGCAGGAGACACACTTTGTTTCAGAAACCACACCTAAGTACTGGGATAAGAACTATCCGTTGCAGTATCATGCACTTAATGCTAAAAAAAAATGTGGGGTGGCCATTCTATTACATGCATCCTTAAATTTCAAGAAAGAGGAAATTCTTAAAGATAAGGAAGGGAGACTCTTAATTGTTAAAGGGACACTGTACCCAAAATTTTTCTTTTGTGATTCAGATTGAGTATGAAATTTTAAGCAACTTTCTAATTTACTCCTATTATCAAATTTTCTTAATTCTCTTGGTATCTTTATTTGAAATGCAAGAATGTAAGTTTAGATGCCGGCCCATTTTTGGTGAACAACCTGGGTTGTCCTTGCTGATTGGTGGATAAATTCATCCACCAATAAAAAAGTGCTGTCCAGAGTACTGAAACCAAAAAAAAGCTTAGATGCCTTCTTTTTCAAATAATGATAGCAAGAGAACGAGGAAAAATTGATAATAGGAGTAAATTAGAAAGTTGCTTAAAATTGCATGCGCTTTCTGAATTACAAAAGAAAAAAATTGGGTTCAGTGTCCCTTTAAGGGAACAATACATAATACTCCATTAATTCTGGTGAATGTCTATGCACCCAATGATAACCAAGGCCCATTCTTGAGTAGGTTAAGTAGGCTTCTATCGAGCTGGAAAAAAAGTAGGATCATCATAGGGGGGGACTTTAATTTGATGCTAAATGATGACTTAGACAGAACCTCAAAGTTAACATATACAAAAAGAAGGACAACCCCAGCACAACAACTGCTCAGAGACCTCCTACTAGACTATAATCTTATCGACAGCTGGAGAGCATTTAATAAAGGAGTTAAGGATTATACCTTTTACTCCCCAGTCTATGGCTCATACTCCAGAATAGACCTAATCTTGGTTAGTCAGATACTTCTACCGCTAATAAAATCTGCCTCCATACTTAATAGTGCTTGGTCAGATCATGATATGGTGGTGGTAGAGTTTGAGGGGATGGTTAATATGCATAGAACTAGGTCATGGTCTCTACACCCGAGCATGCTCCAAAATGACATTCTAGTTCAAAAAATACAGAAACACATTAGCAAGTTTACAACTATAAACGAAGGGACCACATCCAACCCAAACTTTGTTTGGAGTGCACTTAAAGCTTCTCTACGAGGAATACTGATAGAGGAGGCAAGCAGAATTAGAAAAACACACAATGCCACTATAGAAACACTGAGGAAGGAAATTGAGATAATAAGAGAACAACTAACCAAGAAAAAGCAACATAAACTAGTGAAACTACTAAATAGCAAAAATGTAGAATTAAATCAACTATTAGACAGAGAGGCGATCCACTCAATTAAATTAGTGGACACCAGGTACTATATGTATGGCAATAAGCCAGATAAGATGCTGGCAAATAAGCTTAAAGAAATTACTAGGGCCTCCACTATCCCACAGATTCAAGGGGCTAATGGCCGAGTAACTAACGATCCCCTCCAAATAGCCAATGAATTTGCAAAATTTTACACTCAGCTATATAATTTACCCAAAAATAAAGAGGGAACTAATAAAAGAAGGGATTTAGACATTTTCTTAGGGAATAGCAGATTGAACACAGTCTCAGAAGAAGAGTTGAGTTCCTTAAATGCCCCCATCACGACACAGGAAGTCTTATTTGCCATTCGAGATTTGAAAAGGAATAAAGCTCCAGGCCCGGATGGCTTTCCGGGCTCTTTCTATAAAGATCTACAAATGTCAATAGCACTCTTTTGGTGAAATTATACAATAATATTTTGCAGGGAGTTGAGATTCCCCCGGATTTGCTGACTGCGAGGGTGACAGTCATTCCGAAAGCAGGAAAGAATACACAATATTGCCAGAATTACCGCCCAATATCCTTGATTAATCAAGACCTGAAACTGTTCACCAAGATACTAGCAAACCGCCTAGCTGGGCCCATGAGAAACCTGATAGATACAGACCAGGTGGGCTTCATCTCCCAGAGAGAAGCCCCAGACAATACACGAAAAGTTATTGACCTAATCAATTATGCGATGATAAAGAAAGTGCCTTCTCTGTTTCTAGCTTTGGACGCAGAGAAGGCATTTTACAGGGTCAACTGGGAATATATGTTCGCAGTCATTAATAGAATGGGGATAAGAGGACCTTTTACTGATGCTTTAAAAAGAATTTATTCCACACCTGACGCATATATTAGGCTCTCAGGGTATCAGTCATCGCAAATACAAATTCGAAATGGAACCAGGCAGGGGTGCCCTTTGTCTCCCCTGTTGTTCGCAATGTGTATTGAACCTCTGGCAGTACTAATTAGAGATAATCCAGATGTGGCGGGACTTAAGGTAGGAGCTAGAGAATATAAAATATCTCTCTTTGCGCATGATGTCATCCTCGCAGTCACGAAGCCTCTTCTGTCTCTCCCAGTAATTTATTCAACAATAAATAAATTCAGTCTGCTATCAGGATATAAGATTAATGAAAACAAATGTGAGGCCCTTAGCACTCACCTCCCACACACCACAAAAAAACTGATAGAAATAAATTTTGGATTTATTTGGGTCAAATCATCCCTTAAATATCTAGGAGTCAACCTCACCAGTGATGTGAATAAACTGTATAACGAAAATTATATCCCCATATTCTCGCAGATTAAGGAACTCCTACTTAGGTGGGCTAAATTTAAGTTATCATTTTATGGGAGGATCGTATCAATCAAAATGTCAGTACTCCCCAAACTATTATATTTATTTAGAACTCTCCCAATATCCATCCCAATAGCTGAACTACATATTTTACAAAAAGAAATTCTAAAATTTATTTGGCAAGGACAACAAGCAAGAATAAATAAGCAGAATCTAATGAGACATAAGAGAAATGGAGGGATTGGTTTACCAAACCTGGTTTCATATTACTACGCAGCAAGAATGGCACAGACCACACAGTGGTACATGATGAGCCAATCACCTCAATGGGTGCAATTAGAAAAAGATATATTAGAGGTAGGAAGATTAGACACCATTCTCTGGGCAACAAAACAGCACAGACCAGGACATATCAAAAAATATGTCTCGATTAGTCATACGACCTATATCTGGGATAAGCTGACCAAAGCCTTTCCCCTAGTTAATATTAGATCAAGATTGACCCCATTGGTTCCTATCACCTCACCCATTAGCACACATACTCAGAAGAAGTGGGAAAACAAAAGTCTCTACCGCATAGCGGACGCATTTATTAACAATAAAATATTGACCTTCTCCCAATACAGAGAATTGGGAACCCCTGAGCAAAACGAATGGTACCACTATCTACAACTTACATCTAGGATAAGAGAAATAATGGGACCCAACATACCCCCTGTCAGGGAACATCACTTATTTGTGTTGCACACTTTACCTATGTACTTATTTTACATTATCTATAATGTTATGCACTGATGTATTTTCACTGCACTCCATTCGTAATATCATTTTCTCTGCACTCCATTCGTAATATCATTTCTTCTAAGACACTTGTAATATCAGTTACATTTGCAAATTTCAGTTACTGATCTGTCTGTGTCTCTCAACAGGAAACCAAGGTACTTTTTTTTACAAAGCCAAACAAACTTAGGTGTTTCTTGTAAGCTAAAACCGCAACTGTCACAGATCAGTACCCACCTACATTATTTCCTGTAGCTGCAAAATATACAGTTTCCATGTCTGTACTTTTTTTCAAGATATTATTTTCTATTATGATATGTTATGCTGTACGCCAAATAAGGCTATTAGGATATTACTGTATTTTGCTTAGCCAATAAGATGATGTTACGCATCAGATGCCTACGTGCATCCATGTCTATATATTGTGCTTTTTGGCCCCAGAATAAACGGAACATTTGCTAATGATAACCTGCCTGTGTGTGTTATTTTGGTAATTGTTTCCCGGACGTCCAAGAAGGTCACTGTTTTCCTCCAAGACTCATCTTCCAAATATTGCCCTGGGAAAATTCCTAACAGTCTGGTGATCAGAAGTGGGATCGATCAATCGGGAGCCTTCAACAGGGTGAGTAATTTTGTCTATATATTGTGACTTGATTTCTGTGCCCTGTAGAAGGCCCATTAAGATCGATATCCAGTTATTTGGGGAATTTTTTTTGTCTTTGGTAGAACCCGGGTGGGTAAAAAGTGTCTAGGGAGACCTCCGCGGAATTTAAGGTTTAGGTTTAAGGTTTAATTTGGCCCTTTGTAGTCTTGGTTGAGACCAGTACCTTATTGCTGCTATTTATGTTTTGTCTTGTCATTGCAACTCTATTATAAGTACATATACGCAGGTGTAAGACGCACCGTTTACCATGTCGAATGCCACCGCCTAATGATACGCGGATAAACGATAGCACGGTGACACCTGTATAGAATGTGCACTTTTGCTTCATATTGTAATTGTTCTGTTATTTGAGTCATATGTTTCATGAAATTATTTGTCTTATATGTTGTGTACTACTCATATTGTATACTGTTTGTATTTTAATATTGCGATTCTATTATGAGGACATAGACACAACTCGTGTCCTGTGTTCACTATCGCTCACCATTTCTTATTGTATTTTCATTGTATATTTCATTGCTGCTATTTTATTATAAGGACATAAGGTTCATCTTGTGTCTACTATTGCATGAGTTAGTGGAGACAACAACTGACTTTAAGTACTAAGATACTCCATCCTGGCTAGCAGTTTTGAAGACTACATGTAACAGTGTATGAAACAGCTGTTGTTGTTGACGGACTAGTCGGAACTTGCCTCCATTAGACGCTAAATCCCTTTGATTGTGTGTGTGTGTGTAAAGCTATTACTGGTCAGGGGTCATGGGGACCGGTCAAAGTAAACAAAGCCAAACTGAGGGAGAAACATGTAAACAATTTGTGGCTAGACAGGAGGATGTAGGGTGGGCAATGGTCATCCCATTTTTTAGATGACAGAGTATATAGACCCAAGAAATGCATTTCCTAGGGGCGGTTGTAATTGTAAATTTCATAAAGACATGTTAAGAGGTTTATGTTTGGGAAATGAAAAAGCATTTGATTTGTATACAGGAGATCCCGATTGGGACATGCAATACATGAGACAAGCTGCTGAGTATTGGTTAAAATATTGTGACGGATATAAATCCAGTGGTAATAATAGACACAGTAAAATAGATAAATCTAAACTTTCTAGAATTATTTTACGTCCTCCTCCAATAGCCTATTCGAAAAATGTCCCAGATACAATGGCCACTGCCCCTATGGCTGCGCCACCGCCATATGCAGGAATATATCCAAGTGTTACTAATTATAATGACAATGATTTAATTGTGGCTTACAATACAACCAGAACACGTCCATTTTCTCCACTTAATGGAGATGTACAGGGGGCTGAGGCACCTGATGACGTAAGTGTCCAGGAGCCTCATAGAATTGAGCCTGCAAGAGAAGCACCAAATTTTGTAGTTACATCTAGTGGCCGTGTTAGTACTCGCCCAAGGAGATATAGTGACTCCGACTACCGCCCACGTCCCAATGTAACTTTGCCAGTCCATGGAATTCACACTCCCGAGTCTCCGGACGTCTCTGTCCGCAATGAGACAAAACAACAATTAATGCCTTGGGCACCACAACCTATTCAAAAACATGAAGATGCAAATTGGGCAGACCCCCGCTGCATCTCCGGCACCAGTGCCATAAGTACTATGCCATATTTAATTGCTGGGGACCAAATGATTATCAAACCCCTCACGGCAGGTGAATTAAGTGATATTACCAGGGACTCCCCCGACCCTTTAAGACAACCCGCTTCCTGTATCCTTACAGGGAGCCATGTATACACAAACTGACATTAAAATGATAATTGATAAATTGTATAATTATCACGAAAATGATGAATGGGATTGGACTAAAGTTCCTACAATACATACCAATGACACAAGTACCTCAGTCACTTCATATGGTTTAGCAAACCCAGTGACTAGGGCAACCATGTGGACAGAATTAGAAACTGAAATAAAACGCTGTAGTAAGACACAGCAATCTAGGAGTGCATTTTTAGCATGCAAGCAGAAACCTGGCGAGGCAATTTTAGACTTTGCTAAAAGATTTTTTAAATGTTGGGCAGAGGAAGGAGGCTTATCCTCCGGGGATGGAATGGCTGTATTAAAGAATCAGACTATGTTAGGGTGTATGACACCAACAGACAGTCTTTTGTTAAAACAACTCATACCCGATTGGCCCAAAATGACCTCAAAGGAATTATTATCAGCTATTGAGTCCCGTCATGCTGCAGGATGTTTTGATAAAAGTGTTAAGGGTGCATATGTTCAGGTTAATGATAACACACTTCCACGCCATAGGCAAAGGGGGGGTAGAGCTAACCAAGAACATAGACGCAACATGTGTTTTAATTGTGGGGAAACAGGGCACTGGAAAAATGAATGTCCCCATCCGCCCCGTAAGGGCAGGGATAACTTTTATCCTAGGGACAACCGCCGATCACACTCATACTCACCACCCAGACATGACAACCGACCACACCAACACAGAATACAATGGCCATAGGGCTGCCCGGAGGGAGGCACCCTACTCTTACCCAAGGTTACATCGTATTATAATCGTGAGCCCTTCGTTACTCTTAACATAGAGGGCTCCGAATTACAATTCCTCGTAGATACGGGAGCTACTTGCTCCACTATCTCGGGCGAATTATACGATGGACCCTTGCGAGAGTCTAATCCCTCTGTGGGAATCACAGGTGTGCCAATTCCTACCTTCCATACTCCACTCCTCACAGTTCAAATACCCGACTCTCCCAAAACTTTGTCCCACTCGTTCCACATTATCCGGGGTTGCCCCTTTAGTCTCCTTGGTCGAGACTTGATGGGTAAACTGGGAATAATGATGACAATATCACGGAACGGTGGCATGACGGTCGACTTTGACCTCAGTGAATCCGGCGAATCGCCCGAGGAATCACTGTCGTCGGAGACGGCCATGTTGAGCAATCAGATATATCAGATTACTGACCATGTCCGTAACCTGCCTCCAACCACAGATTTTGACACTCTCTTTGACAGCGTTCCCCCTACCCTATGGTCAACAGGACTATATGATACGGGGTCCATCGACTGCACCCCATATAGGGCAACGTTGCGTGAAGACTGCTCCCCAGTTTTCATCAAACAATACCCTATTAGTGACGACAAGCTGGAGGGCATAGGCCCCATGATTAAAGTATTTCTGGAGAAAGGTATTCTGAAACATACTGTCTCTCCGTATAACACGCCCATTAACCCCTTGCCTAAGCCGGCGGGCGGTTACCGTTTTATTCAAGACCTAAGGGCCGTGAATAAATTAATTATACCTCTCCCTCCCTTAGTCCCGGATGTGACCGCACTACTTACGGCCATTCCACACAATGCAGAATTTTTTTCTACCATTGATTTGGCTAATGCTTTCTTCTCTATACCCGTTGATGCGGACACTCAGCAGTTGTTCGCTTTCGTGTATAGAGGGATTCAAATGACGTGGTCAAAGATGCCCCAAGGATTTACGGACAGTCCGGCCGCATTCGGCCTAGTCCTCAATACCATGCTCAAGGGCTGGACCAGCCCCTGTGGTTCCGTCCTTTTGCAATATGTTGATGACCTGTTATTGTGTAGTACTTCATACGAGGCAGGGGAAAAGGACCTAGTGGACCTTTTGTTGTTCCTCGCCCATGAAGGGCTCAAGGTGTCTAAACAGAAACTGCAAATCTGCCAGCCACAAGTTGAGTACTTAGGCTTTGTCCTGTCCAAAGGCAAACGAGAACTCAGTGCAAAAAGAGTAAAAGCCCTCTCTAAACTGCCAAAGACTGCCACTCCCAAAGAAATGCTGACCTTTCTTGGGATAATAAACTATTGTCGACAGTGGATACCAAACTGCTCCCACTACGACTCAATCCTCCGCACCGTTTGCCACAGTGACTCTCCACCCACAATTCACTGGACAGAGACTCTGACCCATGCATACAATGAACTTGCCAGGTCCATCACCACATCCCCTGCCCTCGGCCTACCTGACTACACAAAGCCTTTTCATTTGTACGCAAGGGAAAATTGTAAAACCATGGTGGCTGTCTGTGCCCAAGAGCATGGTAGTAACTCTTTCCGTCCTGTAGCCTTTTTATCTAAAAAGCTGCCCATCCCTGTGCAGGGTATGCCTTCATGCCTGCGATCCCTCGCAGCGTGTGCCATGGCCGTTGAGATGTGCGAACCTATCACACTGGGACATCCACTTGTTTTACATACCTCCCATCAGGTTCTGCACCTCCTTAACAATCTGCAAACACAACACATGACTGCCCAGAGACTTAGTGGTTATGAAATACTGCTTACCAGTACTTCTGAGTTAACCATTAAGTACTGTGCAACTAACTCAGGCCCTGCGTCTATTCTCAAGGCCTTGTTATCCTCTGACGTACCACAATCTCACCTCCCCCTTCACGACTGCATTGCACTCATTCACTCCAGCACAACACCACGCCCTGACCTCCGGGACACCCCTATTCCGGGGGTCCCTGACGTCTTTGTGGATGGCTCATGTCGCCGCCCAGATGACCACACGTACCTTGCAGGATATGCAGTGGTCCAGCTTCCCGACATTGTTATTGAATCTTCCTGTGTCATGCATAATTCGGCTCAGGCAGCTGAATTAATAGCTCTCACTCGAGCCTGTGAACTTTTTGCTGATGCCTCCGTAAATATCTATACCGACTCCAGATATGCCTTTGGAGTGGTACATGATTTCGGCATGATTTGGAAACAAAGAGGTTTCAAGTCTGCCGATGGTAAAAGCATCAGTCATACCACACTTATCACAGAACTCTTACAAGCCATCCTGCTCCCAAAAGAAATAGCTGTCATACACTGCCGAGCACATACTAACCTTAACAATCCTATTGCTAGAGGTAATGCATTAGCTGACACAGTAGCCAAACAAGCAGCTAAGATCTCTCCATTGCAAGACAGTGTTTATCCCATGCTTGTGGCACCCTCTCTGGTCGACGATGTACTCACATCGTCACTGCAGCAGTTTGCCACTGTCACTGATATCAAATACTGGGTCTCTCAGAAGCTCGAATTAAACCCTCAAGGGTTTTATTCGAAAGAGGGGAAAGGTGGGACAATCATTGGCATCCCTGAAACCAGTGCACCCATTTTTATTTCACAAGCCCATGGTGTCAGTCACCTGAGCATCCATAACACTCTACAGTTAATCAAACCTTACTTCTGCATACAGAACCTACAGTCACATGTACAATCTTACATTAATCGTTGCATCACTTGCCTGCAAACTAAACACAACAACAAACCTGCAAAACATGACCACCTAACACCACCATCCGCACCTTTCACTCACCTGCAGATAGATTTCACACACATACCCAAAACAGGAACCAAACAGTTTTACCTGTTGGTCATAGTTGACCAATTTTCTCGCTGGCCTGAGGCCTTTCCTACCACTAGGGAAGACGCAAAAACAGTAGTGAAACACCTTTGCACTGATGTCATTCCCAGATTTGGTTGCCCCCTGCAGATTAACTCAGACAATGGCCCAGCTTTTGTTAGTAAGGTATTGCAGGAATTGGTAGCTCACTTACAGATAAAATGGAAGTTTCACATACCATATCACCCCCAGAGCTCAGGGGTGGTAGAAAGGATGAACCGGACCATTAAGGAAAAACTCCTTAAGGCCACGGGAGGGAATTGGGTCAAATGGCAGGATTATTTACCTGCAGTGTTAGCTGAGGTACGGATGTCCCCCAGCAAATCCACTCAGCTGTCTCCTTTTGAGATTTTGATGGGTAGACCGTTCCCCAGCCCTTGGGTCAGGAACCCACACATAGTCACTGGTGATTTAGATTTAATCAGGGAACGATATGTACATGAATTAATCTCTGTTTTGAATGGCAACTATGGTGATGTGGCTTCTCGTTTTCCTCTTCCCTCACAGGAACCAACCCACAGCTTCAAGGTCGGAGACACAGTGTGCATCAGACAGCTGAATAAAGCAAAGAAGGGAGGCTTCCCATGCGGTCCACCTACCGAAGTTGTGGCCATCACTCGTACTGCCATCCTCACAGCCCAGGAGCCCATCTGGATCCACGCATCTAGGGTAAGGCTCTGTCCAAAGAGGGGTGAAGCTGGCTGTCTAGTCCCTTCTGAAACATCTGTACCGCCAGTCCAGGACGTCTCAGAAAACAGTTGTGCCTAAAGAGGGGTGAAGTGTTCATAAAGTCCCTTCTGTAACACCTGTAGCATTCTCGACTGCCAATCCAAAGAGGGGTGAAGTCGGTCGCACAGTCCCTTCTGTAACATCTATATCCACAGCACGTACCTGCAACAACATGATCGCCACTCAAGGGTCCCACTACTTCATCACTCCCCCTGACTCACCCCAGAAACAAAACACAAACAAGAACTCAACAACCCTGCCAACACCACATGTTCCAGCCCTCCGTAGAGCCCGAAGGTCAGCATACCGGACCCCTTTCAGGGTGATCGAGCACCTACCCTCAAAAATGGCCATTACACAAACCACATCACCACGCTATACGACCTTTTGGTACAATTCTTCAAATCTCCATGTTGCCACTTATGCCTTTGACTATTGTGACATTATTCCATGCCCCGGGGATGTATCAACACAGTGTACCATTTACCACGATATCCCTTCCAGGTCAGTCTACATGTGTCTAGGGGATGATGATAGGAGTAAGGATTGTAAATACTGGAATGCTGATGGGTGGGATGCAGATGCAGGCCTTAGATGGGCAACTACTATATTAACCGAGAAAGATAGAAATAGGAGATCCTTAATGGAAAGAATGACCCTTTCTAAGTCCGGAATTTGCCTTTCGGCAGGTAAACCCGGACAGAGTATGAAACTTACCTTGACTATTGAAAACCCCAGTCCAATTGATAGTGGCCCTTATATGCTCTCTTTTTGGGAAAGAGGGGCCTTATCCGAAGCTAAGGGTAGTTTCCAGCTTCAAGATATGGTTAATTCCTCTGAATGGATCAAAATTGTCACTACAATTTATCAAAACCTTGGTCAAAACCTAATTAATACCCAGTCCCCATCTCAGGGCATGATTGCTATAGCTGATCCCTCATCAAGAGATACTATGGCCTTAGAAACAGGTTATTCAGACAAAAACCTTTGGTTAGAATGGATGGCCTTTTCGGCCAAACAATATAATAGATCAAATTGTTATGTTTGTGGTAATGCCCGCCCCCATTTAGGTACTGTCCCCCTTAACATCCCTAGTAACGCTGAGTCCTGCTTTCCCAGCCTGTATACTAATACCATTGTTAATCAGTCAACCTGTATTGCATGGAAGGAAAAATACCCCATTATTACTAAAACCCCACACCTCAGTGAGGGAATTACTATATATCCTGGTAACTACACTTGTTATAGGGGCACAGGAAAAGGTAGATTCTTAGGTAACTTTACATCTGGGTACTGTTATAAGTATAGTAACCTCAACACCCATAACCACATTCAGTCGTTAGGTGACATATATTGGATTTGCGGGGATATGAAAATCCGCATTAGGCTAGAGGGACAATGGTCTGGGGAATGTGCTCTAGCAAAAGTTATCATGCCTCTCCCCATTTTAGGTGTAGATGACATACACATAGGTGTAGATGACATACACATACACACTCACCGCACCTCCTCTCATCGTACACGGAGACAGACTAAGGCTATCCCAGGTAGTTTTGACCCCCATGTATACATAGACGCTATAGGGGTCCCAAGGGGGGTCCCAGATGAATTTAAGGCCCGTGACCAGGTCAAAGCTGGATTTGAATCCATCTTCCCCATCATAACTGCCAATAAAAATGTAGACTGGATAAACTATATATTTTATAATCAACAATGTTTTGTTAATTATACCAGAGATGCCCTTAAAGGCATTGCTGAACAACTCGGCCCAACCTCTTACATGACATTCCAAAACCGCATGGCCTTAGACATGCTTTTAGCAGAGAAAGGAGGGGTGTGTAAAGTAATTGATGATCAAACTGGTGGGTCCTGCTGTACATTTATACCAGATAATACAGGTCCCACTGGGAAAGTAACGCTTGCTATTAAGAAATTGGAAGAATTATCCATTGAATTAAAGAAAAACTCAGGCATTGATAACCCCTGGGATAAATTCTTCACTGGTTTAGGCTTCCTAGAGTGGCTAAAAAATATTGGTACCGTTATTGTTTTCATTGCTTTGTTTACACTATTCTGTTATTGTTGTTTTAAGATAGTTGGATTCTGCATTGCTAAACATACACGCCTGCCACCCCCAACCCCTATCTCCCAGTGTGCAGCATACCTACAGGTTCTACCACACCAACCTAATCGAAATCGACAACATCGTCGATACCATCCTGCTAATACCACATACATTAATGTCCCATTCCACTCCAGACGTTAGTCCAGTAGTAGTCATTGTTATGACTAAAGAGGGGAATTGTCAGGGAACATCACTTATTTGTGTTGCACACTTTACCTATGTACTTATTTTACATTATCTATAATGTTATGCACTGATGTATTTTCACTGCACTCCATTCGTAATATCATTTTCTCTGCACTCCATTCGTAATATCATTTCTTCTAAGACACTTGTAATATCAGTTACATTTGCAAATTTCAGTTACTGATCTGTCTGTGTCTCTCAACAGGAAACCAAGGTACTTTTTTTACAAAGCCAAACAAACTTAGGTGTTTCTTGTAAGCTAAAACCGCAACTGTCACAGATCAGTACCCACCTACATTATTTCCTGTAGCTGCAAAATATACAGTTTCCATGTCTGTACTTTTTTTCAAGATATTATTTTCTATTATGATATGTTATGCTGTACGCCAAATAAGGCTATTAGGATATTACTGTATTTTGCTTAGCCAATAAGATGATGTTACGCATCAGATGCCTACGTGCATCCATGTCTATATATTGTGCTTTTTGGCCCCAGAATAAACGGAACATTTTCTAATGATAACCTGCCTGTGTGTGTTATTTTGGTAATTGTTTCCCGGACGTCCGAGAAGGTCACTGTTTTCCTCCAAGACTCATCTTCCAAATATTGCCCTGGGAAAATTCCTAACACCCCCTAATAATACTGCATTAGAAACAATATGCCTAGCAAAAAACTATAAGAGGGGGCTGATTGCTTTACTATATCCGACATTCAGTGAGGGGACTGGCAATAAGAAAAGTTCTTTTATGACTAAGTGGGAACAAGATTTGAATCAGACATGGACACTAGAGACCTGGTTGACAAATCTCGACAGAGGCTTATCATTTTCCCCAAATGCAATATTAAAAGAGAATTATATCAAGGTGGCATTTAAATGGTACATGTACCCCACCAGATGGATCAAGACACAGGCAGAGGGCTCCCATGGGTGTTATAGGGGATGCAAGGAAGATGGGACATATTTGCATATGTGGTGGCAGTGTGAGAAAGTTAAAAAGTTATGGGATTTAACCTCAGAATTTTTAAGTACTATTCTTGAGACTGAGATCGACTTGTCCCCAGAGCAAGCTTTATTACACTTTCCCACAGGAGGCAATATCAAAAGACACCACAAATTGATAGCAATGATATGTACTGTAGTACGGATTTCTATAGCGAGATTTTGGAGGGTAGACCCCCCCACATTTGATTATGTAAAGAAGAGAATTGAATATCATTATAGTATGGCCGGTGCCTCAGCAACTATATTAAACACTAGAAACCAATGTATCTAACAATGGGAACCTTATATAATGTATATAGAAAAGGTTAATAGAACTAGAACCTTAACCAATTAGTTAACACCTATAGTTATGATATTCAGGAATATAGGCTTGAGTTTGTAATGGGTTAGACCAACGAGGTGGTGAGCTAGAGTTTATCCCACGAAATCTGAAGAAGGAATAAAGCAAAAATAAATCCATGTGTATTGTATTAATTAAGCACTACTGAAGAAAATACATTTGTAGACTGTATTGTTTATGTATTTAAGTTTTATTGTTGTTGTTGTTGTTGTTGATGAAACTTGTACAATGTTTACATTTTGAGAAAATAAATAAAAAAAAATCAACAAAAAAAATGTCATGAGTGATTCAGTTATTATTTAAAGAGTAAGGGGCTGAATTATCAAGCTCCGAATGGAGCTTGATGCCCCTTGTTTGTCCCTGTCTAAAGACCGCTGCTCCATAACTTGTCTGCCTGCTCTGAGGCGGCGGACAGAAATAATCCCGATCAAAAACGATCTGGTTGATTGACACCCCCTGGCGAACTGCTGGTGCAATGATAAATGACGACAGCGTATGCTGTCAGCATTTATCGATGTGCAGTGGACATGATACGCTACATCGTATCATGTCCGCTCGCACTTTGATAAACATGCCCCATAGAGTAAATTTTAAAAATTGCAGGCAGTACAGATACATAGATAGTTATCAAAAACACTAGATAATAGAAATCCTAACTTTTTTTTACACATTATCTGTCACAAATTTTAATTATTAAAAATAATGTTTTCTGTTTCATTTGCATCTTGATTTTTGCAACATTTCATCTTTATACAACTGCAGCCTTTAGTGTTGCTCAACAAGAGTCAATGGTCCAAACTGTAGTTATTGAGCCTTTGTGACACAGTTCTCTTGTGGTTTTATCCCTGCCTTTATACATGTACTTTCAGTGTATCTTTCTCTTACACATCCTCTGGCACTTTACCAATTTCTCTCAGGCTGACACAAGGCTCAGTTTTAGGTACCCTTTTGTTTTCAAAGTACACATCCTCCTTCTGTTCTTATTCGAGTCCTGTGAGCTCAGTAGATCTTTATGCTGACAACACCAAAATCTATTTCTCTAAATGGTGTAACCCTCTTCCTTGTCCACTTGTACCACCAACTGCCTATTTACCATTTCATCCAGAAAATCCTCTCAATATTTGAAGCTCCAAATATCTATAATTGAGCTTATTTCTGTTCCCTCCTTTCATAGAAACATAGAAACATAGAATTTGACGGTAGATAAGAACCAAAAAGGCCCATCAAGTCTACCCATATTACATGTTACTTTTTCCTTAGGCATTTATGCATGTCCCAGGCATTTCTAAATTCCTTTACAGTATTTGTGTTTACCACCTCAAATGGAAGTGCATTCCATGAATCCACCACCCTTTCTGTAAAAAAATGCTTCCACACTCCCATATCTCTAATTGTATATTACCATTGATAGCTTTATTCAGAACTTTCTTGGCTGATTTCTTTCATTTTTACCTTACAATTTCAACAATATTTGTTTCATCCTTACACAAGACACTACTAAGATCCAAATCAACTCACTTATCATATGCTGCCTAGATTACCATACCGTAACTATAGCTTCTCTGGACTTTCACTGCAATCCATCATGAATTTCTCTACCAGAGTCATCTTAGCCTTAGCCTCAAGGATACAATTTAAAAGTTATGAAAGTCTATAAATAAATGTTTCTAAAAGTATTTTAAGAAATTATAATAAAAATATATATTTATATATCCTAAGAAACAGAGAATGACAAAAATGAAAGTCTTGTGATGGCATAAATTAATTAAATACTGCAGTAAAAGTTAACCAAGAATCATATAACTAACAATTTAGCTGTACAACTAGTGTGCATTTTGTAGGATTGTCATTAATTGGAGGCTCTTGCCGTCTCTTCTGACCGATGTGCTGGTTTCTTTAAAGTAAACTAGTAACCATGGGGTATATTTAACATAGTGCGAGCGGACATGATACAATGTAGCGTATCATGTCCGCTGCACATCGATAAATGCTGACAACATACGCTGTTGGCATTTATCATTGCACCAGCTGTTCTTGTGAACTGTTGGGGCAATGCCGCCCCCTGCAGATTTGCGGCCAATTCGCCGCTAGCAGGGGGTGTCAATCAACCCGATCCTATTTGATCGGGTTGATGTCTGTCCGCGGCCTCAGAGCAGTCTTTCGACCGCTGCTTCATAACTTCTGAAACAAGGGGCATCAAGCTTCATACGGTAGATTTTAGTAATGACAATAGTGGATTTAATATATTGATAGGTATAACAAAAAAATGCAATCCAGGTAGGTCATATACAGGCATACATATATCAGCACAACAAACCAAGTCCTAGAATAAATTATAATAAGATAAAAGTGCAATCAGTAATAAGGTAAATGGAAGACAAACATTTGATGCTGCAGGAAGTTCATTTTGAGAAGCTATTATATAAAACTCAAAACTAAAATACAAGATTTTTATAACTATAGGTCCACTAAAGAAATCACAAAAAATAATATAAATCATATGCTTACTTCACACCATTAAAGGATGCATCATCATGAGTTAATGATATCCATTCAAAACTCAAAGGCATATCTTATCAAGGTCTAGATTATGAGTGGAGCACAAATTAGCACTTTAGTTCATGCTTTAAGTTCGCTAAACATAGGTTTTTTTGCCCAAATTACAAGTTGAAAGTAAAATGTTTGCATGTGAGCGTAATCTCGAAGCACACAAAAATAATATTGCGACTGCATTAACTTCTCCCATAGAAGTCAAAGGAGAGGGAAAACTTAAAAAAAACTAACACCGATTCTCATGCGCTAACCTGACCGCATATATATTTAAGAGCACTAAACCGAACATGAAATATTAATATTTCACATTCCAATTTTCTTAACATAGCAGAATATCTTCTATTTATTCATAAATACATATTTCTCTATATATCTATTTATACCTATACCTATATATCTATTTCTATAGATTTATAGGTATATACAGTATATATATATATATATATATATATATATATATACATTATATATATATATATATATATATATATATATATATATGTATGTATTTTGCATGAACAGTATCATATGTATAAATATACATTTAATAATAAAAAGTACATTATTTTCTAGGTGAATAACCTAGGAATGGAAATATGCGTTTTGCAATTTCGATTTTAACATGGTCAGATTAGTGCACCTGAAAAATTTGTAATCTTAAAGTGCGTTATTGAAATATTACAAATAAAGGGCTAGATTACAAGTGGAGTTCTAATTAAACTGTAAATGAGCAAATTTGCTAGTTTACGGCACACGTTTAATAACCAGCCATTACAAGTAGCGTGTTAATACTGCCACAAGCTCACTGTAGCAAATAGCACTCCAAAAATTAACCAGAGGTCAGACCCCTAATTTATTTTAATAATGTCCCCCAATTGCCCCCTAATAAAATGTTATTGTTCCTTTTATTAATATCTGAGATTTTTTTTTTTTAAAACATATAAGCGCACAAATCAGTTTTAAGGGTTAAAGTGAGGAGATGTGGGGTATAAGATAAAGAAACTACACTGAAAAGTGCCTTAACATTACAGTCTATGGGGAACGGTGTTATTACTATAAATATATATGTATATGCTTATATACTTTACATATATATCTATGTGTTAATATGTGTAAATATATATAAAAACATAAATATATATGTATATATTCATATTCCTATATATTTAACTGTCCGACTTAACCCCTCTCTGCCGTGACTATGGCATGATAACCAGGCTCCAATTGGAGCCTATGGAAGCGTGCTCTTGTGAGCGCAAAGCTTCCATGCAATGCAAACGCGTGGTCACGTTCGCATTGCTGTTAACTAGTAATACGCGCTGATATTACGTGTGGAGCACAAATATCACTCAAGCAAAGTGAGTGATATCGGACCCAAAATATTTTAAAAAAATAATAAAAATATACTGTAAAATATTCTAAATAATCCATTGAAAATATCTATATATTTTACAGTGAGAAATGGTTAAGTAAACTTAAGACCCATGTTGAAAAGTACAAATAAGATCTAATACATTTTAAGAACAAAAACTTAGGGCAAGATTATGAGTGAAGCACAAACGTTTGTGCACAAGCAATATCAGGTTTTTGCAATCATTAGCGAGCAAGTTAAATTGTGCTGGTATTACAAGTTGAAAGTAAACGCGATCGCTGGAGTGCAATTCAAGTTAACGCTGGTCGGGTTAGCATGTTCACAGAGCTGTGGTTAAATGTTTTGCAAAATAAAAAATTGTCACAAAACACATAAAAATACATTACAAAGTACAGTTACACTTATACTCATGGGCGTATTTTGACCTATGCTAACAAGGCACTTGCCTAGGGCGGCAGATTAGAGGGGGGCAGCACTTTTTTATGGCTATATTTGTAAAAAGCTTACAGCTATTTTAGATGTATTATACAGGTATATAATGAGAGACTTTGCACAAGGAGCTTACATTCTAGGGGGTATAATAAGAGACTGCCCATGGAGCTTACTTTTTAAAGGTACATCTGAACCTTTCATTTATTTAGTAATTTATTGCCTTTAGTTCTGTTGGCTTTCAGCAGAAATTTGTGTTTAGGGGTTTTATATATATTGCAGAAATATATATATGTGTGTGTGTGTGTATATATATATATATATATATATATATATATATATATATATATATATGTGTGTATATGTGTGTACATGTGTATGTATTTGTGCGTGTGTATGTGTTTAATTGTGTGTATATGTGTGAATTCAAGTGTTTTGTAAGTCCTTGTGAACATTTACTTTGGAAATGCCATGAAATAAAATACACAGTACTCCCTGCCAGAAAAAATTTATGGTCAAAAAATATTGGGGGTGGGTGGGTATAGGGGGACAGCAGAATTTTGAGTGCCTAGGGCAGCACAAAACCTAAATATGCCACTGCTTATACTAACACCATATAATAAAATATATTTATAAAAAATATTGCACTCAAAGGTAATATGGGATACATACATATACATCTCTAAAAGATTATGTATGTATTTATATATGTCTATATATGTGTACATATGTATTTATGTATTTATATGTGTATATACAGTATATATATATAAATACAGATATATATATACATATATAAAAACAGAAATACATATGTATACATATATAGAAGTGCATTGGATCCTTTTGCAGTTAAGTAGGGGAATACATGTAAAAGCATACTTATGCAATATACATATTTAATAAAGTGTTATAATGTGTAATTTTTTCACAATCCAATGTTCTTCACATAGGGGAATATAATCTAAGTATTTGTAAATAGACAGTCCAATGCAAAACATTAGAATATGAAAAACTCATAGCACACATGAAAATATGCAATCAGGTTAAAAACAATTTAATGGATTCCTACAGACTTTAACATGGGTCTCTATGGTACAGTGAAAGTATATGGGGGTATATTTAACATAGTGCGAGCGGACATGATACAATGTAGCGTATCATGTCTGCTGCACATCGATAAATGCTGACAGCATACATATCCAGTTTATGAAGCACCGTGATTTGTATTTCTGACATACTGTAGTAGGTTCTTCCATCATCACAAGAATTACACACCTCTTGGTGGTTGTCTGATCACTTCAATAGCATTCCATCTAAATGAACTACATTTCGTTTTTTTATATATATCATACATTTGTCACCAATAATAGATTCATTTGACATTTATTGGATATAAGAGATGGAATGGAATTATGTGGCTGTGTAATATGTGGCTGTGCATCAGTCATGGTTTTCCTTTTATTGAGAGAATTAATGGTATCTGTACCTTCTACAAGCATTTTTCTTACAAAGATAAAGACTGTACCTCATTATATGGCAGAATGTTTTATATCCCTAATGTATTTTAGAGGCACTTCATCTGGTTCCTTTTTTTTTCTTTTTCTTGTAATTTGTTAGATATTATAAAACTTAGCATATATTTTTTAAACATATATGCAACTTATTTGCTCATACTGGCTTCTCTGGAATTTTTCAATTTGATTGCTCTAACAAATATATTTATTTTCTTGTTTAGCATGTAGGCCACAGGTTTGCCTTCTTATATATCTGGAGAGTAGTGATGTCCCGAACTGTTCGCCCGCGAACGGTTCACGGTGAACATAGTATGTTCGCGTTCGCGGCTGTGGGCGAACACATGCGATGTTCGATCCGCCCCCTATGTGTCATCATTGAGGAAACTTTGACACTGTATGTCACAGCCTTCTGACACATTAGAGCCAATCAACATCAGACACTCCCTCACAGACCCGCCCAGCTCCTTGGAAGCCGCCATTTTAGACTCATAACGACCTTGCTTTCTTAGTGAGAGGACGTGTTGTTTTTGTGCTGCTGACATTATAGGGAAATAGATAGCTAGGCTAGTGTATTTAGTGTCCACTACAGTCCAGAAGGACTCATCTCATCTCTGCTGCAAGGACAGCACCCCAAAAAGCCCTTTTTATGGCTATAATTTGAGACATTTTTTTTTCCATATTTTTATTAGCATTTGCCTGGCTTTCAGCCTGTGTGTAAGGCTCACAACATATGCTGTGATTACTGCCACCACTGATATCTGCCTAACAACATTAGTTTAAATTTAACCAACAAAAATTTGAAATTATTTTGCTAGTGTAATTTATTTTCATTTTCTATCAGGCCTGTGTCACACAGCATATACTCTGGTTCATTGCTCTGTGCCAGCCACCAGTGGTCATATCCGCTTATAACATTATTTTAAAATAATTTTGCTAGTGTAATCTAATTACATTTTCTATCAGGCCTGTGTCTGTCAGGCTCACACAGCATTAATATACTTCATTTTTTTCATTCTTTTGGTTAATTGCTCTTTGCCAGGCAGCCACCACTCATATCTTTTTCACCTTATTTTAAATTTAAAAAAAAAAAGTTTACATTTTTTTTGTTAGTGTAATCTAATATCATTTTCTATCAGGCCTGTGTGTTTTGCTGACATACAGAGCATACTGTGTTTACTTGCTGCCCTCCCTAGTCTATGAGCCACGACTCATATGTGTTTAACCATTTTTTAATTTCCCTCCCAAAAAAAATGTAAATCATTTTTCTAGTGTAATCTAGTAGTATTTTCTATCAGGCGTGTGTGTATCTGACTTACAGAGCCTACTGTTTTTAATTGCTGCCCTTCCAAGGCTATCAGCCACGACTCATATGTGCTTAACCTTTTTCTTTAAATTCCCCCCAAAAAATCTTTAAATCATTATGCTAGTGTAATCTAATTTTATTTTCTATCAGGCCTGTGTTTAACTGTCTATCTGACTTACACAGCATACTGTTGTTAATTGCTGCCCTACGTAGCAGCCAGCCAGTGCGACCACTCATATGTGCATTGCACTTCTTAGCATTATTTTAATATTAAAATATAAAATTTAAAATTATTTTGCTAGTGTAATCTAACTTAATTTTCTATCAGGCATGTGTTTTTCTCACTTACACAGCATACTGTGTTAAATTGCTGCCCTACCTACCAGCCACGACTCATATCTGCCAGCTTGTGTGCCAGGCCCAACTAGCCAATTAGTGCCACCAATCATAGTTGTTGTAACAGTATTGAAAACATTGTGAATCATCACTTTTTTGACTGTGAATCTGCAGTCTAGTAGTGCCATTGAATTGCAGTTCCCTCCTGCCTGCCAGCCTGTGTGCCAGGCCCAACTAGCCAATTAGTGCCACCAATCATAGTGGTTGTAACAGTATTGTTAATCTTTAAAATTACAAATTGTTCGCTTGTGATTCATCAGTTTGCTTGTGCCATTGAATTGCACTTTCCTCCTGCCTGCCAGCGTGTTTTCCAGGCCCAACTAGCCAATTAGTGCCACCAATCATAATTCTTGTAACAGTATATAAAAAAATTTAAATCATAATTTTATTTGACTGCAAATATTCAGTCTCCTAGTGCCATTGAATTGCAGTTTCCTCCTGCCTGCCAGCCTGTGTGCCAGGCCCAAACTAGCCAATTAGTGCCACCAATCCTAGTTGTTGTAACAGTATTGTTAATCTTTAAAATTACAAATTGTTTCCTTGTGATTCATCAGTTTGCTCGTGCCATTGAATTGCACTTTCCTCCTCTCTGCCAGCATGTTTTCCAGGCCCAACTAGCCAATTAGTGCCACCAATCATAATTCTTGTAACAGTATATAAAAAATTTAAAATCATAATTTTTTTTGACTGCAAATATTCAGTCTCCTAGTGCCATTGAATTGCAGTTTCCTCCTGCCTGCCAGCCTGTGTGCCAGGCCCAAACTAGCCAATTAGTGCCACCAATCCTAGTTGTTGTAACAGTATTGTTAATCTTTAAAATTACAAATTGTTCGCTTGTGATTCATCAGTTTGCTCGTGCCATTGAATTGCACTTTCCTCCTGCCTGCCAGCATGTTTTCCAGGCCCAACTAGCCAATTAGTGCCACCAATCATAATTCTTGTAACAGTATATAAAAAATTTAAAATCATAATTTTTTTGACTGCAAATATTCAGTCTCCTAGTGCCATTGAATTGCAGTTTCCTCCTGCCTGCCAGCCTGTGTGCCAGGCCCAAACTAGCCAATTAGTGCCACCAATCCTAGTTGTTGTAACAGTATTGTTAATCTTTAAAATTACAAATTGTTTCCTTGTGATTCATCAGTTTGCTCGTGCCATTGAATTGCAGTTTCCTCCTGCCTGCCAGCGTGTTTTCCAGGCCCATCTAGCCAAATAGTGCCACCAATCATAATTCTTGTAACAGTATATAAAAAAATTAAAATTATAATTTTTTGACTGCAAATATTCAGTCTCCTAGTGCTATTGAATTACAGTTTCCTCCTGCCTGCCAGCCTGTGTGCCAGGCCCAAACTAGCCAATTAGTGCCACCAATCCTAGTTGTTGTAACAGTATTGTTAATCTTTAAAATTACAAATTGTTTGCTTGTGATTCATCAGTTTGCTCGTGCCATTGAATTGCACTTTCCTCCTGCCTGCCAGCGTGTTTTCCAGGCCCAACTAGCCAATTAGTGCCACCAATCATAATTCTTGTAACAGTATATAAAAAATTTAAAATCATAATTTTTTTTGACTGCAAATATTCAGTCTCCTAGTGCCATTGAATCACAGTTTCCTCCTGCCTGC
The DNA here is from genome assembly GCF_027579735.1 of Bombina bombina. Classification (NCBI taxonomy): domain Eukaryota; kingdom Metazoa; phylum Chordata; class Amphibia; order Anura; family Bombinatoridae; genus Bombina; species Bombina bombina. Next base: position 801,302,471 of record NC_069501.1, on the reverse strand, counting down.
TAGCCTGTGTGCCAGGACCAAACTAGCCAATTAGTGCCACCAATCATAGTTGTTGTAACAGTATTGTTAAAATTTAAAATTAAACATTGTTCGATTGTGATTCATCATTTGGCTTGTTGCATTGAATTGCACTTTCCTCCTGCCTGCCAGCCTGTGTGCCATGCCCAACTAGCCAATTAGTGCCACCAATCATATTTCTTCTAACAGTATATAAAAAAATTTAAATCATAATTTTTTGGACTGCAAATCTTCAGTCTCCTAGTGCCATTGAATTGCAGTTTCCTCCTGCCTGGCAGCCTGTGTGCAAGGCCCAACTAGCCAATTAGTGCCACCAATCATATTTCTTCTAACAGTATATAAAAAAATTTAAATCATAATTTTTTTGACTGCAAATCTTCAGTCTCCTAGTGCCATTGAATTGCAGTTTCCTCCTGCCTGGCAGCCTGTGTGCCAGTCCCAACTAGCCAATTAGTGCATCTATCAAATGTATATTGCATCTATTGATCTATGTACAGTGTATCGATCATATGTATATTGCATCGATTGAGCTATGTAATCTATGTATCTATCTATCTATCAAATCTATCTTGTGGTTGTGCAAGTGGACTGTTTGCGGTTGATTGCGTTGCGTTACACTTGGAGTTTGCTCTGTCATTGTGAAGCAGCCGTAACCCTTACACTACCTGATAGATACGACATCATAACTGATGTTTTAAAGCACGTTATTGCAAACAATTAGGGAATTTTAGGTGATTTAGGTCCTTTATGGGTTAAAAGCAGACTCTGTATCAACTATGTAATTTTCCATGGGAGTTTTGCCAGGGATCCCCCTCCAGCACGCCACAGTCCCGGTGTTAGTCCCCTTGAAACAACGTTTCCATCACTATTGTGGCCAGAAAGAGTCCTTGTAGGTTTTAAAGTTCTCCTGCCCATTTAATTCAATGGCGGTTCGAGCGGTTCGCCGGTTCGCGAACAATACCGGAAGTTCGAGTCCGCCGTTCGCGAACCGAAATTTTTAAGTTTGCGACATCACTACTGGAGAGATCTACAATTTGTTAGTGAAGATAAGAAGTTGTATAATTATCCTCTTTCAAGTGTTACCTGACTTTAAATTAGGAGTCTGCTTAGAAACAGCTTATGTTTGTTTTTATTTTATTTTCATTTTTTTTTTTTTTAAATCAAGTAATTTTATAAACATGTTCATTGCTTATAAAAACCTTTTCATATTTCTATAAGAGGATATTACAGACTGTTCTATAATAACTTTACAGAGACATGGAACTACTGCATATTCTGGAAGGAATGTTGTTGCTTTGTATGAAATAAAACTGCTCTGTTTACTTGAAGGTCTTCTGAAAAGCAATTGCATAATATAGATATAGTTCTTAGACTTATAATAATTCTGTTTAGCACAAAAAACAAAATGAAAAAGTGAATGCGATGTAATAGACTGATATTGACACATATAGATATAGAAAAATATGTGTATGTTATTATTATACAAACTAATATATATGTGTGTAAAAAAATAACTAAAGCAAAATATACAAAAACAATGGAGATAAAAAGAAAAGTCTTAATTGAATATTCTTATTTGAATGTATAACCAGACGAGCGCAAAAAGCCGTACTTTGAATATCACGTTCTCATTCACGTATTCCACCATAGAAGTCAATGGAGCAAAAAATGTGCGGGAAACACCCTACTAATGCGCAAACCGATCGCATATTCTCGGTACAATATATCTACACCAACATATAAACATGATTATATATAGGTATATATATATATATATATATATATATATACACATTTATAAATACTTCTGCTATGTGCATAACATTGGAATGTGAAATAAACATTATAACTCTTTTCTAAATAAAAATAATTGCATAAATATGAATTTACATGTTTTCATCTACTTAACTAAAGGGCTCTAATGCACACACATATATATATATATATATATATATATATATATATAAATATAAATATATATATATATATATATATATATATAAATATATATATATATATATATATATATATATATATATATACACACACAGTATCTCACAAAAGTGAGTACACCCCTCACATTTTTGTAAATATTTTATTATATGTTTTCATGTGACAACACTGAAAAAATGACACTTTGCTACAATGTAAAGTAGTGAGTGAGTGTACAGCCTGTATAACAGTGTAAATTTGCTGTCCCCTCAAAAAAAATCAACACAGAGCCATTAATGTCTAAACCGTTGGCAACAAAAGAAGTACACCCCTAAGTGGAAATGTCCAAATTGGGCCCAATAAGCCATTTTCCCTCCCCAGTGTCATGTGACTCGTTAGTGTTACAAGGTCTCAGGTGTGAATGGGGAGCAGGTATGTTAAATTTGGCGTTTTCGCCCTCACACTCTCTCATACTGGTCACTGAAAGTTCAACATGGCACCTCATGGCAAAGAACTCTCTGAGGATCTGAAACAAATAATTGTTGCTGTACATAAAGATGGCCTAGGCTATAAGAAGATTGCCAAAACCATGAAACTGAATTTGAGCATGGTGGGCAAGACCATACCTCGGTTTCACAGAACAGTTTCCACTCAGAACAGGCCTCACCATGGTCGACCAAAGAAGTTGAGTGCACATACTCAGCGTCATAACCAGAGGTTGTCTTTGGGAAATATACATATGAGTGCTGCCAGCATTGCTGCAGAGGTTGAAGGGGTGGGGGCTCAGCCTGTCAGTGCTCAGACCATACACTGCACACTGCATCAAATTGGTCTGCATGGCTGTCGTCCCAGAAGGAAGCCTCTTCTAAAGATGATGCACAAGAAAGAGCACAAACAGTTTGCTGAAGACAAGTAGACTAAGGACATGGATTACTGGAACAATGTCCTGTGGTCTGATGAGACCAAGATAAACTTATTTGGTTCAGATGGTATTAAGCGTGTGTCGTGGGAACCAGGTGAGGAGTACAAAGACAAGTGTTTCTTGCTTGGTGGCAGTGTCATGGTCTGGGTCTGCATGAGTGCTGTCAGCACTGGGAAGCTACAGTTCATTGAAGGATCCATGAATGCCAACATTTACAGTGACGTGCTGAAGCAGAGCATGATCCCCTCCCTTCAGAGACTGGGCCGCAGGGCAGTATTCCAACATGATAACGACCCTAACACACCTCCAAGACGACCACTGCCTTGCTAAAGAAGCTGAGGGTAAAGGTGATGGACTAGCCAAGCATGTCTCCAGACCTAAAACCCTATTGAGCATCTGTGGGACATCCTCAAATGGAAGGTGAGGGAGTACAAGGTCTCTAACATCCACAAGCTCCATGATGTCGTCATGGAGGAGTGGAAGAGGACTCCAGTGGCAACATATGAAGCTCTGGTGAACTCCATGTCCAAGAGGGTTAATGCAGTGATGGAAAATATTGGTGGCCACACAAATATTGACACTTTGGGCCAATTTTGGACATTTCCACTTAGGGGTGTACTCACTTTTGTTGCCAACAGCAAATTTACACTGTTATACAGGCTGTACACTCACTACTTTACATTGTAGCAAAGTGTTGTGTCATATCTTCAGTGTTGTCACATGAAACAATATAATAAAATATTTACAAAAATGTGAGGGGTGTACTCACTTTTGTGATATACTGTATACGTATATATGTATATATATCCTCCGTGTGTATCTGCACTCACAATACCTTTCAGTCATCAACCAGGGTGCCAAGTCAGTAGTATTCACAGTCAATTTCAACAAAGGACTGCACTCGCTGGATTTTAGATAAAAATATTTCAATTGTGGTAAGGTTTCGTAGTCCTTAGACCCCTTCCTCAGAACAGAACAAACATGCAAGAGAACACTGTGCAATATAAACACAATAAGCCCCACCCATCAAACATTTAGTGCAAATTGTGCCAAAAACAGGGTTGTCATGGCAACAGCCCCCATTACACTCCTTGTTTACTGTTTGTCTATATATGTTAACATATGTTTTATGTGTTTATATGTGTATATATGTCTGTAAATACATATATGCACATATAAATACATATGTATACACACACACACATATACAGTGTATATATATATATATATATATATATATATATATACAGTCATTGCCAAAAATATTGGCACCCCTGCATTTCTGCCAGATAATGCACCACTTTGCCTAGAAAATTGTTGTTTAGGCATTCTCATGTTTATTTATTTTGTTTGTATTGGTATGACACAAAAAAAGTGGAGAAAAAAAGCCAAATCTGACATGTTCCACGCAAAACTCCAAAAATGGACTCAACTAAATTATTGGCACCCTCAATTTAATATTTGGCAGCACACCCCTTGGAAAAAAAACCCTGAAATCAATCACTTCCTGTAACCATCAATGAGTAATCAATTACACCTCTCTACTGGAATTTTGGACCACTCTTTTTTTCGCCAAATCCTCCTGGTCTCTCAGATTTGAAGGGTTCCTTTACCCAACTGCTGTTTTGAGATCTCTCCACAGGTGCTCTATGGGATTGAGATTTGGACTCATTGTTGGCTAGTTCAGTACTTTGTCACTAAACAATTTCAGGGTGTTTTTTGACGTGTGCTTTGGGTCATTGTCTTGCTGTAAGACCCATGACCTATGACGGAGACCCAACTTTCTGACACTAGGCCCTACATTGCACCACAGAATTATGTGATAGTGTTCAGATTTCATAATGCCATGCCTGAAGCAGCAAAGCAACCCCAAAACATCAGTGAACCTCCACAATGTTTGACTGTAAAGACTGTATTCTTTTCTTTAAAATCCGGATTTCTTTTTCTGAAAACAGTAGAATGATGGGCTTTACCAAAAAGCTGTAATTTTGTTTTGTCTGTCCACAGCACATTCTCCCAAAAGGTTTTCGGGTAAGTTTTGGCAAACTCCAATCTGGCTTTTTTTATGTTTTTGTGTCAGCAGTGGGGTCCTCTTGGATCTCCTTCCATAGCGTCCCTTTTCATTCAGATGGCAACGTATAGTGCAAGCTGACACATTTGTATCCTGGGTCTGAAGGTCAGCTTTAATTTGTCTGGAAGATGGTCGAGGTTCTTTATCCACCATTTGAACAATTCCTTGCAATCTTTGATCAATTTTTCTCTTTCGTCCACGTATAGGGAGCTTAGCTACAGTGCCATGGGTTGTCAACTTCTTGACAATGTTGGGCTAGATGGACACAGAAACATTAAGCTCTCTGGAGATAGACTTGTAACCTTGAGATTCTCTATGCTTTTCCAAAATTTAGTTCTCAAATCCTCATATAATTCTTTGCTGCTCTTTCTCTTCTCCATGATCAGTGTGGCAAACAGAGACACACAACAGAAAAGTTGAGTACATTTTTTACCATTTTAACTGGTTGCCGGTGTGATTTCTATATTGTCAGCACCTGTTAATTAATACAGGTGAGTTTAATTACAAATATCAGGAGCATCACAAACTTGGAATACAATTATTTCTTACAATTTTGAGAAAGTGCCAATAATTTTGTCCAGTCCATTTTTGGTGTTTTGTGTGGAATGTCTCAGATTTGGCTTTTTTTTTCTCCACTTTTTTGTGTCATATCAATACAAACAAAAGAAATAAACATGAGAATGCCTAAACATTGGTAATTGCAACAATTTTCTGGGCGAAGTGGTGCATTATCTGACAGAAATGCAGGGGTGCCAATATTTTTGGGCATGACTGTATATATATATATATATATATATATATATATATACATACATACATATAAATCTTTAGACATGTATATGTATAGATCTCAATATTAAACCCTGTGCCTGCCTTTTTTTCTAAAACATGAGATCTCATATCTTTGAGCCTTTAGAACGTTTTTGTGAAATATTGGATTTTAATCATTTTTATTAGATAGTGTTATTATGAGTGTAAGTGTACTTTAATCCAAAAAGAACGATGCTACAGAAGAATTGTCAGCTAAAAACAGTCTTTATTTGCTTCATTTAAAACAGGTACAATGGTGTAACAAGTGTAATTTAGTTAACACACAGAAAAAATAATTAATACACACACTCTGTGAATCAACCTTATAAAATCAAACTGGGAAACACAGAAAAGTATTCCCCATTTTGGCGCTGCCCTCCCTCTCCAATCAATTACAAATAATAAAATAAGGTTTAAATACGGGTGGGATCACTGGTCATTCAGATATCATTGTGTATACTGTATGCATTGACAAAGGCCTGTTTATGGGCCAAAACACGTTTGTGTGTTTAGCCTTAGCCTGCCTCATACTCACACCCCTAACCGATGCCGAGGTTACAGCATATCAGCTGGGAATACTTGGGGGATGTGTCTCTGTGACAGACTAAGGGGCATATTTATCAAGCTTCGTATGGAGCTTGATGCCCCGTGTTTCTGGCGAGCCTTTAGGATGACCGGAAACACAAGTTATGAAGCAGCGGTCTAAAGACCGCTGCTCCTTAACCTGTTCACCTGCTCTGAGGCAGCGGATAGACATCGCCATTAATCAACCCGATTGAATACGATCGGGTTGATTGACACCCCCTGTTAGCGGCCGATTGGCTGCAAATCTGCAGGGGGCAGCATTGCACCAGCAGTTCACAAGAACTGCTGGTGCAATGATAAATGCCAACATTTTTTGCTGTCTGCATTTATTGATGTGCAGTGGACATGATCCGCAATATCGGATCATATCCGCTCGCACAATTATAATTCGGCCCCTATGCATTGAGTGTGTAACTCTTGTTCTGTGGCTGTGATAGTGTATGCCCTTGCGGAGTGGCTGTTAACCTTTAAAGGACCAGTCATGGTTTTTGGTTGAATCTATCACTATTATCTTTTAATTCTCACCCCCAATTCTTTGTCCTTAGAAGTATCCGGAGATGATATATTTTTTTTTTTTTTAAAAGATTTTTATTAAGACATTTGGAGATACAAAAAAACAAAAAAAAGGAAAACGTACAACAAGCATGAAAATAACATTATGAAATACATTATGGTCAACATAATCAAGTATTTGTGGAATTTCGGAAGCAGTTTAAAACATAACATGAAAAGAAATGCATTTGTATAATGCTATGTATACATAATATATTAGTTAGTCTGTTCTTTCCCTGTTTCCCCATGTAGTGACCAATAGTGTGTACGTAAAAGCTGGAGAGGATGTCTTAGTTTTCTGATATGGAGAGATAGATAGGAAGTAAAATTTTAATGATGATTACACCATCTTAGAGATATAGTCCGAGGAATTGAGTATGACAATCAAGACAATAGAGGTCGTGGACTGGGGGTTTAAATCTTAACTATCTTGAGAGTGCCTTCTTGAGAGTGCCGGCCCAGAGGTGGGAGTATGAAGGAAGGAGGGCTGGCGTGGGGTGGGAAGGATAGGTTAGGTGAGGGGCGGTTGACGTGGAGAATTTCAGTCTGGGTAAAGTGTTAGCCAGGGGGACCATGTCTCATCATAAAAATCTGTTTTATCTAAAACTCTGTGAGAGTATTGCTCCATGGTCCTGATATACCTAATGATATTGATAACTTGCGTTAGGGAAGGTGGTTTCTCTAGCAATTGCTAATTTTGTTGCCATAAAGACATAGATTGTTAGTGCCTCTGAAGCCTTGGATAGATTAGGGGCTTGTAAATGTAGAAGGGTGATTTCTGGGAGAAAAGGGGGATTAATATTTATGGAGTTGAGGGCGCGGAAAAGGTCTCTCCATAGGGGCTGTATTTTGGGGCAAGCCCACCAGATATGGAGGTGCGTGCCCGTCTGACCACATAGTCTCCAACACATGGGGGACTGTGAGTTGTAAATTTTATGTAGTATGGAAGGTACCAGATGCCATCTCACTAAAAGCTTATAGAATAGTTCCCATAAGGAGGCGCAATGCAAGAGCTTTCTAGTGATCTGAATTCTTTTGTGCCAGGTGAAGGCGTCCACTATGAAGCCCATCTCTCTCTCCCAGGCCTGTGCCTGAGGGATCTTTCGTAGTGTTTTAGTATTGGACAGTAAATTGTAGTGAAAGGATAAAGGGTGTTTTATTAGGTGGGCTTTAGTCCAGGCATGTTCCCATATTGAGGGGGGTCTGAGAGACTGTTTAGGGTAACCCCAGGATCGTAACAGAGAACTGAGCCTGAAGGCCTCGAATTGTAGTCTTGTGGGAATCAAGAATTTGGCACAGAGCTGGGGGTGTGTGTTCCATGAACCATAGTCATAAAAGTCAGTGATTTGTGTAATCTGCAGGCCCTGCCATGATTCTGGGTGTGCGTCTGGGAGTGCGTATATGGCTGCAGGGAGGGTAAGGTTAGGAGAGGGGTGGGGAGCTATAGACTGGGTGTGTCGGATCTGGTCCCAAAAAAGAAGGGCGTCATTAAAGAGAGGGTGTAGATCTCTCAGACTTTGTTCATAATGTGAAGGTATCCAGAGTAAGTCTGATAGCTCTAGGGAACGAGGAAGAAGAAAAGCTTCAATTTGATGCCATTGTGTGACTTGGGTTTTATTGTTCCAAGCGAGAAGGTGGGAGAGTCTGGCTGCATTATAATATGTAATAATGTTGGGTAGTGCAAGTCCGCCCTGGTCTGTTGGTCTTTCTAAGGTATGTCTAGAGGTTCTAGGCCGTCTATCTCTCCAGACATATGTTTTAAGTAGACTTTGGAGTTTATTCAAAATTGGTCTAGGAATATTGTAGGGGATGCATCTAAATAGATATGTGATTTTTGGCAAGAAGGACATCTTTACCACCGCTATTCTCCCTGACCAGGAGATCTCCCTAAACTCCCAAGAATTCAAGAGTCTACGGAGGTCTGGAAGCCTATCTGTGTAGTTTTTGGTTATAGTTAATGTGATATCTAGGGCCAAATGTACCCCCAAGACTTTTATGGAAGAGGTGTTCCATTGGTAGAGATAGAGTCTCTGCAATGTTTCAAGCTCCCGAATGGGGATGTTGGATGGAAAGGCTTCTGTTTTTGTTACATTAAGTTTGTAAAAGCTAATGACACCAAATATCTTGATAGTGCTAAAAATTTCACTAAGCGAGGCTGTTGGGGAAGTAAGGAAGAGCGTGATGTCATCCACATAAAGGGATACTTTATGTTCCGAACCAGCTGAGGGGATGCCTTTTATGGAGGGATTAGATCTTATGGCCTGGGCAAGGGGCTCAATTGCAAGGGCAAAAAGCAAGGGTGATAGGGGGCATCCTTGGCAGGTGCCATTGGTTATAGCAAAGGGCTCCGAATGGAAGCCAACTCCCTTGATTCTGGCTGTGGGGGTAGAGTAAAGGGCCTGAGTGGCTTTTATAAAGGGGGCTGGGAAGCTAACATTTTTCATAGTTTCCCAAAGGTAGACCCATCTAACCCTATCAAAGGCCTTTTCTGCATCCAGGGAGAGAGCCAAAAAGGGGTCTCCACACCTGGAGGCAAGACCAAAGACATCTAGGATGTGCCTAGTTGCATCAGGACCTTCACGGTGGGGAATAAAGCCCACTTGATCAGGATGTATTACTTGGGTGATCACCTTTGAGAGTCTGTTGGCCAGAAGTTTAGCGTATAATTTAGTGTCTATGTTGAGGAGGGATATGGGCCTATAACTACTGCACAATTCTGGGGATTTTCCTGGCTTTAAGATAGTGACTACCGTGGCTTCCAGAAATTCAGGGCTAAAAGCTCCCCTCTGCGCAATTTCTTGGAACAGTCTGCATAAAATAGGTGCGAGGATATCTTTATAGTTTTTGTAGAACCTGGGAGTGTAACCGTCTGGGCCCGGAGATTTTCCTAGTTTAAGGGAGTTGATAACATTTAAAACCTCAGCTATAGTTATTGGAGCCGTTAACGCTGTCATGGAGTCCGGACTAAGAGTAGGAAGTTGGAGTGAGGATAAAAAAGTAGATATCTCTATCTCATTAGGAGGAGTACTATCTAGGTCCATCTCTAAGTTATAAAGTTTAAAGTAATAGTCTCTGAAAGTGGACCCTATGTCCTTGGGTGAATGCACCAAGTCGCCTCCCTCCCTTCTGAAAAAGAGTACCCTGGATTGAGCTGTGCGTTGTCTAAGCTTCTGAGCTAATAGAGAAGACGGTTTATTAGTGAAATGGTAGTAGATTTTCTTAAATTTTTCTAGCATGGCCTGTGTTCTAAGAAGTTCTAAATCTTGTATCTTTTGGGATATAGCTGAGAGTTGGTCGTTAAGTGCGGCAGAATATGAAATGTGGAGTTGCTCTTGAATAATTCTAGACTGGAGTTGTGTCATTCTCCCTGCGCTTCGAATTGTCAATATGGATAAAATGACCTCTAAGAAAGGCTTTAAGGGTGGCCCAAAGATTTTCAGTGGAAGTGAGCCTGTCGTCATTAAGGTTTAGGAAGCTGAGGATCATCTCGTGTAATTTTAGTTTTGTCGAAGAGTCCGTCAGTATCCAGTCTTTGAGTCGCCAAGGTGTAGGAGGGGTATATGGAAGGTGGGTAGAGAGTGAGAGGTATAGGGCGTCATGATTAGACCAAGATATAGGGGAGATCTTGACATGTAGGATCTTATCAAGGAACTTAGGTGGTACAAAAAAGTAGTCAATTCTGGTGTGAGACTTGTAAACAGGTGAGTAAAAGGTATAATCTCTCTCTTGTGGATGGCATGATCTCCAGACATCGTATAAGTTGTGCTGGCACATGAGTGTCTGAAAAGTTTTAGAGAGTGAGTTTAAGGATCTGTTGTGTGTGGAGACCTTAGGTCCATTTCTATCTAAGACATGATTCCAAATGAGGTTGAAATCACCTGCAATTATAAGCTCAGCTTGTGCTATCTCGAATATACGACAAAGGACTTTTCTTAGAAAGTGGATTTGCCTGGTGTTGGGGGCATATAGATTAGCAAGAGTGACTGTGTGGTTATTAAGTTTACAGACCAAAATGACAAACCGTGCTTGAGGGTCTATATCTAAATATATGGCTTCATAAAGTACATTTTTGCTAATGAAGATGGCTACTCCTCTGGATTTCATATCAAATGAGGCCTCAAGTACTACGGGAAATCTCCTAGATGTGTGAGATAAAGTAGAAGTTCGCGTCCAATGGGTCTCCTGTATACATCCTATATCAATTTTGTATTTATGTAGGTAATTTAGGAGGAGACTACGCTTAGTTGGAGAGTTAAGCCCTTGTGTATTGAGGGATAGAAACCGAAGGTTCTCCATGTCTTAGACTAGATTAGGGGGGTGGATAAATACTGGAGGAGAAGGTTATACGTGCTAAGGGGCTGCACGAGAGAAAAATCGAGTGGTTTAGTGAGTCCCACCTCTGGGCACGGCAAGGGGCAAGCTGTTTGTGTTGATTTCGAGAGGCGGTCAAGATCTTGATATTAGTCTGGCGGTGTAAGTGTCATGTGAGGGGGAAAGAGAAAATAAAGAGTTACAGCGGACAGGAGCCGCTTAGATTTGAAGAGAAGAGAAAGAGGGTATTAGAGTTAGAAAAGAAAGGAAGAGGGAGAGAAAGCTGGAGGCAGGCGGCCTTAGCGGAGAAGGGAGAGATTAATAGAGAGAGATAGGAAATGGGCGAGAGAAAAAGAAGGAAAGAAGGGGGGGCGGAGCCAAGATGGAAAAGGAAGGAAAAGTTTCCTTGAACTAGTGCTAATGGCTTGGGAGTGTGGGGAGTACACTTGGGGGGTGTGCTGGGATGTAAGTTTTATAGAGGGTGAGCAAAGGAGGGTTCAGTTGGTGGGGTGAGAACACCCCTCTAGATAGAAGTGACTTTTGTGACTTGTGGAAGTGAGTGGTTGAGACTAAGTTCAGAAGGGTAAAGCCTGTGTGGGCTATGTAGGGTATCTTCAAAGCTGTTTCGACAAAGGTATAAAGTATGTGCGGTTGGAGCGTGAGGTATGGTTAGGGTGTCAAAATCGTTGTCATATGAGGGAAACATAGACTGATATGGGAATGTGTAGAATATTGAATGAAGATGTCTACACCCTGGGAGACAAAGGGGGGGGGGGTTCCCCGATGAAAATCCCTATGTGAGAAGTAGGTTCTGTGAAGTAGGTTAGTAACAAGCATGGCACATGAGATAAATAACTAAGATTAATAACAAACTAATAAACAAACTTTAGCATAAACACAGATATAATTCAGCATAATAGTAACTGCTTGAATGATTGCGTCTCGCTAGTTACACAAACTTCAACATTTCAAATACTATGTATTGGGAAAGGAAGGAAACATCTCGGACATGACAAAGTTGAGTCTTAAACATATAGGAAATAGAGTCAATTAAATTCAGTTGCATCACCGAGATTGGTAGGAAGTGAAAAGAAATCGCTAGTTGGTGGTGCTAGGTGCTGGGCTTTTATGAGGGTAAGTAGTGATATAGTGAATAGAGGGTTGGTGCTTACTAAAAAATCCTGTATGCCTGGTGGATGGGGGAAAATACTCCTCCTCAGTAGTTTAGGTTGAGAACAATTGTAAGAGTTTGGATTTCCACTGGTGCTTATAAATTAAGCTAGGATTTATGCTACCATTATATGTGTAACTTATCTAAGTGAAATATTATAAGTGATTCTGATTTGTATCAGGTGTAAAAACAAAAGTATCTAAGTGTCTCAGACAACGGATATTTAGGATTTAAGTCCTATGTGTTGACTGGTATAAAAAATTTTTTTTTTTTTTTTTATGTTTTGAAAAGAATAATATTACTAAATCTGTAATTACAGATGATGTGGATAGTGTTCGTGAATAGATTATGAGGAGTAAATAAGTGTAAGTGAAGCTAGTGACGATCCAATTTACAGTGATAAGAAATGGATATAACTATATCCAAAAAATAAAGAAAGATATAGAAGTGTTAAAACTATTTTATTAAACTAAATTATCTGTCAACAATAAAACTTTAGGATTAACTAAAAGATATATGGCAAATAAAACAAATAAAAGCAAATAAAACAAGGGACGTCTCCCTATGAACTTGTTTCAGTAAGTCGAGTGACTTGACAGTATATGGTCTCTGAATATAACTTGATAAACAAAAAATGCCACCTTGGGATTAAAGCAAGCTGTAAGGTACCTTACAAATGTCTGTTGGGAATCGTGTAAGTGCCAATGTTCTGTGAGCTTCCTTCTCAGTTTTGTTCCTTCGCGGCTTAACGTGAGATAACAAATAAGCCTCCGTTCCTGATTGGTGGTTAGGGGGGTCACACCTCTCTTAGGATAGGCTGTGACTGTGCACGCTGGATGTTTAGCGTGTTCAGATGTAATTGATCATTTTTCATCTTTTTACATAGACTGCACAATTAGATGTCAAGATAAAGGGGTAATATATATGATCCAATGCACATGTAATAAACAATACATTGGAGAAACGACTAGGACCCTCAGGGAAAGAATCCGAGAACATCTATGGACAATAGAGAAAGGCAAAAAAGAAACCTACTTATACCAACATTTTAAAGAACACCATAACAATAATTTATCAGATTTTAAATATTGGGGGATTAAAAAGATCACTCCGAATTGGAGGGGAGGTAACTTAGAAGTTGAACTCCTTAGAATGGAATCAGAAACCATATATACATTACAGACCCTCCAGCCACTAGGACTAAATTCAGAATTAGAGATATCCATTTTTCTTTGAAGTTCCATATTGTAAGTTTTTGTTATATTTGCTTAATGTACCCTTGATACCTTATATTTAGGAGCGATCCCCCAAAACTACAAAATGTAGGCACACTCATAATTGATATTGGTATACATAATCGCTAATTTCGCAAATAACTCTATCTGTCTAATTATTGGCAGTCCAATCCCACAAATGGATTCAGAATTAGAAAACCTCTATATCTGCAATATTTTGATGAAATTACAATTCCAAATCCTAACATATGATGGACTCACTGTCCCTCATGTACACTATTCCATCAAGTCCACCTTCAGTGATGTCACTTATGTAGGTATAACGTCATTAATTCTGAATGGTAGTATTTACAAAACAATTCATCCTTAACACTAATCTATTGCCTCAGAGATCACTTTAAAACTAGCTTAACGTTATGTGCAACACCTCACAACATAAGGTATTATATCTAATGTAACTTTTTTAAAGTCCATATTGCCTATTTTTTATAAACTCACATTATTGTGTTCCCTGTTATAATAATATCTTATGAGATAATAGTTAATTTATTATGTGTATAAGATTCCATAATGAATATCTTATTTTGTCAAAAGTTGAGTGAAAAGCATAAAGTGAACCTTATTACCACCTTTATATACAAAAAACTGCTAACCTGCAATTCCACCTTAAACCTAAGAAGGTGTGCCTCCATGGAACCTACCTTAATTACCTAACCAATAAGATCACAAGAAACACCTTTATAAGGAAGCACTCAACCTGTCTGGAGTATCTTGATAAAGCCCCCAGAGGGTGAAACGCGTAGATTTTACTCCAGACTTTTCTACTACCACTTTTCTACAACCAAGTTTAAAGAAAGTCTTACAAACTCCAAGAAGCTGCGATCCAGCCCCTGAAGTGGACTCTCTAATTTTCATGATTTAGGAGCCAAAACCACAAGGAGGACCAAGGATCTGATCAGCGAGAAAGTGGAGCACGGCTTTTCTTTCTAACAGTGGATCCCCAACACTGCACATCAAAGTGCAGAAGAAAAAAGTTTTTTACAGCTGCAGTTCAAACATCTTGAAAAAGATCAATTACATCTGAACACGCTAAACATCCAGCGTGCACAGTCACAGCCTATCCTAAGAGAGGTGTGACCCCCCTAACCACCAATCAGGAACGGAGGCTTATTTGTTATCTCACGTTAAGCCGCGAAGGAACAAAACTGAGAAGGAAGCTCACAGAACATCGGCACTTACACGATTCCCAACAGACATTTGTAAGGTACCTTACAGCTTGCTTTAATCCCAAGGTGGCATTTTTTGTTTATCAAGTTATATTCAGAGACCATATACTGTCAAGTCACTCGACTTACTGAAACAAGTTCATAGGGAGACGTCCCTTGTTTTATTTGCTTTTATTTGTTTTATTTGCCATATATCTTTTAGTTAATCTTAAAGTTTTATTGTTGACAGATAATTTAGTTTAATAAAATAGTTTTAACACTTCTATATCTTTCTTTATTTTTTGGATATAGTTATATCCATTTCTTATCACTGTAAATTGGATCGTCACTAGCTTCACTTACACTTATTTACTCCTCATAATCTATTCACGAACACTATCCACATCATCTGTAATTACAGATTTAGTAATATTATTCTTTTCAAAACATAAAAAAAAAAAAAAAAATTTATGCCAGTCAACACATAGGACTTAAATCCTAAATATCCGTTGTCTGAGACACTTAGATACTTTTGTTTTTACACCTGATACAAATCAGAATCACTTATAATATTTCACTTAGATAAGTTACACATATAATGGTAGCATAAATCCTAGCTTAATTTATAAGCGCCAGTGGAAATCCAAACTTTTATGAGGGTAAGAACTGTACCCGTACGTGAGCCCAGTAAGAATCTAAGTCCAGGTGGGCCTCCCATAAAGGAGGATTGGGGAAGGAGGGGCAAACAACAAGTCCCCAGGCAAGTGGAGACTATGTGACTAGAGTTTCTGAGAATAAAATATAAGCTTTAAAGTTACAGGCTATCCCCTATGTGTGGGGGGGGAGTGTATGAGACTATGAAACAAAGATAGAAACACAGATTCAGGTTTTACCTAATTGTCCGGGGCTTGTCTGTCTGAAAGAGGCGGTATTCTCAGCTGACGAGGACTCCAATCAGGTGCTGAAGGATTCAAGTTGGCCGCCGTTGTGGATGTCTTTCGCTGTGTGTCCTGGGTAGAGGACAGGCCTAGGGAGCGCAGGAGTTTCATGCCTTGTTCTGGAGAAGTGTTGACATGTGAGCGTTCTTGATGTTGGAGGAATAATTTCACCGGGAATCCCCACCGGTATTTTATGTTGCTGTGTCGTAGGATTTGAGTGAATTGTTGAAATGTACTCCTTCTTGCCAAGGTGTGCTGCGAGAGGTCTGGGAATATCTGCAGGTTTTGATATGGTTCCTGTAGGGATTTATTAGAGAAAGAAGCTCTGAGGATTTTCTCTTTAGTGGAGTAGTAGTGGAGTCTTACAATAACATCCCTAGGGGTGTCAGTATTTGAGTTGCGGGGGCATAGAGCTCTGTGGGCTCTGTCGAGTAGAAGGTCTTGTGCCTGAGGTGACCCCAAAAGTTCTTTAAACAAACCATTTAAAAAGTCCGGTAGACTTGCTGTGGTTATGGATTCTGGGATCCCTCTACATCTCAAATTGTTCCTTCGGGATCTGTCCTCCTGGTCCGCTATCTTTCCCTCCAGATCTGTAATTATTTTTGCCAGCGTTTGAGCATAGGCAAGGAGGTTTGCGAGATCTACTGCCAGATCTTCGTGTTTCTTTTCTAGCGTTTCTGTACGCTCACCTAAGGATGAAAGATCCCGCCTCAATTCACCTACTGACTGCTTTAGTTCCTGACGTAGGGAGTAGTAGTGGGTATCCATCTTGTCCGATAAAGACTTGTGTCCAAGAATGTGGATTGTGACAGTGCTGATTGATCCCTACGTGGGCCATCTGCTTTGTTGATTTTGTTGCTAAAAGTAGGGGCATCTCTGGGCTCATCTTCTGATGGTTCTTGGTCTGATACGTTTCTGCTATGGAAATGGTCTGTGAGAGTTCTCTTGGGGTTTTCTTGACGTTTCTGTTTCTTTCCCATGGCTTGCGACATAGTGATATAGGTAGATAAACACTTCTGGATAAGGGCCCACCCTATGCTGCAGTTTGTGTTAGGATTATAAGAGAAGCAACCAATGGTTTCCATCTTAGAGAGGAGGGCTAGAGGGGGTTCCACCTACACCTTCGAAGTGGCCCTTAGCCCTGCATTGTTACTTGGATGTGCAGGGATGGAACCTGAGGACTAGGTTTAGGGGGGTAGCTGGTGGAGGTCAGTAGAAGGGGAGGTTCAGGATATCTTATAATAAATATTGGAGAGTGATGTAAAATGACCTCTGTCAGGGAACTCTCTCCTGGGGGAGTCCCCCCTCTTGGGCAAAGTGGGAGAAAGGAAGGTGGCTATGACCCACTGCCAACCTGTAGCAGCGGTAAAGGGAGGAGAGGGTCCCAGAACTTGAAGCTGAATTAGCTGTTACATAAACCAAGTCAGTGCGTCCCAGGTAGGCTTTGAGTGTTCTAGGGGTTGTAACAACTGCTCCAGTTTACAGCAACAGGCCTTGTTACTAAATACAGCTGAAAAGTTATATAAGATGTGCAACAATGCCTTTATAGTGCTTGAGTCTATGGAAAGTGACAATGTATCATGCGGTAAGAGCTGTGAGGTTTCTCTGTAGCCTTATAACTGTCAACTTGCCAAAGATCAGTATCAGTATAGTGGTCACTGCAGACCGATGGTAGGGAGTATGTTAGGCAGAGTCCTGAACTTTACTGTAAAGAAAATTTATCCCCTTACGCAATTTCAACCCCTCAGGTAAGAATGAGTGGAGTTGTTACTTACACTGAGCCTTTGTGGGTTGCAGAGAGTGAAGACGCTTGCAGAGGGCCTGGTGAGTTGATGGCCTGTGTAGTCTGACAAAGCGTGTAGGGAATACCCGGAGCTGCAATGCACTGCCACACTCAAGATGGCCGCCGAGGGTGCGAAAGTGATTTGGCCTCTTCTCCGGCTACAACCGCCGACTGCTGCAGGGGTCAGTAGGTGTCAGGACTCACTTATTCTGCCTTCAAGTGATGCGGCCCGAAGTGTGTAGGCTAAGGAGCCTGTAAGAGCCTTAGAAGGTGGCGCTCTTAGTCAGGCGGATGATAGACAGGTGAGGCTGCAGTGTCTCTGCAGGATGGTCAGGGGTGCTGTGTCCGTATGCGGGTGAGGTAGGCAGCGTTGAAGTAAAGGGTCAGATGAGATCGCTGAGTTAGATCCCCGAGTGCGGACAGATAGGAGTAGCCTGTTATGCTCTGGGAGCAGGTTTGCAGGCTGGCGGGCTGCGCTCCAGAGAGGCGTGCAGTTGATATGCGCCGTTCTTGGATTGAAACTCAGAATTTTTCGGCATAAGACTTTTCGTTTGTACCTAGGGGTAGGGTGAATATCAGCTTAGGGGGTATAACACTTCTGGATAGGGGTTACAAGCGTTTTTAATCGCTTTTGGATGGGAGAGCTCCTGCTCTATGCGACCAGTTAGCTCGGCTGCTGGCTCCGCCCCCCCCGGAGATAATATTTATATAACCGGCATAATTTTAATCAGTACCTTAATAAAGTAGGACTTTTACAATAATTAGAATCCTTCTTTTTCACTTTCTAATTTTTCATTTGGATTTATAATCGATCGGAGAGAGAAGGCAGCAATGAATTGGGAATACTTTTTATGTGTTTCCAAGTTAGATTTTCTAAGATTTATTCACACAGTGCCAGTAATAATGTATTTTTTTCTGTGTTAACTAGAGTTTGACTTAATAATCTATCTGTTAGTTACAAGAGCACGTGTATTGCACAACTTCAGTAATGGCCAGCTTTGACTTAGGAAAGAAAATAAAAAGATGGACAAAGGATATTTTAAGAGACACAGATGTTAAAAAATAAAAGTACTAGTAATATCAATAAAAATTCAGATTGGTGTACATTTTTGAAAGAATAATACACAAAAAGCAGACTAGGAGACAATGAATTATTGGAATGTATATTTTTTTACAAAGACAGTAATATAATTCCTAGAGGGTTACTTATGAAATTATTTCCATCACTTTTTTTTTTTTTTTTTTTTTGAGTTTAATAAAGATTTTATTGAAAAAAATAAAAAGTTTAGACAATCATAGCCAGAAAAACGAATCCATTACATCTAATTAAACTTTTCTCTTATACATCAGACAGAAAAGAACCAGAAAAAAAAAGAAGAACCAATCATCGTGTCACACTGAATCTATTCAAAAAAGAAAGAAAACAGCTTATCGCCCAATTTACTCTAGTGTTACAACCTCTTGCCCCTCTGGAGCTGCCACCCCTGTATATATTACAAGAGAGGCATACTAATTCCCATTTTGCATACAAACTTAAACATTTTTCCGTAACCATTCCCCACTCCCTATTATCGGAAGGTCTAAATGGTCCAGAGGTATTCACTAACCACATATCCTAACTTTATCTGAAACAACCCACCTGCTACAGGTGAGTGTGGGGGGAGGGGGCGTGGGCGGCTGGGGAGGGAAGGGAAAAAAAAAATTACTTTTCATAACCGTGCCCAGGACGAGTGTGTCTCTTTATCTACTCCGCCCAGTATACCGGCAAAGTTCTCACTACTACTAAATTCAAAAAAGGGACTGTGCTTTGCAGAGAGTAAAGGAACTGCCGCTGTAAAGCTCTTGGCAAGGACTCAATATACTTTTTCCACTTACTAAAATACCTTCTGTAATGTTTGTCTGTATTTTTCAAATCCTGCCTTTCTACTATCATTTGGAATTTTATATTATTAATAAACTCCTTCATGCTCGGGGCTGTTTCCATTTCTTAAATATGAGGCTACGAGCTGCCAAGATAGCCAAATTTGTAAGATTTTTGTCCCCTGAATTTTCAGCCTGATAAAGAAAAAATATCTGTATTGCTTCTAACTTTATTTTATCATGTAAATATTTATTGAGCCAGAACTGGACTCTCAACCAGAATTGTTGTACCTTTGGGCAGCTCCATAAACAATGCATCAAGTTTGCTTTCGCATAATTACATTTGTAACAACCTATTGGAGCTGCTCTGGCCCATCCGCTGATTCTCTCTGGAGTCAAGTAGAAATTATTAATCAGTTTCGCATGTGACTCCCTCCAACTAATTCTCTCAGTGGCTTCTTCAGCTTTTTTAATACTATCCACAATATTTTCGCCTTCTATAGAAGCAAAATATCTGCGAAATTTTTCAGTACTCTGGTTTATTTGTCTCTTCCCTAGCTTCTGCATTATATTATGATACCATATAGTTATAGAACGCACCCCTGCCCTGTATAATTTTAAACTTGGATCAACCAATGATTGGCTCCAATCCAAACCGTATTTCGCAGTATGAGTTTCTACGTAATGTCTTACTTGCAGATATGTGTAGAAATGTTTGGTGGGAAGATTATATTCTGTCGCCAGACTCTCAAAGGTCTGTGTTGATCCCTCCTGCCCCATTCTTCTCTGTGAAAAATATCTCAAGCCCTTACCTTGCCATTCCCGAAAAACCTTATTGTGCAACCCTGGTGAAAAATCTACGCACCCAAAAATCGGAAACCGTGCCGACACCTGATATTCTTGTCCCACTATTTCCATCACTTAGTGACTTTAAAAAGGAGTTTAAAACAAAATGGAAAACTGCTTTGACAGAATGTTCATTTAAATTGATTGGTTATTTGATTGAACATGAGTTGGACAAACTAATAACAATTAATGCGGAATTGAATAAAATATCAGACAAATTAAAAGAATTTGAAACCCATGATGAATTTAAGAAATCATATAAAAAAGTAAAATGTGTGGTTGATAAATTCACCAAAATGTATCTCTGAAAAGGAAAGAAAATAAATAGGGATCTATATGACTACATTAATAAATGAGTGTACCTTTGGTCTTATACACCTACTGATATTTTGAGTGACACAGATTTTTCAGACGGAGACACTATTGATACAGAAGGGTCCAAGAATGACAAAACAAATCCATATTAAGAGGTAGGATTAAACCTCATAATAATAATGAAGATGTCCCTTTAGGAAACGTATCAGAAGGGGTTGTAAAAAACACAAGATCCAAGAAACACATACGATTCCAAATATACACTAGATTCAAGAAATAGATAAATGAAATATTATCAACCTCTTTGAAAGAACCTTAACGCAAGAACACATTAACATGCATACAAAGTGTCTCTCTTTTTAACCTGATTCAAATGTTGATAAATTTGAGATTATTAAGGACATCTCTATCTTTTTGCTAGAAGGTTACAAGCCAGAGGATATTCCACTTAATGTCTAGCAAAAGTCTATCATAGAGCCCAAGGTATAAGCAAGAAGATCTATTGCAACCAAAGAAGAAAGATAAAGAATATGACAACACCATTAGATTTATCTCTACATATAATTGTCACACTCGATCCGCTCATCGCTGTGTCGTCGCGGCTCACGGATCTCTTCTGTGTCTCACGTCACATTGCCTAGCAACGTGACGCGATTGTCAGAACACTCCTCCTGACGTTGACGTCTCTCTCTGCCTTCAAAACCTGGCGGGAGATCTTACTCGGGGCCCGTTTGTTCTTCCTGGCTTCCTGTGCTGTGTGAGTATTATTTCAAATCTGTCTTCTGGATATTTGACCCTTGCCTGCCTGACCTTGCTATTGCTTAAACCCTCAAACTGACTACTGGATTTATTGACCCTTGCCTGCCTGACTATGCTATTGCTTTAACCCTATCAAACCTGCTTCAAGAGACATTATCATTTGCTTGCTCAAAACCCTGATTAAAAGGGACATTATCATTTGATTGCTGAAAACCTGTTTAAAGGGACATTATCTTTTGTTTGCTACAAGACCTGTTTAAAGGTACATTATCATTTGATTGCTGAAAACCTGTTTAAAGGGACATTATCTTTTGTTTGCTACAAGACCTGTTTAAAGGTACATTATCATTTGTTTGCAGCAAAACCTATTTTAAAGGGACATTATCATTTGTTTGCTGAAAACCTGTTTAAAGGAACTTTATCATTTGTTTGCTACAACCTTGCTTAAAGAGACATTTTCATTTATCTGTTGTTAACCTGCTTAAAGAGACATTTATCATTTGTTAGACAAATCTGCTTAAAGGGACATTTTACATTTGTTTGTTTGCAAACCTGCTTAATGGTACATTTATCATTTTACCTTCCTACTACCTAAGGGTATTATCCTGGCTTAAATGATTCATTCGCAATCTCTTCAAACCTCAAGAAATTACAGAGATTCTATTTCTTTGTGAGTACATTGTATCCTGTTTATTTTGTTTCCTGAGTGGGTCACGTCCAGGATATTTCTCAGTGTGTTAGCGTGTGTTTTACTTTTCACGCTAACAGTTGGGTTGAATCCTGGGCTGATCTTTTACGGCTGACAATAATTCTGCCATTCCTGAAGTTTCCAGGATACTTTGTAGACAATGGCATGTGCTAATGTCAGATGAGGGATTATAACCATTGTTACCTAAATTCCCAAGTTTTACATATAGGACATGGTAATACGTAACAATGGTTATAATCCCTCATTCTTATGCCGTCACACACAACATATAAACCTAACGCAGTTATGGGGCAAGTTGCACAGCGATGGGTAGCAAATATTAATTATATATGAATATATGCATATATTTATGTGTTTATATGTTTATATAAACATATTAACACATAAATACATATGTATATAAGAATATACATATACAGTATATTTAAGGGAACACAGACACTTTTCAGTGCCATTTTTTTCTCACACCCCACATCTGCCAACTTTAACTCCTAAAAACTGCTTTGTGCATTTTTTTTATTAAAAAAAAATGTAGCATGTTTTTTTTATAAAAATAAATAAATAAATATACTTTAATTTTGGGCCAATTGGGGAACATTTTTTAAAATTAACCAGAGATCTAACCTCTGGTTAATTTTCAGAGTGCTAATTGCTTCCATGAGCTCACAGTAGCAATAACCAGCCATTTGTAACCCGTAAGCAGGAAAATTTGCCTGTTTACAGGCACACGACAGATTAGCACTCCACTAGCCCATAGAGTTCAAACTTGAAAGATGTGTTGGTTAATAGCCATTTTGATTGAAATGCAAAAATATTACTGCTATATAGAGGTTCAATTGCATGTGGGCGTTGTAGTGGGTGCCAACACTTGCAAAAAGTAACCAAAATAACCAATATATTTGGTAAAAAGTTGAAAATCATAAATGTTATTAATTGTAAAAGAAAGAATGTAGTTTACGGTATAAGCTGCAGTTGTAATGTGTTCTATATTGATATGAAGACTAGAAGCTTGGGTACTAGGATTACGGAAAATGTATCCAATATGCGAAATTTCAGTATCTGCTAGTATCAGATCTAGAAAAAATGAACCTCAGTTGCTAAACATTTACTTAGAAAAAACTTAAGGGAATTGTAAGAGCAGTAAAATGCTGGGGTTTGGAACAGATTAGGGGGGTCTATTTATCAAAGCGTCAACTAAAAATACGCTTGAATTCCACGTCATATTTGTCCCAAGATTGATTCGCCGTAGTTATCAAAGCATCAAGATCTGCAAATGTTGAAATTAGTGACGTAATATATGACCCCGCAATCTCATTTTAACTCAGATTGATGCTTGAGTCATTACAGATGTTTTGAATTCAGATTCGACTCTATTTGAACCTTTTCCAAATTTATAAAACATTTAACAGGTACGTTGGCGTCTATTCCAACGCAGCGTACCTAGTTTTCAATCCGACATCTGCCATAGAAGTCAATGGGAGTCTGAAAACACAGAAAGCTTATGTTCGATGCTGCAAGAGAATGAAGTATATTACATAATAGAAGTAAATTAGAAACTCTATTAAAATTGTATACCATTTCTAAATCAAACAATATTATTGCTACACATTTGGTGCACTAGAAGATATAGGGATAAAAATGAAAAATACACTACTACTTATGGATTATGCTACAAATTTGTCTCTGATTACAAAGCAAGGGGGCAATATTATTTCTACAAATTTGTTGAAAAGTTTTGCCCCATAATTGTCACACTAATAGATATAGAGATAAAAATGAAATAAATACACAACACAATATAGCTAACTTCCTTTTATTTTTTGTGAAAAATCTATGTGCACCATGTTTAAGCCATGCAATACAAGTCCCACTCTCTACTTCACACCAATTTTGACGAAACACTTTTCACACCAATTATGACGCAAACTCCTAAACAACCCACACACTAGTGAATTTTTCAACCACTTTTGATTGGAATATGCATAATTACATGATTTAGGACATCAGCCAATCTGATTCAAATATACATTTTAAACTATCACTAACGAATCAAATTGCTCGATACATGTGTCATTGATCACTCATCAGAACTTGTAAGTGCCATTTGTTACATTGTGTATTATACTTTGAAAGTATGTATATGTGAATTTAGAATTAAAGATAAACATTGATGCTGACATTAGGACACACTGTAATATTTTAGATTTTAAAATTCAAATTGATGCTTGATTCAATATAATCTTAAGATGATAGCTCAAAGGGATAGCCCACCTAACATTAAACTGTCATGATTCAGATACAGCAGAAATTAAAATCACTTCTTTACCGTCATGTTATTTTCAGTGTATGTCTTCCTTCTCTTGAATTTCTTTTTCAGTAAGAAATGTCATCTTATATGCCAGCCCATTTTATAACACCTGTGAAGGGGTGGTTTTTAAAACTAGATTGCAATCAGGAGGGGTTACACAGGTACAGAGAGAAAACTGGCCCAGCTCTTAAAGGGGCAGGAACCCACAAAATATACATTCATGATTTGGATAGAACATACAATTTTAAACAGCTTTCCAATTTACTTCTATTATCAAATTTGCTTCATTCTGTTGTTATCCTTTGCTGAAGGAACAGCTTGGCACTACTGGCAGCTAGCTAAACACATCTATTTAGCTAATCAGAAGACACAAATGTGTGCAGGCACCAATTAGCAGCTAGCTCCCACTAGTGCAACTTACATTTTTACTTTCCTATCCCTTTAAAATATCCATAGATTGCAAATAAATACATATGATACTCTGATTACATGTTATATTTTCAATTATTCCTGCTCATAATAATAATACATTTACTATATATACATATAGTGGTATAAATAAACACAGATATATGACAGACAACATTGTTTAGAACAAAAAAAGGAACTTAGGGACATGTAAATATGTTTGCAAAAGATTTCTGACACAACACACACATATATATGTCAGAAATCTTTTGCAAACATATTTACATGTCCATAAGTTCCTTTTTGTGTGTGTGTGTGTGTATATGTGTGTGTGTGTGTGTGTATATATACATGCTAAAATATGTATGTCCAATATTAAAAAGAATTCTAATAATTCACTCTCCACTTTGCACTAATTAAGTCGCTACTTGCTATATTCGCAATTAGTCCTGATCAGAAAAAAAAAACATTTACACTATATGCAATAATGTGCTAAAGAGAAATGTGCTTGTTTGTAAACAGTAATGAAATAGTATAAATAAAGTTGGGAAAAACGCGAATAGCCGCAACATCGATGACTGCTAGTTAACACCAGTCCGATGCTCTTCGCACCGTACTTGATGCTGGTGTTTTTGATGGCTTTTTTGATAAATAAGTAGATCGTATTATGATCTGCGGCCACAATGTTTAGTGATGCTTGACATAGTTGACGCTTTGATAAATATCCCCCTAGAGGTGGAAAAAAGATTGAGCTGTTGAGAAGATGTTGTTGAAGAATGAAACTAAATGGGTATTCTTATTAACTACAGTGTTCCCCCATGGAGTAAATGAGCATAATAATACTGGGTGTGTGTGTATATATATATATATATATATATATATATAATAAGAATCCAGTAAAAGATCACCAGATTAGTTGTTCCGGTTCCAATACGTATTACAATATGTAAGTGTATTGATTACAAGGTATACCATATGTAAATAATCATACCATGTATAGGCAAGAAAGTGCAATTGACACAAT
The DNA here is from genome assembly GCF_027579735.1 of Bombina bombina. NCBI lineage: Eukaryota > Metazoa > Chordata > Amphibia > Anura > Bombinatoridae > Bombina > Bombina bombina. The sequence goes on along the minus strand of NC_069501.1, from coordinate 801,276,709 downwards.
ACAATGCATGAAATATTCATGGTGTGAAATGTATTACACAAACACTTTTGATTGTAAGTGATCATGTGGTTATGATTATCATGGGATCATAAGTAGCATGCAGCTTTGTTTATTAACCGAGATGACGTGATGATACTAATATGCACACCCTTCAGATGGTTGGTAAACAGTGGTTGCCTTGGATTATCCCAGCCTGATGAGCATCGGCAGAGCATGAAGCAGTTCCACTTGGGATCTCAGCTTGGGGGAAGAGCTCTCTTAAATAAGGTTTAAATACAGGTGGGAAAACTGGTCATTCAGGTATAATTGTGTATATTGTACTAATTGACAAAGGCCCATTTCAATGTTGAACTAAATTTGTGTGTGTTCCAGTCTTAGCCCGCTTCATACACACACCCTAACCCGTTCTGAGGTTCCAACATATTGGCCGGGAATACTTGGGGATTGAGTCTCTGTGACAGACTAAGCATTGAGTGTGTTAATCGTGTTGTGGCTGTGATAGTGTATGCCCTTGTGGAGAGGCTATTAACCTTTAAAGATCAGCCGCCTGTTTTTGGTTGAATCTATCACTATTATCTTTTAATTCTCACCCCCATTTCTTTGTCCTTAGAAGTATCCAGAGATAATATTTATGTAACTTTCATCATTTTAATCAGTACCTTAATAAGTAGGATATTTACGATAATTAGAAAACAGTGCGCCCAATCATTTTTCCCTTTCTTGATTTTTTTCTTTTGGATTTGTAAGTGTACTTTGTAATGTATTTTTTATGTGTTTGGTACAACTTTTTTGTTTCGTGAAACAGTTAACCAGAGCTCTGAAGATGCAGTAATCATTTCAGTGTAAATCGAGATTGTGCTCAAGTAATCGTGTTTACTTTCAACTCGTAATACCAGCGGTAAACTGGACGAGCGCAAACAGCCGTGATAAACAATAGCATTTCACTCTTAATCTGGCTGAATATTTTAATATTGTTTATTAATGTATATGATTAACTTTGAAAAATGAACTATGTCCTTTGAATTGATGAAGTAGTTCTGTACATAATCGGTTAATGGATATAACATGTTTGTGATTATAGGTAAAGTGTGGTTTTTAAAAAGGATATCCACTCTTAGAGGGGTTAGGTCTATGAGTACAGCATATTTGGATGCCAAAATGTGGTAGACCTTTTCATTATTACCTAAAATCTTGTTCTAAGATGTTTAATTAAATTGCTGTAACAGAGAATAAATATTATTAAGTGTGATCAATTTGGGACTCTTATTTTTTAAATTCTACTATTGTTCCCATATTTGCACATGCAACAGTTGTTCTGTTGACATTAATATAGGACCATTGCAGAGGTTAGCCAACCAACACCCATATTCATCTTTTTATCAGCCTGTCGTAGTTTACTAGGGGCTACTACATTCTTATGGTTTTGGTTGATTTCTGATCATATTCCTATATCTATCTTTTTAAAATGGGATCTAGTATTACTCTGTCAATGCTTCCAAAGAATACCTCTATTTCTAGAGTGACTCTTGTATTTTTGAATTAATTTTACTCCACCCTACTAGGCTATGTTTCTATATAGTTTAACTTTTATTCTAATCATCTAATTTCCTTTCCTCTTTGAAACCGTCCCCATTATAGCTATAAAAGCAATGTTTAATCATATCCCTTCTTCAAAAAGTTGTTCAAAAGTATTCCCACCTCCTGATCATCTTCATTAATATTGAGATGGTCAGTTATTAAGTCAAAATCCTTGCAAATAAACCTATTGAAAATAGATTTATAGTTGTTGGGAGCATTTTTAGGGGAAAAGACAGATCATTTTTAACCCACTGTGTATTATTCCATCACCCTCTTATACTTATATACTTAAATCCAATTTATTGACAGCAATTACATCTGAAGAAGATAATCATGACTCATCTTTCTTTTTATTCTCTTTTTCAAATTCTCTTAGATCTAATAGGTACATTGTAAACTCACCCCCCCCCCCCCCCTGTATCTGGTATTGTCCCTGTGGACAGGGCTCGTAGTCAATAGATTTTGTGCACTTTGGGTACTTTCCATTGGACTCTTGGGTTTGCCCATTCATATAAATCTTTTGTTTCTTTTTTTTGTCCTGCCAACTAGCTCCTTATGCTAGCCAATAAGACTTACTATGGAAGTGGTCAGACTCATCAACCATTTTTAAAACTTCATAAAATTGAAACTTGCAAGAATGTTATTGTTACTACTTTTTCCATTCCTATTGGTCCCTTTGATGGGGTAAATATTCTTACTACTATAGTACCCACTTATAAATTATTTGATGTTCTTGAAATTCCTAACTTAAATCTATTGGGATTTTGGAGGGTGTTTTGGCTCTCCCCTTACTCCTTATATTGTTGTTTTTGCTTCTTTTTTTATTTTTGTTTGTGTAATTATGATTCTGTTTTTGGGATTCTTGTGATTTTTACCACCTATATGTAATAATTAAATCCTCCCTACACTTTCTGTGTTTTTTTTTTGTTTTTTTTAATTGCTGTTGATTCTACAATGCGTACTCTTATTGAGATCTTTCCATTTCTCACAAAACTAGAAAATAAAACTTTAAAATGCAATTAAAGAAACAAAACTAAAATGCAGATTCAATATTGATAATAAGTAATTTAACTTAGGTCTGGGAATCTCTTATGTTGCTTGAATCTAGAGAACTACTATTTCATAAAGGTCTCAATCAAATTTCACATGGAACCTATTGTGTAAAAGGGGTAATCTCTAGATTAAGCTTCCAAATCAAATAAGCTCAAACACTCAGGGAAACATCTAGACCTAGAGGCCTTTATCAAGCGATCAACCGCAAATACGCTGGAATTCCGCAGCGTAATTGTGGCTAGCCTGATTCCCCTTATTTATCAAAGCCTACAGACCGGCAAAAGTTGAAATCTGTGACGTAACATACGATCTGCCAGTCTCAGTCCGACACAGATCAATGCTTACGTCATTACTGATGTTCTGAATACAAATGCGGCACTATCTGACTACTTTTGCTATTTATCAAACTTTAGCTTGCCACTTTTCTGGCCCAGCGTACCTGCTTTTCAATTCGCTACCCTGGAGGCCACGAATGCCATAGGAATCAATGGGAGTCTGAAATCAGCGAAAGCTCATGTTCATTGCTGCCCGATATCCCATTGATTCCTATGGGAGAATAAAAGTTACGTTAACACCAAACACCCTAACATGTACCCCAAGTCTAAACACCTCTAATCTTCTGTTCCCTACACCATCGCCACCTACATAATACTTATTAACCACCCGACACCGCCGACACCTACATTATGTTATTAACCCATAATCTGCCCCCCGACACCTCCGCAACCTACATTATGTTATTAACCCCTAATCTGACGCCCTGACACTGCCACCACCTACATTATGCTTATTAACCCCTATTCCGCCACTTCCAGACCCCACCGCCACCTAAATAATGTTATTAACCAATATATTGTAGCTATATTAGGATTTATTTTACAGGTAAGTATTTAGCTTTAAATAGGAATAAGTTATTTAATAAGAGTTAATTTATTTCGTTAGAATAAAATTATATTCAACTTAGGGGGGTGTTAGTGTTAGGGTTAGAATTAGCTTTAGGGGTTAAAACATTTATTAGAATAGCGGTGAGCTCTGGTCGGCAGATTAGGGGTTAATTATTGTAGGTAGCTGGCTGCGATGTTGTGGGGGGCAGGTTAGGGGTTAATAAATATAATATAGGGGTCGGCGGTGTTAGGGGCAGCAGATTAGGGGTACATAAGGATAACGTAGGTGGCGGCGCTTTGCGGTCGGCAGATTAGGGGTTAATAAGTGTAGGTAGGTAGCAGCGACGTTGTGGGGGGCAGATTAGGGGTTAATAAATATAATATAGGGGTCGGCGTTGTTAGGGGCAGCAGATTAGGGGTACATAGCTATAATGTAGGTGGCGGCTCTTTGCGGTCGGCAGATTAGGGGTTAATTATTGTAGGTAGCTGGCTGCTGGGGGGCAGGTTAGGGGCTAATAAATATAATATAGGGGTCGGCGGTGTTAGGGGCAGCAGATTAGGGGTACATAAGTATAACGTAGGTGGCGGTCGGCAGATTAGGGGTTAAAAAAATTTAATCGAGTGGCGGCGATGTGGGGGGGCCTCGGTTTAGGGGTACATAGGTAGTTTATGGGTGTTAGTGTACTTTAGGGCACAGTAGTTAAGAGCTTTATGAACCGGCGTTAGCCCAGAAAGCTCTTAACTACTGACTTTTTTCTGCGGCTGGAGTTTTGTCGTTAGATTTCTAACGCTCACTTCAGACACGACTCTAAATACCGGAGTTAGAAAGATCCCATTGAAAAGATAGGATACGCAATTGACGTAAGGGGATCTGCGGTATGGAAAAGTCGCGGCTGAAAAGTGAGCGTTAGACCCTTTTTTTAATGACTCCAAATACCGGCGGTAGCCTAAAACCAGCGTTAGGAGCCTCTAACGCTGGTTTTCACGGCTACCGCCAAACTCCAAATCTAGGCCTATGTTAATTGTATTTAATTTTGGTAATTTATTTAATTGTAGTGTAAAATTAGGTGTTAGTGTAAGACAGGTTAGGTTTTATTTTACAGGTAAATTTGTATTTATTTTAGCTAGGTAGTTAGTAAATAGTTAATAACTATTTAGTAACTATTCTACCTAGTTAAAATAAATACAAACTTGCCTGTAAAATATAAATAAACCCTAAGCTAGATACAATGTAACTATTAGTTATATTGTAGCTATCTTAGGGTTTATTTTACAGGTAAATATTTCATTTTAAATAGGAATTATTTAGGTAATGATAGTAGGTTTTATTTAGATTTATTTTAATAAAATTTAAGTTAGGGGGTGTTAGGGTTAGACTTAGGTTTAGGGGTTAATAACTTTAGTATAGTGGTGGTGGCAGATTAGGGGTTAATAAATGTAGGTAGGTGGTGACGATGTTAGGGGCGGCAGATTAGGGGTTAATAATATTTAACTAATGTTTGCGATGCGGGAGTGCGGCGATTTAGGGATTAATATGTTTATTATAGTGGTGGCAATGTCCGGAGAGGCAGATTAGGGATTAATAAATATTATGTAGGTTTCAGCGATGTCTGGAGCGGCAGATTAGGGGTTAATAAATATAATGTATGTGTTGGGTGTAAACAGAAATTTAGTTTCCCCATAGGAATCAATGGGGCTGTGTTACGGAGCTTTACGCTGCTTTATTGCAGGTGTTAGGCTTTTTTCAGCCGGCTCTCCCCATTGATGTCTATGGGGAAATCGTGCACAAGCACGTAAAACCAGCTCACCGCTGACTTAAGCAGCACTGGTATTGGAGTGCGGTATGGAGCACAAGTTTGCTCTACGCTCACTTCTTGTCTTTTAACGTCGGGTTTATAAAAACCAGTAATACCAGCGCTGTAGGTAAGTGAGCGTTTCCCCATAGGAATAAATGGGGCTGTGTTACGGAGCTTTACGCTGCTTTATTGCAGGTGTTAGGCTTTTTTCAGCCGGCTCTCCCCATTGATGTCTATGGGGAAATCGTGCACAAGCACGTAAAACCAGCTCACCGCTGACTTAAGCAGCACTGGTATTGGAGTGCGGTATGGAGCACAAGTTTGCTCTACGCTCACTTCTTGTCTTTTAACGTCAGGTTTATAAAAACCAGTAATACCAGTGCTGTAGGTAAGTGAGCGTTGACTATAACGTGCAAGTTAGCACCGCACCCCTCATAACCAAAACTCGTAATCTAGCCGAAAGTTAGTGGGTTGTTAGGTTTAGGGGTTAATAACTTAATTTAGATTATGGTGATGTGGTGGGCTGGCGGTTTAGGGGTTAATAGTTTTATTACAGTTGCGGCGAGGCCCAGGAGCGGCACAATAGGGGTTAATAACTTTATGTAGGTTGCGGCGATGTCGGGCGGCAGATTAGGGGTGTTTAGACTCGGGGCTTATGTTAGGGTGTTAGGTGTAAACGTTACTTGTTTTCTACCATAGAAATCAATGGGATATCTGGCAGCATTGAACATAAGCTTTCGCTGCTTTCATACTCCCATTGATTCCTATGGCATCCGCGGCCTCCAGGGTGGCGGATTGAAAACAAGGTACGCTGGGCCGGAATAGCTGCGAGCGTACCTGTTAGAACTTTGATAAATACCAAAAGGTGTCAGATAGTACCGAATTTGTATTCGGAACGTCTGTAATGACGTAAGCATCGATCTGTGTCGGATTGAGATCGGCGGATCGTATGTTACGTCACAAATTTCAACTTTTGCCGGTCTGTAGGCTTTGATAAATAGGTCGAATCAAGCTCGCCACAATTACGCTGCAGAATTCCGGTGTATTTGCTGTTGATGACTTGATAAATAGGCCTCATAGGCTGCATTAGATACACACACACAATTTATTAAAGCAAAAAGATTGTTTCTTTGATTAACGTATTTGGCTGACTATCTGACTGCTCTTATTTGAAAGAAAGCACCATGCTCTGCAACATCAGAAACAATACATAAATAATTTGTTATTAAAAAAAGTTTCACATCTCTCAGATACATTTAGTATGTGTATTTGAACCACATTTTCGCATTTTTTATATTATGTACAGTAAAATTAAATATTAGTAACGTATTCCCTGTGTAATTTTTATCTTAAAATGCTATTATAATCTGGGGGGCTTCTGGACTGAGACTATAATCAGTTGTAACGTCCTGGAGGCAATTTGAAATTAATCTCTTTCAGATCTTTGGATTACTTCAAAGTCGTGTTATGAGTGTTAAGCAATGTTTTGTTGCCTAAACTTGAGGTTTACTATAATATGTTTATTTCCATTTTAGCACTGGAGTTACAGAACTATTAGAGGCTAAGGAGATTGGAGAGGATAACCACACATTACTCCACAGCAGCATTACTTGGTGGCTTCGCCGTGAAGCAGTGCTATCTCATTTGCCACTGCACATTACTTGGTGTCTGGGACCGACTAAAAGAGAAGGATATCTAAATGGATATTGAAGCTCTACTACAAAATGGTGACCAATCTTGTTCCCTTTTTGATAGGGATATAGATTTTGCTTAACACTCATTTCCAAAGGATTTTAGCACATTTAGAAGAGGAATTGGAAAACATAATCACGCTCTACAACCCGACTGCAGAGTTAAAGCCAGAGTCACATATGCAGGATTTAGAACAGCCACCATTCCACAAGTAGGAATCTCATGGAGACGTGTCTCCTACAAAGAAACATGTTGAGGAACATATGCATTGTAAACTCACTTAAATGGTACACTGGGCAAAATCCTGTCTCCCATGCAGGATGTCACAATGCCATACATCTTTAGTGAACAATTATTTAAACAAACGCCTAATGTTAAAAGAATAGTAAAGACTGAATTAAACTGTTATAATTCAGATAGGGCATGCCATTTTAAACAACTTTCCAATTTACTTTTATCATCAAATTTGCTTTTTTCTCTTGGCATTTTTTGTTAAAGGTTAAACCTAGGTGGGCATATAGGCTGATTTCTAAAACTCTACAGTCTACCTTGTATCTCACTGTCTGGCTGTGAATAGCTAATAACATGTACTGTTTATTCATGTGTGTCTTAAAGATAACATTGTGCTCCCTACAGTGGAGTTAAGAGCCAGTACTAATTGCCTGAAATGCAAGACTGTCAAAAGATCTGAGATAAGGAGGCCGTCTGCAGAAGCTTAGATACAAAGTAATCATAGGTAAACATAATATTAATATTACAGTGTTGTGTATGCAAAACTGGGGAATGGTAAAAGAAGGGATTGTCTATTTTTTTAAAACAATAACATTTTTCTTGTTGACTGTCCCTTTAATCCAGGTATAATAGTTGCAGAAGGTGATTCGGTCAAATGTATGATATCAATAGAGGACTTTTATGGAGACAGAAATTCCTGACTATTTGCCTCCCTACTCCACAAGCTCTACAGCGTTGAACTTTTGTTTTCCTGGATATGGGTAAATGTGCTGCTTTGAGAAAGGGAATTAGTTAAACCTAAATCTGTAAAGTGTATTGCCCTATTTAGTCAGACCTGGGAAATGGTAGGTACTATAGCTCAACACCTTAATAAAGGAACATCGATAGATCTGATGTATACAGTGTATTAAAGTTATATCTATAAACTATACACTATCTCTTGTCATCCCTTCTTACATGGATATTGCAAGAAAATTGATAATAATCTCATTCAGATTCACCCTCTTCCAATTCATCCTGCTGTTAGAATTGATAATCTGTGTTTTTTGGGGTGGACTATATATTTCTACTGCCAGTGATGCCTCAGATTATATTTCTACAATAAATATTATACACAATTGCAGCTCTAATATGTAGGTTTATTGTTTATTAGGACCTGCTAAATAATGTTTCATTTCATTAAGATGATATCCTATTTACTTGCACTTGAGTAAATTATCCCAGAAAAAAAGCTATAGGATATCACAAACACTATAATAAGTTTAATGATCAACCCTATTAGTGTACCTTTCTTTTCCCTGTGTAAGTAAATGTGCTGTTGGGACCTGTCAGTTTCCTTTAATCCCTATGTACTGTCATATTGTAAATGGATCCTATATTTCTAGATCTCTATCCTACTTTGTTTGATAGCATATTGTGGCATTAGAGATATAACTATTTTAGACTAAATTGTCTATAGGTTATCTATACTGAGCTTAGTTTATGCTGCTAAGAGGGTGATTAAGTACTCTAAGTACCTTACTATTTCAAATACTAGAGGTGATTTGACACATATTTAAGATTAATCCTCTGTATATACACATTTCTTTGTTTAACATTTGCTTACAATTTGACTCTTTCAGTGTCATGCCTCTGCCTTTATATTGCTTTTAAAGCATTTTTAGTGTAATAACCTATAACCTAACTCTTTGCACCCTGAGATTGTTTCCTAGGAGTGGTCCCAGACACCATAAGATTTTAATGCTTTTTAATATTTGGAATATTTACCTGCTGATGTAATTTTATCTCATAGGGCCCAAGAGTGGTCCTATTCTCTTATGAATATCTTCTTCTGTAGTTACTGTGTCATTACATGATGGGGTCCAAAAGCGGCCCCTCTAGAGTTAGAAGGTCACATTATAATACATGTGTGTTTGTTTTCCCATGCCAGTTATATTATAACAGAATGCGGTTTTCAGATTTTTTTATTAGTGTATTTTTCCTCCCCTTTAAGGGTCCATTCATGACATATTGTTCTGATGTCTGAGTATGTTTTGTATTTTTCAAATTATCTGCAAACCTGATATTAAACCTCAATAAAAATAAATAATAAAAAAAATAATCTAATTTTATTTGGAGATTTTATTGTCAGAATAGGTGTGTATATAATGTAATATAGTTCCTAGCAATCCCACCTTAGTGACCAGCCCTTTTATAAAATGAAAAGAAAATAAGGTAAACAAAAGGAAAATACAATTTGCTTTTTCTCATTAAACATTTAAGCATAGATTACGAGTGGAGCGCTAATTGATCTAGAAGTAAAATTGTTGTGCTTGTCTGGCTGTGCTGGTATTATGAGTTGAAAGTAAAACGTTTTTGCTCTTGCGCTAACCCAACGAGCACAAGCAGTTTATTTCTAGCGCAATTAGCACAAATGATAACCTCTTCACCTGTAGAAGTCAATGGCGTGGCGCGAAAACCCAATGGCATATTGCCATATGTACAAGACCGATCGCATAATCTAATACGGCAAACCTGACAAGACAATATGAATATTGCATAACTATGATTTTACATGTTTTCATCTACTTAACTGCAAAGGGCTATATGTGTGTCTGTACATATGTACTTATGTGTATATTGGTGTATATATGTCTTGAAATATATATATATATATATAAATACATAAATACATATGTATACATATATATATAGATAGATATATATAGATATACAGTCATGACCAAAAATATTGGCACCCCTGCATTTCTGTCAGATAATGCACCACTTTGCCCAGAAAATTGTTGCAATTACAAATGTTTATGCATTCTGATGTTTATTTCTTTTGTTTTTGTTGGTATGACACAAAAAACTGAAGAAATAAAAAGCCAAATCTGACACAATCCACACAAACTCCAAAAATAGACTGGACAAAATTATTGGCACTCTCAATTTAATATTTGGTAGCACACCACTTGGAAAAAATAAATGAAATCAATCGCTTCCTCTAACCATCAATGAGTTTCTTACACATCCTTTTCCTTTTCCCAAATGATGTTTTGAGATCTCTCCACAGGTGCTCTATGGGATTGAGATCTGGCCAGTTCAGTACTCTACAGCTCTTTCTTTTAAACCATTTCTGGGTGCTTTTTAAGTTTGCTTAGGGTCATTGTCCTGCTGTAAGACCCATGACCTACAATTTGTTGCTGCTTTTTTTCTCCATGCTCAGTGTGGCACACAGAGACACACAACAGAAAGGTTGAATCAATGTTTCACCATTTAACTGGTTGCCAGTATGCTTTCTATATTGTCAGCATCTGCTAATTGATACAGGTGAGTTTAATTATGAAATTACTTGAGCATCACAAACTTTGAATGCAATCATTTTTTACAATTTTGAGAAGGTGCCAATAATTTTGTCCAGTCCATTTTAGGAATTTTGCGAGGAATGTGTCAGATTCTGCTTTTTTTCCTCCACTTTTTTTGTGTCATACCAATACAAACAAAATAAACAAACATCAGAATGCCTAAACATTTGTAATTGCAACAGTTTTCTGGGCGAAGTGGTGCATTATCTGACAGAAAGTCAGGGGTGCCAATATTTTTGGCCATGACTGTATATATTCATACACGCACACATACATCTCTAAACTCCTGTTATCTCTACATCCCACTCCCGCCTCCAAGACTTTGCTTGTGCTGCTCCTGTCCTCTGGAACTCTCTATCCCGCTCCATTAGACGGTCTCCAACCTTGTATAGCTTCAGACGCTCCTTAAAAACTCACCTATTCAGAGAGGCTTACCATCTCTCCTCCATCCAGCATCCAAACCAAACAAATACATGTACATGAACTGCCTGACTCACTGCTGCATATACAACCGATGTAACAAGCTACCCCAACCTTATGTCTCTGCACCCTAAACCTATAGACTGTGAGCTCTCCAGAGCAGGGCCCTCTTCCTCCTGTACTAGAGTTGTTTAGTTTTGTTATATTTTTGTATTTTATCACAAATCTTTGTCATTCTATACCCCTATCACTGTACCCAGCGCTACAGAATTTGGCAGCGCTATACAAATAAATGATGATAATAATAATAATAATATCCATCTTCCAATATGTATGTATCTCTGTGTTAAAGCCCTTTGCCTGCTTTTTTTCCACCTGAGACTTCATATCTTTGAGCCCTTATACATTTTTTGTGCAATGTTTTTTTTAAATAATTTTTATTAGATGGCGTTATCATAAGTGTAATTGTACTTTGTAATGTATTTTGATGTTTTGTAATACTTTTTAGTTTTGGGAAACAGTTAACCAGAGCTATGAGGACGTGGTAATCATTCTAGTGTAAATTGCGATTGAGCTCACACGATCGTGTTTACTTTCAACTTGTAATATGAGCACAATTTAACCTGCGTGCAAACGATTGTTAAAATCCGAGATCACTTGTGCACAAATGGTTGCACTCCACTCGTAATCTGGCCCTCAAAAATTTAAAAACTGTGCAAGACTACACATATTTCATGTCAAATAGCATTTCTAAATTAGTTTTCAGATGAACATTTTTTATACAATAAAACAATTAAGAGCATAATATGTAATAAATGGAATTCATTAAATACATTTGAGAATCAAGATTTACCTTAATGTATATAAAATTTTCCCATCGTTCCATATTCGAAGAAGTTGATTGGGAGTTGTAATCCAATGTGCTTCTGCTGTTTTTGAATTCCTGAAAATTGTGTCGGGAATCCAGATTAATCCAACCATATTGCTGTTGAGTGTCAATATTTTCATAGTACTATTGAACCTGAGGCGACTGTCAGTCCAAGTTTGAGCAAAAAATATGTCTATTTGGTATTCCTGTTAACAAAAAAGTAATTTTAAAAAAATAATTAGATTTAAAAATATGCATTAAAAAACTTAATTGCACCAGTAAAATGTAAAAGTATTTATATATATATATATATATATATATATATATTTATATTTATTTATACACATAGTGCTATAAATTAATTAATGAACAATAGCAGCAGAACAAGAGAAACTGACAACTGAAATAAATGTTATCATCAATTTCAAGATGGTATTGAATCTGCATTTAAAACTAAAACACATTTTCAACATTACAAATATTTACAGCACATTATGGGTTACTGACTCTAGTCATGGCTGCCCCAGGAAGCAGACTGGATTTTTTCAGATATCCCTGGGTAAAAAAATCAGACTGCTCGAGATACTTATAAACGAACCATGTTCACTCAGGGACATACTCAAGGATAAACAACCGATAACGTGAGCCTCTCTAATGCTATCTCTTCAGTTCTGATATATATATATATATATATATATATATATATATATATATATAGTATATATATATATATATATATATATATATATATATACATAGTATAGAAAAGAAGTGAGTACACCCCTGTGCAATATCACTTAAATGTCAAATGATAAATTATTCAAAATTGTATCACCTGGCAGTAATTGCTTTACTTCTAAGTTTTACAGTAGGGCATTTAAACAGTTTATATGTACTATATTAAAAATACTAGCCCCAGAGTAGTAACTCAATGCAACACATGTCAGTACACCTTTCATTACTGAGATTCAAATCTATTATTTTTTCAATACTTCATATGTTCACCTTTATTTTTGATGACAGACTCAATCCTCCTCAGCATGGTGGATACCAGTGTTGCATAAACGTCTGTAGAGATGTTCTGCCATTCTTCAGAGAAAAATTATTTTATATCTGGTTCTTGCTGGAGGGGTTGTGTTGCTCTCATTTTTTTTTTTTAAATACTAAAATGTGTTCTATTAGATTCAAGTCCAGGTCATATTTTTCATTTTTTTTCTTTTTTAGAAAATCTTTTGTGATTTTGGCATTCTGCTTTTGATCGTTATCATGCTGGAATATTCCTCTTCTGCCAAGCTTTTTGAAACTGGGAGTCATCTTATCAGCCAGTATTTTGGTATACCCACAGGCATTCATGGTGCCATCTATAAATGTCATCTCTCCAACACGTTTTGCACTCATGCAGCCTGATATCGTCACACTCACATCTCTGTGCTTTACTGTTAGGACTATGCATTCACTGTAATAATCCTACCAAGGTTCATACCAAACATGATGAACCCCATCTGAGCTGAACAAATTTTTCTTGGTCTCATCTGACCAAAGAATGTGCTCCCAATATTAATCAGACTTCTTTTAGTTTAAAGGGACAGTCTACACTAGAATTTTTATTGTTTTAAAAGATAGATAATCCCTTTATTACCCATTTCCCAGTTTTGCATAACCAACACAGTTATAATAATATACTTTTAAACTCTGTGATTATCTTGTATCTAAGCCTCTTCAAACTGTCCCTTTTTTCAGTTCTTTTGACAGACTTGCAGTCTAGCCAATCAGTGCCTGCTCCCAGATAACTTCTCGTGCACGAGCACAGTGTTATCTATATGAAATACATGAACTAACACCCTCTAGTGGTGAAAAACTGTTAAAATGCAATCTGAAAGAGGTGGGCTTCAAGGTCTAAGAAATTAGCATATGAACCTCCTAGGTTAAGCTTTCAACTAAGAATACCAAGGGAACAAAGCAAAATTGGTGATAAAAGTAAATTGGAAAATTGTTTAAAATTACATGCTCTATCTGAATCATGAAAGTTTATTTTGGCCTAGACTGTCCCTTTAATGTTGCAGTTTTGTGCCGAAGAGCAAGCAAGGGTTTATTCATCTATAGAGGTTGACATTTTGTAATGTCCTTTTGAAGCACTTGCCCAACTGTTTTTCAGAGCTAGACTGTGCAAGTAGCGCACTGTCCGTGGCATCATTTTAGGAGGGTTGCCACTGCGGCCTTGATTAGTTTACTATGGATTGTTCTTTTTACTACTGCAACAGTGTTTTGACTGATATTTAGTTGGTAAATGATCTTCCTGCATACTTTTCATCTTTGTGAAGTCTCACAGTCATATTTTTCAATTACTCTGGCAATGCTTTTCCATGTGGAGCCATGATACAGATATGCAGATAGACACAGCCCATAGGTCTAAAATTGAGAAAGGTTTGGTGTTCATTGGTCATGCACTTAGGCTAATAGGAAATCACATGTATACTCATTTTTGTTTCAATTATCTAACTTGTGTGTCAGTGATCACAGGTGTATTCACTTTTATTGCATTGAGTCTCTACTTTGGGCTTGTATTTTATATATAGTATTTCTAAATTATTTCTCTTTTCAGTATAGTATTAATAACTAAGGAACCATGTAAATAGTACATTTGTCACTCTGAGGTCTACTAAATAACAACATAATTTATAGGAAAAAATACAGGATAGAGAACACACTCTACTACATGTGGAATTTTCTTAAAAATTACTTATCTGACTGAGTATGTAAACGTATATAAAGATGTGTCATGCAAAGTGTCATAGTCATATTAAATTATATTATGAGCTATAAACAGCCCTCTAACTTAGTAAAAATAGTACCTAAACAGGCCAACAAAAACTATTCTTATTAAAGGGATATTTATTATTTATAGTAAAATCTGCTAGAATTACCTACTAACGGGATATTAATTATTAATAGCAAAGTATGCCAAAGTTAGTTAGTCTGCCTAGTACAAAATCAGCTTGAGTTAACTAGCACAAAATTAGAGGGCACCACAGTGAAAACATGAAAAAAGATAATTATGTTACACATAGAATGACCACAGATCTAAAAATGATACATTTAAGTATCCCAATGTGAGACTGAGAAGTCAACTTGAGAAAAACACATGGAAAAGGTCAGTCCCATAGGAGGATATAAAAACCCATAAAAAGGAAAATTAGAATATATATAGACAGGGAGTGCAGAATTATTAGGCAAATGAGTATTTTGACCACATCATCCTCTTTATGCATGTTGTCCAAGCTGTATAGGCTCGAAAGCCTACTACCAATTAAGCATATTAGGTGATGTGCATCTCTGTAATGAGAAGGGGTGTGGTCTAATGACATCAACACCCTATATCAGGTGTGCATAATTATTAGGCAACTTCCTTTCCTTTGGCAAAATGGGTTAAAAGAAGGACTTGACAGGCTCAGAAAAGTCAAAACTAGTGAGATATCTTGCAGAGGGATGCAGCACTCTTAAAATTGCAAAGCTTCTGAAGCGTGATCATCGAACAATCAAGCGTTTCATTCAAAATAGTCAACAGGGTCGCAAGAAGCGTGTGGAAAAACCAAGGCGCAAAATAACTGCCCATGAACTGAGAAAAGTCAAGCGTGCAGCTGCCAACTTGCCAAGATGCCACTTGCCACCAGTTTGGCCATATTTCAGAGCTGCAACATCACTGGAGTGCCCAAAAGCACAAGGTGTGCAATACTCAGAGACATGGCCAAGGTAACAAAGGCTGAAAGACGACCACCACTGAACAAGACACACAAGCTGAAACATCAAGACTGGGCCAAGAAATATCTCAAGACTGATTTTTCGAAGGTTTTATGGACTGATGAAATGAGAGTGAGTCTTGATGGGCGAGATGGATGGGCCCGTGGCTGGATTGGTAAAGGGCAGAGAGCTCCAGTCCGACTCAGACGCCAGCAAGGTGGAGGTGGAGTACTGGTTTGGGCTGGTATCATCAAAGATGAGCTTGTGGGGCCTTTTCGGGTTGAGGATGGAGTCAAGCTCAACTCCCAGTCCTACTGCCAGTTTATGGAAGACACCTTCTTCAAGCAGTGGTACAGGAAGAAGTCTGCATCCTTCAAGAAAAACATGATTTTCATGCAGGACAATGCTCCATCACACGCGTCCAAGTACTCCACAGCGTGGCTGGCAAGAAAGGGTATAAAAGAAGAAAATCTAATGACATGGTCTCCTTGTTCACCTGATCTGAACCCCATTGAGAACCTGTGGTCCATCATCAAATGTGAGATTTACAAGGAGGGAAAACAGTACACCTCTCTGAACAGTGTCTGGGAGGCTGTGGTTGCTGCTGCACGCAATGTTGATGGTGAACAGATCAAAACACTGACAGAATCCATGGATGGCAGGCTTTTGAGGGTCCATGCAAAGAAAGGTGGCTATATTGGTCACTGATTTTTTTTGTTTTGTTTTTGAATGTCAGAAATGTATATTTGTGAATGTTGAGATGTTATATTGGTTTCACTGGTAAAAATAAATAATTGAAATGGGTATATATTTGTTTTTTGTTAAGTTGCCTAATAATTATGCACAGTAATAGTCACCTGCACACACAGATATCCCCCTAAAATAGCTATAACTAAAAACAAACTAAAAACTACTTCCAAAACTATTCAGCTTTGATATGAATGAGTTTTTTGGGTTCATTGAGAACATGGTTGTTGTTCAATAATAAAATTAATCCTCAAAAATACAACTTGCCTAATAATTCTGCACTCCCTGTGTGTGTGTGTGTGTGTGTATATATATATATATATATATATATATATATATAAAACCACCACATGCATGCACTCTCACTTTAAGTAGGACATCAGCCATAAAGGAGTTACACAGTCATTATAATATTAATCACTCACTGGACTTCAGACAGCAAGTCAACAATTAAACTTTAATCCATGACATTTCAAGATAACTGGTGTCCCTTCTTCAGACAACAAAAAATTAAACAACCACACTCATATATACCCATAAGTGATCAGACAAATCATCCCTCCCCTTAGACTAAACCAATCAGCTTAGAATGTGTGCAAAAACAATCAGTGTAGAACATGTAAAAAATCTCCTTATGGCTGTGTGCAAAAAAATCTCATATGTGTCAGTACATATTTTGCTCTGTTTCATGTATAAAAACAATACAGTGACAAAGTGATCTATTATAACTACAAATATCCATAGTACTCTACATGCGCCACCTTTACTAGCAACACATTTACAGCGGTATTCGATGTCCGATCCGCCTCATATAACAGCTCTCATAACAACTTCATCAAATTGCTTCAATTCCGTGTCATCATGACGTACGCGCTGTTATTATTTTATAGGTCTAAGCTCTGTTAAAGATAGACACACCAACATGTCATCATCATCATCTGGTCATAGCCCAATCAGAGCTTATGCTCATTAGAGCCGCCCTCAAGCAGCATCTGTATCAACAACCCCTTTGTGGTTATACACACACTCAGCCATCTATGACAGCTTGTATCATTAGAGCCACCTATAAATATATTCTATTGTATTAGCTATAATTATCAAAAGTATTAAGCAAAAGTATTAAGCTTTTAATAACCTACTGAGTAATGTTATAAACTATACACGATCACCCTTAACAGGGTTATCATGTTGAGCATAATATGGGTAACAAATAAATAAATCAGAGACATCTGGTGGTAATCTATGTCTACCAACACGCAACTGAGCAGAGAGTGAAAACAACAATAAATATAAATAGGTGATGACAACAAAGTCTCAAAAGTGACTAAATAGAACCATAGAGTTAAAACTAAGATATCATAAAATAAAATCAATCAAACACAATAATAAATATTTGATAAGCACAAATAATTTAAATCACACAAGTTGTGGTTGATAATTCAATTACTCCAACCACTCTTAACCTGTCCACACCATTATGTTGACTACCAATTGGACCAAATGTGGGTATTAAATACCCCGTAGGTGAGACCAATTGGGTCTTGTAATCTACTGCATCAACAATCTCGCTAAGATAAGTAATAAATACTTAGTAAGTACGAAATATGTGATGCTCAGAAAATAGGATCTATATCTAGTCCAAACTTACTGGCTCTCATTTATAAAAAGCACTGCCATCCTGTCTGTACGTTGAGACCTAGGGGGGTAGTTATCAAGCCGTCTACTTTACCTGCCTTCGCCGGTTCAATACGCCCGCCTAAGCTCGCCTACCATCGCCTCCGTGGACCTTCAAAATTTCACCTAAGTCATCAAAAAAGCTGTCAAAAAGCTGCGCACCAAGTACGGGGCGATGAGCAGCGGACTGTGAGAGTTATCACTCATCCGATCTCGCTGCTCTTCGGCTTTTTGACAGCTTTATTGATACCCCTGCCACTAAGCACTCACAATATACTATACTGTTCTACCCCCTATACCGGCGTTAAAGTTATTAACCCCTAAACTGCCGCTCCTAGCCCCCCCCAACTCTTATAAATGTAATAACCCATACACCGTTGCACCCGGACATCGCCGCCACCTACATTATACCTAGTTACCCCTATCCTGCCCCCCTATACCGCCGCCACCTATAATTAATTTATTAACCCCTATCCTGCCGATCCCGGACCTCGCCGCAACTAAATAAATAGTTTAACCCCTAAACTGCCACTCCCGGACCCCGCCGTAACCTATATTAAACTTATTAACCCCTAATCTGCCCCCACTACACTGTCGCCACCTATAATAAATTTATTAACCCCTATCCTGCCCCCCCTACATCGTCGCCACTGTAATAAAATTATTAACCCCTAAACCTAAGTCTAACACTAACCCTAACACCCCCCTAACTTAAATATTAATTAAATAAATCTAAATAATATTTCTCTTATTAACTAAGTTAATCCTATTTAAAACTAAATAGTTACCTTTAAAATAAACCCTAATATAGCTACAATATAAATAATAATTATATTGTAGCTATTTTAGGATTTATTTTTATTTTACAGGCATCTTTCAATTTATTTTAACTAGGTACAATAGCTATTAAATAGTTATTAACTATTTAATAGCTACCTAGTTAAAATAAAGAGAAATTAACCTGTAAAATAAAAACTAACCTAAGTTACAATTACACCTAACACTACACTATACTTTAATACATTATTCCTATTTAAAACTAAATACTTACCTGTAAAATAAACCCTAAGATAGCTACAGTATAATTAATAATTACATTGTAGCTATTTTAGGATTTATATTTATTTTACAGGTAACTTTGTATTTATTTTAGCTAGTTAGAATAGTTATTAAATAGTTATTAACTATTTAATAACTAATTAGCTAAAAGAAATACAAAATTACCTGTAAAATAAATCCTAACCTAAGTTACAATTAAACCTAACACTACACTATCATTAAATTAACTAAATAAATTACCTACAAATAACTACAATTAAATACAATTAAATAAACTAACTAAAGTACAAAAAATAAAAAAGCTAAGTTACAAAAAATAAAAAAAATAAGTTACAAACATTTAAAAAATATTACAACAATTTTAAGCTACTTACACCTAATCTAAGCCCCCTAATAAAATAACAAAGCCCCCCAAAATAAAAAAATGCCCTACCCTATTCTAAATTAAAAAGTTACCAGCTCTTTTACCTTACCAGCCCTTAAAAGGGCATGCCCCAAAGAATTCTGCTCTTTTGCCTGTAAAATAAAAATAACCCCCCCCAACATTAAAACCCACCACCCACATACCCCTAATCTAACCCAAACCCCCCTTAACCCCTTAATGACCGGACCATTTTTCAGTTTTATTACCCTTAATGACAATGGCTATTTTTACATTTCTGCAGTGTTTGTGTTTAGCTGTAATTTTCCTCTTACTCATTTACTGTACCCACACATATTATATACCGTTTTTCTCGCCATTAAATGGACTTTCTAAAGATACCATTTTTTTCATCACATCTTATAATTTAATATAAAAAATATATAAAATATGAGGAAAAAATGGAAAAAAACACACTTTTTCTAACTTTGACCTCCAAAATCTGTTACACATCTACAACCACCAAAAAACACCCATGCTAAATAGTTTCTAAATTTTGTCCTGAGTTTAGAAATACCCAATGGTTACATGTTGTTTGCTTTTTTTTGCAAGTTATAGGGCAATAAGTACAAGTAGAACTTTGCTATTTCCAAATCACTTTTTTTCAAAATTAGCGCTAGTTACATTGGAACACTGATATCTGTCCGGAAACCCTGAATATCCCTTGACATGTATATATTTTTTTTTAGAAGACAACCCAAAGTATTGATTTATGCCCATTTTGGTATATTTCATGCCACCATTTCACTGGCAAATGCGAGCAAATAAAAAAAATTGTTCACTTTTTCACAAATGTTGTCACAAACTTTAGGTTTCTCACTGAAATTATTTACAAACAGTTTGTGCAATTATGGCACAAATGGTTGTAAATGCTTCTCTGGGATCCCCTTTGTTCAGAAATAGCAGACATATATGGCTTTGGCGTTGCTTTTTGGTAATTAGAAGGCCGCTAAATGCAGCTGCGCACCACACGTGTATTATGCCCAGCAGTGAAGGGGTTAATTAGGGAGCTTGTAGTGTTAATTTTAGCTTTAGTGTAGTGTAGTAGACAACCCAAAGTATTGATCTAGGCCCATTTTGGTATATTTCATGCCACCATTTCACCGCCAAATGCGAGCAAATAAAAAAAAAAGTGACATTTTTCACAATTTTAGGTTTCTCACTTAAATTATTTACAAACAGCTTGTGCAATTATGGCACAAATGGTTGTAAATGCTTCTCTGGGATCTCCTTTGTTCATAAATAGCAGACATATATGGCTTTGGCGTTGCTTTTTGGCAATTAGGAGGCCGCTAAATGCTGCTGCGCACCACACTTGTATTAAGCCCAGCAGTGAAGGGGTTAATTAGGTAGCTTGTAGAGAGCTTGCAGGGTTAATTTTAGCTTTAGTGTAGAGATTAGCCTCCCACCTGACACATCCCACCCCCTGATCCCTCCCAGACAGCTCTCTTCCCTCCCCCACCCCACAATTGTCCCCGCCATCTTAAGTACTGGCAGAAAGTCTGCCAGTACTAAAATAAAAGGTGTTTTTTTTTTGTTTTTTTTTTGTTTTTTAATAATTCAGCTGTGATGGACCCCTGCCTTAACCCCCAACCTCCCTGATCCCCCCCCAAACACCTCTCTAACCCTCCCCACCTACCTAATTGCCACCATCTTGGGTACTGGCAGCTGTCTGCCAGTACCCAGTTTTCCCCAAAAAGTAAAGTGTTTTTGCATGTTTTATTTTTATTTTTTCTGTAGTGTAGCTGCCCCAACACCCCCCCCCACCCCCCCACCCCCCCCACACCAGATCCAGATCCTGATCCTTTGATCCTTTATCTAAAAAATTCTGCCCCCCTCCCTCTTACCAAAATTCATTGGTGGCAGTGCCAGTGATTGCTGCGCACGCGCGCGCACACACGCACGCGCGTGCACGCAGCCCCCCCCGCACGCTCCCGGCATCCGGCGTGCACAATGCACTTAAAGGAACCGGATGCCGGGTAGCGATGGGCCGCCCACCCTCCTCCCTGTAAGCTCCCACCCACCAACGAACGGCCGCATCGCTACCGGTGCAGAGAGGGCCACAGAGTTGCTCTCTCTGCATCGGATGCTTTCTAAAGGGTATTGCAGGATGCCTCAATATCGAGGCATCACTGCAATACCCTGAGAGCTGCTGGAAGCGATTGCGATCGCTTCCAGCACTCTCTAAGACAACTGACGTACCAGGTACGTCCATTGTCACTAACTGCAAGTTTTTGCAGGACGTACCTGGTACGTCAGTTGTCATTAAGGGGTTAAATAAACCTAACACTACCCCCCTGAAGATCATCCTACCTTGAGTCGTCTTCAGCCAGCCGACTACCGATGGAACCGAAGAGGAGATCTGGAGCGGCAGAAGTCCATCCGATGAAGTCATCATCCAGGCGGCGCTGAAGAAGTCTTTTATCCGGGCGATGTCATCTTCCAAGCGGCATCTTCAATCTTCTTTCTTCTGGATCCATCTTCATCCCGCCGGCGCGGAACATCCTTCTTCCCCGACGGCCGACGACTGAATGAAGGTTCCTTTAAGGGACGTCATCCAAGATGGCATCCCTTCAATTCCGATTGGCTGATAGGATTCTATCAGCCAATCGGAATTAAGGTAGGAAAAATCTGATTGGCTGATTGAATCAGCCAATCAGACTGAAGTTCAATCCAATTGGCTGACCCAATCAGCCAATCAGATTGAGCTTGCACTCTATTGGCTGTTCCGATCAGCCAATAGAATGTGAGCTCAATCTGATTGGCTGATTTAGGTTTAGGTTAGGGTTTAGGTTAGATTAGAGGTATGTGGGTGGTGGGTTTTAATGTTGGGGGGGGTTGTATTTTTGTATTTTTATTTTACAGGCAAAAGAGCAGAATTCTTTGGGGCATGCCCCGCAAAAGGCCTTTTTAAGGGCTGGTAAGGTAAAAGAGCTGGTAACTTTTTAATTTAGAATAGGGTAGGGCATTTTTTTATTTTGGGGGGCTTTGTTATTTTATTAGGGGGTTAGATTAGGTGTAAGTAGCTTAAAATTGTTGTAATATTTGTAAAATGTTTGTAACTTATTTTTTTTATTTTTTGTAACTTAGCTTTTTTTATTTTTTGTACTTTAGTTAGTTTATTTAATTTAATTTAATTGTAGTTATTTGTAGGTAATTTATTTAATTAATTTAATGATAGTGTAGTGTTAGGTTTAATGTTAACTTAGGTTAGGGTTGATTTTACAGGTAATTTTGTATTTCTTTTAGCTAGGGAGTTATTAAATAGTTAATAATTATTTAATAACTATTCTAACAAGCTAAAATAAATACAAAGTTACCTGTAAAATAAATATAAATCCTAAAATAGCTACAATGTAATTATTAATTATATTGTAGCTATCTTAGGGTTTATTTTACGGGTAAGTATTTAATTTTAAATAGGAATAATTTATTAAAGTATAGTGTAGTGTTAGGTGTCATTGTAACTTAGGTTAGTTTTTATTTTACATGTAAATTTCTCTTTATTTTTGCTAGGTAGCTATTAAATAGTTAATAACTATTTAATAGCTATTGTACCTAGTTAAAATAAATTGAAAGGTACCTGTAAAATAAAAATAAATCCTAAGATAGTTACAATATAATTATTATTTATATTGTAGCTATATTAGGGTTTATTTTAAAGGTAAGTATTTTTAAATAGTATTAATTTTGTTAATAAGAGAAATATTATTTAAATGTATTTAATATTTAAGTTAGGGGGGTGTTAGGGTTAGTGTTAGACTTAGGTTTAGGGGTTAATCATTTTATTACAGTGGCGGCGGTGTGGGGGGGGCAGGATAGGGGTTAATAAATTTATTATAGGTGGCGACGGTGTAGGGGGGGCAGATTAGGGGTTAATAAGTTTAATATAGGTTGTGGCGGGGTCCAGGAGCAGCGGTTTAGAGGTTAAACTATTTATTTAGTTGCAGCGAGGTCCGGGATCCGCAGGATAGGGGTTAATAACTTTATTATAGGTGGCGACGGTATAGGGGGGCAGGATAGGGGTTAATAGGTATAATTATGTATAATGTAAGTGGCGGTGGGCTCCGGGAGCGGCAGTTTAGGGGGTAATACATTTATTTAGTTGCGGCGGTGTAGGGGGGACAGATTAGGGGTGTTTAGACTCGGGGTACATGTTAGGGTGTTAGGTGTAGACAGCTCCCATAGAAATCAATGTCTGGCAGCAGCGAACATGAACTTTCGCTATGGTCAGACTCCCATTGATTCCTATGGGATCCGCCACCTCCAGGGCGGCGTTTTGAAAACCAGGTACACTGGGCCGGAAAAGTGCCGAGCGTACCTGCTAGTTTTTTGATAACTAGCAAAAGTAGTCAGATAGTGCCACACTTGTGTGCGGAACATCTGTAGTGATGTAAGAATCAATCTGTGTCGGACTGAGTCCGGCGGATCGAAGCTTACGTCACTAAATTCTACTTTTGCCGGTATCTAGGGCTTGATAACTAACGCGAATCAGCCTTGCCACAAATACGCTGCGGAATTCAAGCGTATTTGAGGTTGACGGCTTGATAATTAGGGGCCCTAATTGCTACCGTGAGCTCTTCTTGAAATCTAGGCCTTATGTATATATTTTCTTTTTTATTATTTTGGTAAAATACATCTTCTCCACGTACACAGTTTTTGATTTGTTGACAATTGACTAGTTCTTATATCTACAAAACTTACTTTTTAACCAAGTTGCATGTTTATCAGTAATTTATGTGAGATTGGGAACATTCTGTTTATTAACAAAAGCTTCTGGTTCTGTCCTCCAAGAATTATTATTAAAGCAGCAGAAACGTAAGTGTATTAAAAATATTATAAAGAGCAGAAATAAAATAAGAGCTAAAGTATGTTTATCAATATGTATGCTTGTTTATGGTATTTTTATTTTATCTCTAAGGGCTCCATTGAAAATCAGATAGGAATGATTTCAATCCACCACCTTTAAGGTAACGTGCGAGTTTAGGAGCAGCGATCTTACGACTGCTGCTTCTTAACTTTCATTTCAGGTGATCCTGAAACAATGGGCCTGCGAAGCAGTAACCGCTAAATGGAGCCCTAGGTATCTATTAAATAAATATTAGCTATATTTTTCCATCTTCCTACAGTCATTTTTACAAGTATTATTTAATCAGTGACTCTTAAAGCTAACTGTGATGATAGCTTTATCTTGTCACTCATACCAACATTTTATTAGAAGTGTAACTAGCTGTAATCAGTTGATGAAATAAAATGTATAAGCTTTATGGCTTTGCCAAAATTATTATTCTGGATAACTGACAAAATGTATACCGTGAACTATGTGCATTTTTGGTTTTATTTCATTCATGTCTAGGGGAGGATTATAATAAATCCATAGGCAGTTAAGTGAATAAGACAGTAATTGGTGGACTCATAGTGAATGTTTTTGTTACAATATTTTATGATTAATAGTTAATTAGTTTAAATACTGCATGGACCAGAACTCAATTTATAAAGTGACAGGATATAAGAAAATATATACTTCATTACAGTGTCTCAGTAATTTGATTAAATAAAATGCCTCGTAAATGTTGTGTTATTATACTGTATACAGTCAATTAGCTGAAGAAAATATACAATAAAATCTTATAAATAAGCTGTAAACTATCTACATGTATCCTTTTGACAAAAGCAAAAGGCATGCAAAAGTATGGCATCTGCGCACCTTATTATCTTCTGTTAGCATTTTGTCATTTACTCTTCAACAAACTTTTAGCAAACTGGGAAAATGTGTTCACATTTTGGCAATATTATTTGGTAATTATGTTGAAGCATGTCCAAAAAGCAAAGCTTGCCAACTAAATCTTTGTAGTTTCAAAGTAAATCAAATGCTTATGTGTTGCAAACACTCTGACTTCATCTCTTATATACTAACTTGTAGACCATCAGTGGCTCTTCGTTTTCTTTGGAAGCAGGAACATTTGACAACAATCGCAAAAATCCTCCCATTTCCCAGAAAATGTTAAATAAAAAAAGGACATAAATCACAGTTATTTTGCTGCATATGGATACTTCTTAAGTCAATAAAAAGTTCTGTATGCATTTTTATTAAACTTTCATTTTATTTAAGTTTATTTGTTAACATGTTTGTACTCACTAAAAGTAATGCAGTGGCATCATACTGAAAAGTCCAGAAGAGTTATGTGTGCAAAGCTTGGATACCATTGTTTATATAAATAAGATACATTCATCCTTCATTTGTTTCTTTTCTAGATAAATTAATAGGAGTATATGTGAGAAAGCTCTTTTGAAAAATCAGACTTAAGCTCTATTCCAAAAAATACACATTAAACTCCCAACGTGTGATATAGAATAAAAAAGTGGAAAAACTGAGAATAAGTGCTCAAAAGAGAGCTGTCTGATGGTATCACAGATAAACTAAAATATGCTTCAGGTTCACATATATTTATTTGAAAATAGTGAATACTAAAACCTGTTTAAGGTGAACATATTTTCATAAAACCCATAAATTAAGGTGGACATCTTACAACATACAGTAAAATTCAATACAATAAAACATTATAGGCATATATTGTTCTAAAGCGCATAGTAAGAAACAATCAGCTAGATTACAAGTTATGGCGTTATGGCTGCAGGCTAATTTAGTGTACGTTATTTTCATCACTCACCTTTCATAGCGCTGCTATTACAAATTCTGAAAAAACAGGCTTGTGTGGTCGATATGGTGGCGTTGAGCTCCATACTTCACCCAAATACAAGCGCTACTTTGACATGCTCGTGCACGATTTCCCCATAGACATCAATGGGGAGAGTCGGCTAAAAAAAGCCTAACACCTACAATCCCGGAATGAAAAGCTCCATAAAGCAGTCCCATTGATATCTATGGGGAAAGAAAAAGTTACGTTTAAACCCTAACATAAAAACCACAACTAAACACCGCTAATCTGCCGCCCCGGACATCGCCGCCACCTACATTACAGTTATCAACCCCTAATCTGCCGCCCCGACATCGCCGACACCTAAATAAAACTATTAACCCATAATCTGCTGCCCTTAACATCGCTGCCACCTACATTACAGTTATTAACCCCTAATCTGCTGGCCCTAACATCGCCGCTACCTACATTACAGTTATTAACCCCTAATCTGCCGCCCCCAATGTCGCCGCCACTATACTAAAGTTATTAACCCCTAAACCTCTGGCCTCCCACATCACACTACATAAATATATTACCCCCTAAACCTAACCCTAACACCCTCTAACTTAAATATAATTAAAATAAATCTAAATAAAACTTACGATTATTACCTAAATAATTCCTATTTAAAACTAAATACTTACCTGTAAAATAAAACCTAAGCTAGCTACAATATTACTAATAGTTACATTGTAGCTAGCTTAGGTTTTATTTTTATTTCACAGGTAAGTTTGTATTTATTTTAACTAGATAGACTAGTTAGTAAATAGCTATTAACTATTTACTAGCTACCTAGTAAAAATAACTACAAAATTACCTGTGAAATAAAACCTAACCTGCTTTACACTAAAAACTAACATTACAATAAAATAAAATAAATTAAATGAATCAAATACAATTATCTAAATTACAAAGAAATGTGTATTTTTTTTTAACTAGGTAAACTAGTTAGTAAATAGTTATTAACTATTTACTAGCTACCTAGTTAAAATTTATACAAAATCACCTGTGAAATAAAACCTAACCTGCCTTACACTAAAAACTAACATTACAATAAAATAAAATAAATTAAATGAATCAAATACAATTATCTAAATAATCTAAATTACAAAGAAATTTGTATTTATTTTAACTAGGTAAACTAGTTAGTAAATAGTTATTAACTATTTACTAGCTACCAAGTTAAAATTAATACAAAATTACCTGTGAAATAAAACCTAACCTGCCTTGCACTTAAACCTAACATTACAATAAAATAAATTAAAATATTAAAATACAATTATCTAAATTACAAAAAAAAATAAACACTAAATTATACAAAATAAAAAATGAAATGATCAAAAATAAAAATTAATTACTCCTAATCTAATAGCCCTATCAAAATAAAAAAGCCCCACCAAATAAAAAAAAACCTTAGCCTACACTAAACTGCCAATGGCCCTTAAAAGGGCCTTTTGTGGGGCATTGCCCCAAAGAAAGCTCTTTTACCTGTAAAAAAAATACAAACAACCCCCCAACAGTAAAACCCACCACCCACACAACCAAACCCCCCAAATAAAAACCTAAAAATCTAAATAAACCTAATCTAACCATTGCCCTGAAAAGGGCATTTGGATGGGCATTGCCCTTAAAAGGGCATTTAGCTCTTTTACATTGCCCAAACCCTAAGCTAAAAATAAAGCCCACCCAATAAACCCTTAAAAAACCTAACACTAACCCCCGATGATCCACTTACAGTTTTCGAAGACCGGACATCCATCCTCATCTAGGTGGCAGAAGTCCTCCTCGAAGCCGATAGGATTGAGCTCACATTCTATTGACTATTCCAATCAGCCAATAGAATGTAAGCTCAATCCTATTGGCTTATTTTTTTACCAACGTATTGACTGTTCACTCTATTACCTTAGCCTTCTTCTTCTTTTTTCTTTTCTACACCCTCCCTTATACTCTTTCTTCCCATCTGGTCACTTTTCTATAAGCTCACACCCCCCTTTTTTTTTTTCTCCCATCCCCCCCACAGTATGAATTGTCACAATAGCAGATTTGGCTCCCACAGCCTTACCTTAACCACAATCAATGCCAAAGGACTGAATAACCCAGGTAAGCGGTCGATAGCCTTTAATGCTCTTAAAAACTTACACAGCCATGTCATATTTTTTCAGGAGACTCACTTCCGCAGGGGCAGGGAGCCTAAGTATTTCAGTGTACAATACCCCACAGCTTTCTTTGCATCCGGCCCTTCTAAAAAAGGAGGGGTGGTTATAGTGATCCACCACTCTGTACCACTTAAGGTTTTGCATGTAGAGAGAGACCCGGATGGCAGATACTTGCTACTAACATGGCTACTGTATGAGCACCCTATCACCCTAGCTACCCTATACAGCCCAAATACTGACCAACACCTGTTTATGTCAAAAATCTCAAAACTTCTCCTGGACTTTGCAAAGGGCCCAGTGTTCCTCTTGGGGGACTTTAATATAACTATGGACGCACCAGTTGACACATCTAATGGCCTGACTAGCACCCCTTCTAAATTAAATCCATTAAGACGTCAATGTCGAACCTTTTGTTGCATGATATTTGGAGGTCGCTCCACCCCATGAGTAGAGATTACACATACTAAATCCCCCCCGCACAACAAGTACTCTAGGATAGACTATCTCCTCACTGACATGAGTGGGCTTGACATGGTCACATCTTGTTCTATAGGTTCAATAACATGGTCGGATCACGCGCCGGTCACCTGCGTGATCCAATGGCCTGACCTTCCTCCCATGGCTTATGTGTGGAGACTTGATGACACTTTACTGGACAATCCCATAATTCTCTCAGACATACAAAAATCCCTGACGGACTTTCTCCTGCATAATGACCCTTCTCACACATCCATAATCAACGTTTGGGAGGCACACAAATGTGTTATCCGAGGTGAATTCCTCAAACACAAAGCGCTCCTCAATAAACAGCACAGGCTAAAACTCACTCAATTATTAAACTCAGTAACCCAACTAGAAACAACAAATAAGGGAAACCCGCTTAATGTCGAAATCAAGAATAAATTGGAGATAGCCAGGAAAGAGCTTAATGCCCACCAATTGGAATCCTACCAACGCAGAGTCCTGGCAGTAAAGCAAAGATATTATGAGAGAGGTAACAAACCGGGGAAATTGTTAGCCAGAGCAGTCCGTAGGAAGCAGTTAAAAACACATGTACATTACATATTAAATTCAGATGGCTCTATGTTGAAGGGCAATAAACAAATCGCAAACTCCTTTCACACATACTATAATGCGTTATACAACTTATCTAACCCGGTGAATATTGGAGCTAATCCAGATTACATAATGAACAAGAGCCAGCTAATAGACCAGTATTTGTCCACACTACATTTACCACAATTAGACTCAGACCAAAAGAGCAGTCTTGATGCCCCTATCACCTCCGAAGAGCTTTCTCAAGCCCTCAAAGACTTCCCTAGCGGAAAGTGTACAGGTCCGGATGGTTATTCACTTAAATACTATAAATTATTTAAGAAAACACTGGCCCCTGTGATGCTTCATCTGTTTAATGATCTGATAGACAATCCTTCCCTTGCGAGCACTATGCTCGAGGCGCATATTACCATCATACCTAAACCGGGCAAGCCTCCTACCTCCCCCGCAAATTTTAGGCCAATATCGTTACTGAATATGGATATCAAAATTCTAGCTAAAGTATTGGCAAACCGCCTAAATAAATACCTCTGTAATCTCATTGCGACAGACCAGGTGGGCTTTCTGCCCGGAAGGGAAGCAAGGGATAATACCAACAAAGTTTTCCAACTACTAAATTATGCCCAAGCCGAGGGGGTGCCCATGGCCCTCTTTTCCACAGACGCGGAGAAGGCCTTCAACCGTGTCGATTGGCTTTTTCTGCGTCGGGTCATGGGGGCT
The DNA here is from genome assembly GCF_027579735.1 of Bombina bombina. Classification (NCBI taxonomy): domain Eukaryota; kingdom Metazoa; phylum Chordata; class Amphibia; order Anura; family Bombinatoridae; genus Bombina; species Bombina bombina. The sequence continues at coordinate 801,246,568 of NC_069501.1, read as the reverse complement.
ATGAATTTCGGGCAAGCCTTCATTAATATGACGTTTGTCCTATACTCTGCACCCAATGCGTGGGTCAGACTGAATGGCACCTTATCGGACAAATTCACTATTTCAAATGGCACTCACCAGGGGTGTCCCTTATCACCCCTACTCTTTGTTCTTTCCATTGAGGCTCTAGCCCAAAGGGTCAGAAACAACCCAAACATAAAAGGAGTGCAATTTGGAAACACAAGCAGGCTTTATATGCCAATGATGTTCTCTATACTCTTACGAATATTGATACCTCAATACCTGAGCTACTGAAGGAACTAAAAAAGTACGGAGCTTTATCTAACTTTCATTTAAATTTATCCAAATCAGAGCTCCTTAATATAAATGCACCTGCAGCACATATTCAGCTCTTAGAAACAGAATACAAAGTACCCCTAACTACATCCAAACTAAAATACCTAGGCATATTCTTATCAGCCGAACCTTCAGATATTTTTAAAAATAATTACTTAACCCTGCGGAGGGAGATTATTAATGACTTGTCTTCGTGGAAGAACAAATCTTTGTCTTGGCTAGGGAAGATAGGCTTAATCAAGATGAATATTTTACCCCGAAAATTATATGTAATGCAGACAGTCCCAAACCACTTACCGACAGATTTTCTACCCCAACTACAGAAAACCATTGAACAATTTATCTGGACGGGGACTAGACCACGAATTCCTAGGAGGACACTGTACCTTCCTCGTGACAGGGGAGGCTTGGGCTTTCCAGACTTGATTTTGTATAGGAGGTCTATCCTACTACAGAGATTAGTTGAGTGGGCTCATAACACCACACAAAAGCAATGGGTCAGAAAAGATGGACAGATTCTTCAACTACACAACGTTGGTGTACTGGCGTGGACTCCGGCGCCAAAATGCCCCAAACTGGTTCAAACACCTAACACTCGAGACTCTTCTTACTTGGGATAGACTAATAGCCACAAGCACACATATCTCTTCCACCTTCTCACCAATGCTCCCCATCAAAGAAAACCCTGAGACACCTTACTATTACCTTAGCAGATGTATGTGCTTGCCCTATAGCCTAAGAACAGGTATTCTACACTTTGCTCTGGAGGAAGGTAGGCTCAAATCTCAGCAAGACTTACAGGAACAGCTAGGGCACATTTTCTCCTCTTGGTTAAGATACCATCAGCATTTTCTGTCGTCTCACAAACAAAAGAGCAAATTCCTTAGAGATTTAACACCATTTGAGGCCCTGTGCACGGGTTCCACTCCCCTAGGAAATTGATTTCCAAACTATACAAGCTCCTCCTCATCCCACCAGACACACAGTTACCCTCATACACCAGAGTCTGGCATAGGGAACTCAATAACACAATAGAGGAGGAGGACTGGCTCAAATCTTTTGACCTGATCAAACGCTCCTCGGTATCAGCAAAGGTTCAGGAAATACAGCTAAAGTTATTAACAAGATGGTATTACACACCTGCTAGACTCCATCAGTTATTTCCGGCGGCTAATGCAGCCTGCTGGAGGGAATGTGGGGAGCTTGGTACACTCACACACATTTGGTGGTCTTGCCCCAAGCTGTCCGGCTTTTGGGCATCGGTCCTGGGAGTAATCTCAGCTAAACTGAACATAGTCATACCAAATACACCTGAAACTCTCTTGTTCCTACATCTTCCCAACATCAAAACTAACCATGGTCGGGCGCTTCTTTTGCTAATGCTTACTGGAGCTAAGTGACTTATCCCTAAGATGTGGAAATCTACGGAAGTGCCAATGCTCGCGGATTGGCACTCCTCTGTAGATGAGCTGTTAACCCTGGAAAAGTTACACTACTTTAAATGCAACCAATTGGCTGGGTTTGAGCTGATGCTGGCCCTGTGGAGCGCTTCCCCTGTGTGAGATCAGTGGGGAGTCTGGTTGAAGTCTGTTAATTTCAGTACTGCTACACGAAAATACACATTTCCCCTTCCCTAATTCCCCCCCCCCTCCGCTCCCCTCTCTCCCATCCTCTCCTCCTCTTTTCTTTCTTTGATGAATGGTAACCACTTTCTCACTCTCTTGTTCTACTGGAAATTGAATGTTTGAAAATATTTAACTTACAATGTCCTGTATAATGTTTGTAGAAATATTGTAAAAAAAACAAGCTTTTTGTCACGTGATTTTTTGTCTTGGTACATGGGGTTGCGCTGCGTGCTCTCCGTTTACCACGCTTTGCACAATGCTGCTTGTCTCAGTGTCACTGTATGTTATCTTTACTTGATTTGTTAATAAAGCATGTTTAAAAAAAAAAAAAAAAAAAAAAAAAAGAGCCATTGGCAGTTTAGTGTAGGCTAGGGTTTTTTTTATATTGGGGGGATTTTTTATTTTGATAGGGCTATTAGATTAAGAGTAATTCGTTTTTATTTTTGATAAATTTTTTTGTTTTTTGTGTAATTTAGATAATTGTATTTTAATATTTTAATTTATTTTATTTTATTGTAATATTAGGTTTTAGTGTAAGACAGGTTAGGTTTTATATTACAGGTAACATTGTATTTATTTCAATTAGGTAGCTAGTAAATAGGTAATAACTATTTACTAACTAGTCTACTAAGTTAAAATAAATACGTCGTGCCCTGACGAACCCCTGGGACACATGCTCTGGAGGAGGGTGAAACGTGCATTGGCACTATGTGTATAGCACCTCAGTAAAAGTTAACAACTTTCTGAGGTCTTTTTGGTGATACGTTAAAGCTGAAGTCTTATTCCAGCATTTAATTAAGCCTCTATTGCTGTTTCTGAAATAGCCGAAGTAACAGGACAAGTATGTGGACTGGGAATCTGCGCTGAAACAATAGCGCATGGATGATATGTCTGTGAATAGACTTTGGAGCTTGAGGACAGCTAACAGAAGTGGTGTTTAACTACTAAAGTGTGGAAAGTACTTTTCCATGTCAGCAATACAGCTTGGTATCTATCTTGGACGTCCTGACAAGGATATACAGAGGTGCGATTGGCTAATTCTCTTTTGGATTCTCCTGGACCAATAGATACAGATTCAGGTACTAGGAACCAATTGGAGTTGCAGTGACGAGCTGGCCACCCCCACTGTGGGTTACATCACACGCCGAGGAATTACGGATCAGTAAGAAAAAAGTCCCATCGCAACTTTGAAGGAGGAAAAGATAAGTACTGTCTTATATTCATAAAGCTGTGTATCGGTTTTTGACCTAGTGTGCAGCAGGATCTGTTGCGGTCTTTCACCTACCGATACCTTCCGTGAATTACCACTATATGGTTTTTAATAGCCATTATTTACATCTACAGTGGGAACATGGACTGTTAAGCTGTCATTGTGTTTATTTGCAGTATGTAATGCTGTTAGCTTGACATCCAAAGATAATATATGTGATCTGTATTTAGACATTGTGTATATCTCTTCACATATGTTATCCTATAGGTTGAGGCATCTATAGTTTGCATACGTATGCATAGGGAATAAGATATTTTGTTAGCTTTACGTATACCTTGAAGTTTTATTTTTAATTGTAAGATGTTGCTCTAACTGCCGCAGCCCGGTGGAACAGATTAATCACTGAATGTGAGGTGGGAGATTTAAATAAAGAAATTGGATTTTTTCAAAATAATATTTTGTGTGCTTTTATTTCCCTTGCTTTTTTGGGACATTCACATATGTCCTAATAACGTTTCTTTCTGTTTTGCCTTTCTAATTATAATTCAAGGGTAGCACCGAATATTAATATACAGCAATATTTTCTCTCAGTCTTAAAACTTTTTTTTTTTTAAAAATACAAACTAACTTGTGAAATAAAAATAAAACCTAAGATAGCTACAATGTAACTATTAGTTATTTTATAGCTAGCTTAGGGGTTTTTTTTACAGGTAAATTTGTATTTAGTTTTAAATATGAATTATTTAGGTTATAATTGTTAATAAGTTTTATTTAGATTTATTTTAATTATATTTAAGATAAGGGGTGTTAGGGTTACGTTAGGGTTAGGGTTATCCTTAAGGTTAGGGTTACATTAGGGTTAGGTTTAGGGGTTGATATATTTATGTAGTGATGTGGGAGGCCAGAGGTTTAGGGGTTAATAGTTTAATTTAGCATATTTCATTGTGGGGGGCTTGCGGTTCAGTGGTTAATAGGTTTATTATTGTGGCGGTGTGGGCAGATGGCAGATTAGGGGTTAATAATATTTAAATAGTGTTTGTTATGTGGGAGGGCAGTGGTTTAAGGGTTAATATGTTTATTATAGTGGCAACGATGTCGGGGAGTGGCTGAAAAGGGGTTAATACATTTTAATAGTGGCGGCGATGTCTGGAGCGGCAGATTAGGGGTTAATAATTTTATTTATTGTCTGTGATGCAGGAGGGCCTCGGTTTAGGGGTTAATATGTAGTTTATGGGTGTTAGTGTACTTTGTGACACTTTAGATATGAGTTTTTTGCTATAGCTTTGTAACGTAAAACTCATAACCACTGACTTTAGATGGCGGTACAGACCTTGTCATTTTAGGCTGTACCGCTCACTTTTTGGCCTCACCGCAAAACTCGTAATAGCAGCACTATGGAAGTCCCATTGAAAAAGGACTTTTTAAAAAGTGCGCTACTGACGTTGCGTGACGGCCAAAAAGGTGTGCGGTACACCTATTCTGACAAGACTTGTAATAGCAGCGTTAGGGAAAAAGCATCGTTATGGGCCATAACAATGCTTTTTGAGTCATAACGCAAAACTCGTAATCTAGCTGAGTGTCCTTTAATGTTCCAAATAATATAAAAGAGTCTTGACAAACATGCCAGTAAAGGGCCTTGTTTTTTACTTTACCCAGCCGCGATGTGGTAAGTGTTTATTGTGGAAGAACCTCCTTTTGGTTTTCTATGGTCATATGACCTATAAGCTCCCATGGAGCAGGTCGCCTATTCGTGATTTCAAAAATCCAGATAACCTATAAGGCTCCAGTGATGTGAAATTATTTGTCCGAGAAGTGAAGGTTAATCATTGAATTCCTCAGTTAGAGATTTTAAACCCTTAACGTTGCATGTCGTACAGGGTACGTCGCACACAACCTGGTCTTTAAAGACCAGCGACATACCCTGTACGACATTAGGGTTTAAAGCGGCTGGAAGCAATCCTGATCGCTTCCAGCGGCTTTCCGGTTATTGCAGTGATGCCTCGACATCGAGGCATCCTGCAATAACTCTCCTTGGCCATCCAATGCAGAGAGAGCCACTCTGTGGCCCTCTCTGCACCGGACATCAATGGCCGGTATTGTTGGTGGGTGGAAGCCAGTCTGGGATGGGCCGTGTGATGGGCCGTGTGATGTGGAGGGGGGCAGGATTGTGGGCAAGATCGCTGGGGCGCGCGCACATGCACACGGGAGCCAGGAACGGGTAGGGAGCGGGTGGGAACCGCTACACTGCAGAATTTTTTTTAACAGAAAGTGGGAAAAAAAATAATAATACAAATGTTCTAAGGGATCTCGGAGGGAGGGAGGTGGGGGAAAGCTACACTACAGAAACATTATAAAAAAAAATAATAAAAACTATATTTTATTGTAAACTGGGTACTGGCAGACAGCTGCCAGTACCCAAGATGGCTACTAATACGTTAGAGGGGGAGGGTTAGAGAGCTGTTTGAGGGAGGTTGGGGGCTAAGGGGGGATCCTAAACATCAGCATATGTAAATATGCAAGAACATTTTTTTTAAAAATACCTTTAATTTTACTACTGGCAGACTTTCTGCCAGTACTTAAGATGGCAGGGACAATTGTGGGGTGGGGGAGGGAAGAGAGCTATTTGGGAGGGATCAGGGTGTGTGATATGTCAGGTGGGAGGCTGATCTCTACATTAAAGATAAAATTAACCCTACAAGCTCCCTAATTAACCCATTCACTGCTGGGCATAATACACGTGTGGTGCGCAGCTGCATTTAGCGGCCTTCTAATTACCAAGAAGCAACGCCAAAGCCATATATGTCTGCTATTTCTGAACAAAGGGGGTCACAGAGAAGCTTTTACAACCATTTGTGCCATAATTGCACAAGCTGTTTGTAAATAATTTCAGTGAGAAACCTAAAATTGTGAAAAATGTAACGTTTTTTTCTTTTGATCTCATTTGGCGGTGAAATGGTGGCATGAAATATACCAAGATGGGCCTAGATAAATACTTGGGGTTGTCTACTACACTACACTAAAGCTAAAATTAACCCTAGAAGCTCCCTACATGCTCCCTAATTAACCCCTTCACTGCTGGGCATAATACACGTGTGGTGCGCAGCGGTATTTAGCTGCCTTCTACTTACCAAAAAGCAACACCAAAGCCATATATGTCTGCTATTTCTGAACAAAGGGGATCCCAGAGAAGTGTTTACAACCATTTATGCCATAATTTCACAAGTTGTTTTCAAATAATTTCAGTGAGAAACCTAAAGTTTGTGAAAAAATTTGTGAAAAAGTGAACAATTTTTTTTATTTGATCTCATTTGGCGGTGAAAGGGTGGCATGAAATATACCAAAATGGGCCTAGATCAATACTTTGGGTTGTCTTCTAAAAAAAAAATATATACATGTCAAGGGATATTCAGGGATTCCTGACAGATATCAGTGTCCCAATGTAACTAGCGCTAATTTTGAAAAAAAGTTGTCTGGAAATAGCAAAGTGCTACTTGTATTTATTGCCCTATAACTTGCAAAAAAAGCAAAGAACATGTGAACATTGGGTATTTCTAAACTCAGGACAAAATTTAGAAACTATTTAGCATGGGTGTCTTTTGGTGGTTGTAGATTTGTAACAGATTTTGGGGGTCAAAGTTAGAAAAAGTGTGTTTTTTTTCCATTTTTTCCTCATATTTTATAATTTTTTTTTATAGTAAATTATAAGATATGATGAAAATAATGGTATCTCTAGAAGGTCCATTTAATGGCGAGAAAAACGGTATATAATATGTATGGGTACAGTAAATGAGTAAGAGGAAAATTACAGCTAAACACAAACACAGCAGAAATGTAAAAATAGCCCTGGTCCTTAAAGGGACATTATACACTCATTTTTTCTTTGCATATATGTTTTGTGGATGATCTATTTATATAGCCCATAAAGTTTTATTTTAAAAAAAATGTATAGTTTTGCTTATTTTTAAATAACATTGCTCTGATTTTCAGACTCCTAACCAAGCCCCAAAGTTTTATGTGAATACCGTCAGCTACCTTCTCCAGCTTGCTCTTGTTTGTGTAAAGGGTCTTTTCATTTGCAAAAGAAGGGGGAGGGGGGGAGTGTCTTATTTGCCACTTGCAGTGGGCTTTCCAGCTACTTTTTCAACAGAGCTGAACTGACAGCTTCTAAGTAAGTTTTTAAACAGTTTTATATTGGATTTTTATATCAGTATCTGGGCATCCTGTTCTTTATAGTAGTGTCTATTACATGCAGTTATATGAAAATGAGTGTATACTGTCCCTTTAAGGGAAAGAAATTGAAAAATGGCCTTGTCCTTAAGGGGTTAATTTGAAAGTTGCAATTGATATTGTTCAGACTGTATTTGATACTATGTGAGCACCACAACAGTTACATGTGTTTTTCACACTACTCGTTTTATATCCCAAACTAATCTGTACATCCATTCTGCCCACTGTATCTTAAAGCCCTTTGTGTGATCAAGCAAAGTCAATGTATCTTTTTTAGATAGATTGGTTATTTCCAGACAGTTCCAACATTGGGCACAATTATCATTGTATATTAAACAGTAATACATATTTCAGAGGAATTACTGACCCATACTATGTATCCTGCATTTAACGGTGCTTCCATACACTGCTTGTGTTTTAAAAGATTTTTATCTAGACTTGCAATAACAGTTAAATGTGACAACGTTGTGAATACATTAACATCTTGTTTACTTCGGTTGTTTTTCAATAGGTAAACTCCCAATCAGCTTGCCATTGACATTTGCTAGTGAAATGTTTTGCATTATCTTAGTACCTAATCTTATTGCTGTTAAATAAGAATATAATGGAAAGAATGCAACACATGTATTACAACATACAAGAAACATAAAAGAAAATTGGCAAATGTACACCAACAGATTGACACTAAAGAACTGTGTATGAGTTCTGTGACGGGCTAGGTAACAAAGTCTTGTCCAAAATGAAAAGACATTAAAATTGAGTTGATTTTTTTTTTGTATTACTTTATATCCATTTTTGACTACTTTGCACTCATTTTAATGAATTGAAGGAATCTAACCTCTATTTTACACAGGCCCCATAAAAGTGACAAGCATAAAAAACAAGATGTAGTAGTCAAGACTGAAGAGGATAAAGGCCTTGATGAAACTAGAATGATAAAATGAAGGTAGTATAATTGAAGAATATAAAAAATGTGTCCCACTGTAAAGAAGTTCAGGTTTTCATCCAAAGGTTAAAATCACATCAAGGATCAGCCCTTCTCCAAATATAAATCCAAAATACTGCAAAAGAATAAAAAGAGAAGGTGCTGAAATGGTATAGAATTTCACTACTCAACTCCACCACAAACAGCTTCTCATACACAAGGAGGAATACTCACTAAAATAAGTGCAATATAGGGTGCTCTGACAAAATGCAGAAAGACTTTTGGCAGAAGGACATTTGGCAGACGGACATTTGGCCGACAGACATTTGGCTGACAGACAGAAAGCTAAAGAATGTTCCGATTTCGGCCGAGGGCAGATGCGTTACCAGAGTGCTCTGTTCTAATCACAGCCTCGGGCGCCGCAACTGCCTCTGGGAACCTTACCATGGGTCCTAGGCCGCACGTTTTGTAATTCTCTGTCTGGGAAACTATCTATCTATCTATCAAATCTATCTATTTATCTATCAAATCTATCTATCTATCGTATCTATCAAATGTATCTATTGCATCTATTGATCTATCTATCTAATCTATGTATCTATCTATCTATCAAATCTATCTATCTTGTGCCGGACTGTTATCTGACAGCCACTTGTGTTTCGGCCAAATGTCCGTCGGCCAAATGTCTGTCGGCCAAGTGTCCGTCGGCCAAGTGTCCGTCGGCCAAAAGTCCGGCCACGGCAATATAGGCAGACTGGGTGAATCAGAGCCCCCTAGATACCTCCCCTCCGCTAAGCACAGCTTGCTCAGGAACAGAGATAGACTCCACTAGTATCAAATGGGTTTATAAATCCCCAAACCAATGTGATTCAGTGAAAAAAAAAACTAAGGCACAGGGGATTTGTTTATTAAAACTTTAAAAACAATAATAAAATACTGCAATGCATTTGCTAGTACTGCATAGTTCTACTTCTTCAGGCAGAATGCTAGTGGAGTCTATGGGGTCAATTTATGAAAGTCTGGAGTACATGATACGCTGTAGCGTATCATGTCTGCCTGACTTCGCTGAATGCGGACAGTATACCCTGTCTGTATTCAGCATTGCACAAGCAGTTCTAGTGAACTGATTGTGCAATATCACCCCCTGCAGATTTGCGGCCAATCGGGGTGTCAATCAGCCTGATTGTTTAGGATCGGGCGGATTGCTGTACGCTGCCTCAGAGGTGGCGTATGAGTTAAGGAGCAGCGGTCTATAGACCACTGCTTCTTAAAGTGGATGTAAAGTCACGGTCTCCTCTGTTCCTCATCTTGTTATTTGCTTAAAATAAAGGTTAGTTTAAGTCATCATTTATTTTAAATTTAATAAAATTTCAGATTCAAAGGATTTATAAACCTATTTCGCTTACTTTCTTCCTCCGCCCGCCATCCTGTCCCTCATTTCTTTTTTGATTGACATCCCAGTATAACTAATAATAGATCGTACCCCGTGGCGTCCAGCCCCTTTTTCTCACACGTCATGCGATCAAACTGCGCATGCGTTCCCTAAAGAATAGTCATTGACAATCCATGTTCGTTCACGTTTAGCGCAAGCGCTTAGGTTTTACTATCATATTTACATTGGCGTTCAGGAAAAGAGGAAACAGGGTAAGCATGCGCATATTAACAGGTTTTTGAAAACGCATGCGCAAATTTGATTCTCCTTGGGAGTGCGCTTCAGTGCTACATCAGAGAGCAGGAGGGAATGCTCTATAAGAAAAGGACTCCGAAAACCGGAAGTCAAGGATGGGAGGAGTTATCCTAGAAGACGTAGATAAGTTATTATATAAATTATAATATCACAAGATGATTTTTTTTTTAAAAACATAGCGGTTTACATTGCAAACATATTGAGAATTAGTACTGAGGATTAGAAAGCTTATAATTGACATTCACTTTAACTCCTGTTTCCGGCGAGCCTGAAGACTCGCGCGGAAACAGGGTGAATTGGCCCAATTCGGCCAATAATAAATTGACCCCATCTCTGTTCCTGAGCAAGCTGTGCTTACCGGAGGGAGCTAGCTGGGGGAGTCTGATTTATCTGGACTGCCTATATTTCACTTATATTAGTGCATTTCAAATTATGAGTATTCTTCCACACGTAAGAGAAGCTGTTTGTGATGGAGTGAAGTAGTGAAATGCTATACCACTGGAGTGCCGTCTCTTTTTATTTTTTTGCAGGTAGTATAATTGCAATATTTCTGAAAAAAATAATACAACACAAACAAAAGGTGCCAAAAGTTATATTTGTTGCTTAAATATTGAAATACAATAGATGCTAATGTTAAATAGTCATGACGCACTGAGAGTCGTCTTGTTGTAACCTAGGTTTATAATAAAATGATACAAGGTAGGAACAGCTCTAAATGTGTGACTAGCATGTGCTACCAATGACTGTGTCCCATATAACTCTGTTATGTCTGGAGTTTTAAATATATATATATATATATATATATATATATATATATATATATATATATATTGAAAAAGTTGCCCAAGAGCTAGTGGTCCCATGAAATTTCTTAGTGGTCCCACTTTTTCAACTCCAAATTTTCACGATGTCATACGTAAACTTGTATTACGCCGTTATATACGCTTCGAGTTTACATTTGTATTAAGAATAAAACACTCTTTGTATACAATTATATACTAATAAATATTTTAAACTTATTCTCATACTTAAAAATACATATATAGCCAGGGATATACACAGACTTAGATATATACGCACACACACAATCAAAGATACACCCAAACTCTCTCTCTCACACAAGGGGCGAGATTACATATACGGCGCCACCCGTAATTTCCCCTCGCACATCTATCATATATATTGTGCCGGAAGTTCATAAAGTGCTGTAAGTCGGATAAACTAGCGATGTCCAGAAATGAGCGTACATACAAATTTCTGGAGTTGCCAGTGACTTATGTCACTTTAGAAACTGCTGGTGCCTAAGAAAATTATAAAGAAAAATAAGTCTAAACCGCCTCCCAAAAATAAACCCGACACATAAAAACCCCTATATCCGCCATCAAGCCCATATCGGAACTAATAATAAATATATTAACCCCTAAACCGACAACCCCACAACGCAATAAGCCTGATTAAACTATTAACCTCTAATCCTCAATTCACACACATCGCAATCTACCTAATAAAAGTATTAATATACTTTAGAATCCACCAACCCCAACATTGCAAACTACCTAATAAAACTATTAACCCCTAATCCGCCATTAACCTACAACGCAATAAACCTATTAAAGTATTAACCCCAAACCTACCAAAACCACACAACGCAATGCTAATAAATCTATTAACCCCTAAACCGCCAAAGCCCACAACGCAATGCTAAAAAAATCTATTAACCCCTAAACCGCCAAAGTCCACAATGCAAATAATTAAACACTAAGCCCCCTAACCTAACACCCGCTAAACTAAACCCCATTACAAAAATTAAACTAAAACTAAATTACAATTCAAATTTAAAAAAAACTAACATTACTTTAAAAATAAAAAAAAATAAGTTTAAATTAAGCTAAAATTCCAGAAAATAAAAAAGCTAAAATTACAGAAAATTCCTATTGTCTGATTTGTGTCTTCAAACTCAAATCAGCACATGGGATGAGAGCTACTGAAATCCTATTGGCTGTTTAAATCAGCCAATAGGATTTCAGTAGCTCTCATCCTATTGGCTGATTTGAATTTGAAGATTCAAATCAGCCAATAGGAATTCAAGGGACACCATTTTTAATTGCGTACCTTGAATTCACTATTCAGTGTATGGCGGTGATCGTACAAAGAAGATCCTCCATGCTCCATCGCTCTGTGGTCGCCGGTCTTCAGTTCCAGGGTCACCGGTCTTCAGCCCTGCGGTCATCGGTCTTCAGCTCTGCCCTCCGCTCCATGTCGGCTTGTTCATGGAAGAAGTAAGAAGAGGTCGCCGCTTGGAAGAAGACTTCACCGCCTGGAACAAGACCTTCTCCGCTGGACTTCAGGAACCGCGAGTACCAACATGGGGGTTAGACTTAGTTTTTTTTATATTTTTGGGGGTTTTGTTTTATTTAGAATAGGGATGGACACTTCTTAAAAGAGCTGAATGCCCTTTAAGGGCAACAAAAGAGCTGAATGCCCTTTTAAGGGCAATGCCCATACAAATGCCCTTTTCAGGGCAATGGGTAGTTTAGGTTTTGGTGTGTGGGGGGTTTTACTGTTTAAGGAAAAGAGCTGATTTCTTTAGGGCACTGCCCTACAAAAGGCCCTTTTAAGGGCTACTGGCAGTTTAGCATTAGATTAGGGGGTGTTTTTATTTTGGGGGGCTTTTTTATCTTGATAGGGATTAGGTATAATTTTTTTATTTTTGATCATTTTGTTTTTTATTTTCTGTAATTTTAGCTTTTTATTTTCTGTAATTTAGCTTAATTTAAACTTAGTTTAAGTAATGTTAGTTTTTTTTAATTTTAATTGTAATTTAGTTTTAGTTTAATTTATGTAATGGGGTTAGTTTAGGGGGTGTTAGGTTAGGGGTCTTAGTGTTTAATTATTTGCATTGTGGGCTTTGGTGGTTTAGGGGTTAACAGATTCATTAGCATTGCGTTGTGGGCTTTGGTGGTTTAGGGGTTAATAGATTTATTAGCATTGCGTAGTGTGGGTTTGGCAGGTTAGGGGTTAATACTTTAATAGGTTTATTGCATTTTAGGTTAATGGCGGATTAGGGGTTAATAGCTTTATTAGGTAGTTTGGGATGGGGTTGGCGGATTTAGGGGTTAATACTTTAATTATTAGTTGCAATGTGGGTTTGATGGCGGATATAGGGGTTAATAGTTTAATTATTAGTTGCGATGTGGCTTTGATGGCGGATATGGGGGTTAATATACTTTATTAGTTATTGCGGTTGGGGATTGTGGTTGACAGGTAGATACATATTGCGCATGCATTAGGTGTTAGTTAATATTTTCAGGCAGTAACGGGAGTTACAGTGCTCACATACTCAGTGCAAGGCTTGCTGCGGCTGCAAGGTGAAAATGGAGTAAAATGTCTACATTTTTGCCATGTATGTCCTTGCGCTGAATATGTGATACCGATTCGCAATGCGGTCCCATGTTAGCTTATATGAGTAAAAATTGCCAGCGACGGGTAAAATATACGTGCTGCATTTAAATGCGGCGCTGTATATTGAATACCAAAACAGCATAAAAACGGCTTTGCCTTCTTTTGCGGATATACTTTAGGAAACATAATGTAGTTAGTTGATTTTTTTTTAATTGTAGTCTAGCAGCAAATAATCTCTTTTTATAGCCTTGGATACATGATAAAACATTTTCAGTGTGTGCTGATTAAGTCCAGGTAGTGGCATTAGACATTTAGGGGCAAATTGTGGAGCAAAGACAGTCACACGCGAGCAATAAGGGGTTTATCGCAGGAGTTTGCGCACTTTGGGGCATATTTAAGAATGTGCGAGCGGACATGATATGAAGTAGCGTATCATGTCCACTGCACATCGCTGCCCATCTATAAATGCCGACAGCATACGCTGTCAGCATTTATCATTGCACCAGCAGTTCTTGTGAACTGCTGGTGCAATGCTGCCCCCTACAGATTTGAGGCCAATCGGCTGCTTGCAGGGGGTGTCAATCAACCCGATCGAATTTGATCGGGTTGATTTCTGTCCGCCGTCTCAGAGCAGGCGGACAAGTTGTGGAGCAGCGGTCTTTAGACTGCTGCTTCATAACTTCTTGATAACTTATGTTTCAGGTGAGCCTGAAGGCTCGCCAGAAAGAAGGGGCCTCAAGCTCTGTACGGAGCTTGATAAATATGCCCCTTTGAGTTTAACACTCATATTACAAATTGAAAGTAAACACGATCGTTTGAGCGCAAAAGCGATTTATGATATAATGATTACTACATCCTCAGAGCTCCGGTTAACTGTTTTGCAAAACAAAAAGCTGAAAAACACAACAAAAATACATTACAATGTACCCTTACACACATAATAACACCATCTAATAAAAAATATTTTTAAAAAAATATAGCACACAATAGCTAAAAGGGTTCAAAGATATGAGGCTCAAGTGTTAGAAAAAAAGGCAGGTATATATATGTGTGTTTATATGTGTGTACAGATGTATTTATGTATTTTTTTGTGTATTTATGTATTTACAGACATAAATACACATATAAACATATAACTACATATATACACATAAATAAGTGCATTGGAGCCCTTTGCAGTTAAGTAGATGAAAACATGAAAAAGCATATTTATGCAATATTAATTTTTAATAAAGTGTTACACTGTGTATTTACTGTAAATATTTCATATTCCAATGTTCTGTGTATGTATATATATATATATATATATATATATATATATATAGGCAGCCCCCAAGATACAAGCAAGATAGGTTCTGTAGGTTTGTTCTTAAGTTGAATTAGTATGTAAGTTGCAAGAGGCAATTTTTAGGTGAAACTCTAGACAAACATTTTTTTAGTTTTGGATAGCATAGGGAAAAGTTTGTTTTGCTATCCGTGCCCCTGTTCAGAAAATTTCACATCACTTTCTGTTCTTGTGACAATTGGATTTTGAGTATTTTGGGTTATCCTGGAAAGAAGGATTGACGATAAAGTTCTATTTTCTCAGTTTGTAAGTACGAGTTGTACTTAAGTCGGATGTCTGTAACCGGGGGACTGCCTGTATGTACAGTATATATATATATATATATATATATATATATAACTATATATAATCTTCTAAATATATGGGTATATATATTATACCAAAATACCATCAGATATATATATATATATATATATATATATATATATATATATATATATATACATACAGGGAGTGCAGAATTATTAGGCAAGTTGTATTTTTGAGGATTAATTTTATTATTGAACAACAACCATGTTCTCAATGAACCCAAAACACTCATTAATATCAAAGCTGAATAGTTTTGGAAGTAGTTTTTAGTTTGTTTTTAGTTATAGCTATTTTAGGGGGATATCTGTGTGTGCAGGTGACTATTACTGTGCATAATTATTAGGCAACTTAACAAAAAACAAATGTATACCCATTTCAATTATTTATTTTTACCAGTGAAACCAATATAACATTTCAACATTCAAAAATATACATTTCTGACATTCAAAAACAAAACAAAAACAAATCAGTGACCAATATAGCCACCTTTCTTTGCAAGGACACTCAAAAGCCTGCCATCCATGGATTCTGTCAGTGTTTTGATCTGTTCACCATCAACATTGCGTGCAGCAGCAACCACAGCCTCCCAGACACTGTTCAGAGAGGTGTACTGTTTTCCCTCCTTGTAAATCTCACATTTGATGATGGACCACAGGTTCTCAATGGGGTTCAGATCAGGTGAACAAGGAGGCCATGTCATTAGATTTTCTTCTTTTATACCCTTTCTTGCCAGCCACGCTGTGGAGTACTTGGACGCGTGTGATGGAGCATTGTCCTGCATGAAAATCATGTTTTTCTTGAAGGATGCAGACTTCTTCCTGTACCACTGCTTGAAGAAGGTGTCTTCCAGAAACTGGCAGTAGGACTGGGAGTTGAGCTTGACTCCATCCTCAACCCGAAAAGGCCCCACAAGCTCATCTTTGATGATACCAGCCCAAACCAGTACTCCACCTCCACCTTGCTGGCGTCTGAGTCAGACTGGAGCTCTCTGCCCTTTACCAATCCAGCCACGGGCCCATCCATCTGGCCCATCAAGACTCACTCTCATTTCATCAGTCCATAAAACCTTAGAAAAATCAGTCTTGAGATATTTCTTGGCCCAGTATTGACATTTCAGCTTGTGTGTCTTGTTCAGTGGTGGTCGTCTTTCAGCCTTTCTTACCTTGGCCATGTCTCTGAGTATTGCGCACCTTGTGCTTTTGGGAACTCCAGTGATGTTGCAGCTCTGAAATATGGCCAAACTGGTGGCAAGTGGCATCTTGGCAGCTGCACGCTTGACTTTTCTCAGTTCATGGGCAGTTATTTTGCGCCTTGGTTTTTCCACATGCTTCTTGCGACCCTGTTGACTATTGTGAATGAAACGCTTGATTGTTCGATGATCACGCTTCAGAAGCAAGATATCTCACTATTTTTGACTTTTCTGAGCCTGTGAAGTCCTTCTTTTGACCCATTTTGCCAAAGGAAAGGAAGTTGCCTAATAATTATGCACACCTGATATAGGGTGTTGATGTCATTAGACCACACCCCTTCTCATTACAGAGATGCACATCACCTAATATGCTTAATTGGTAGTAGGCTTTCGAGCCTATACAGCTTGGAGTAAGACAACATGCATAAAGAGGATGATGTGGTCAAAATACTCATTTGCCTAATAATTCTGCACTCCCTGTATATATATATATATATATATATACAGTATATATATATATATATAGAACAAATTATTCTACGTGAAGAACATTGGAATGCTAAATATTCATATTTTCATGTTGGGCTAGCGCACATGAGAAATTGCGATCGAGTTTGCACGAGTAGAGTGTTGGGTTTTTTCCCACTTTTTTTGCTCTATTGACTTCTATGGGGGAATACGTGAATGCACACGTGATATTCTAACATCGGCTTTTTGCACTCATCAGGTTAGCGCAAAAGCAAAATTGGTTTTATCTCATAATATGAGCACAATCCAACAAGCGCAAAAAGCTTACATCTAGTGCAGTTAAAGGGACAGTACACTGTAAAATTGTTTTTATATGAATGTATTTTCAATGACTTGTTATACCAGCTGCAGAGTTTAAAATGTATGAGAAATTGCATTTTTCAGTTTATTTGTGTATATTAAGTAGCTGGTTTTGTGCTTTTAAACTACAGCCTATTACAATGGGTTGAGCTTCAGGTAATATCAGATCTCATTATATTATCACTTTTATGTACACAGACTTGCTTCCTTATCTTATATTTGTCTGGAAATCTAAAGATCAATATATAGAGTGAACAATGGAAAATTATCATTTTTTTACTTAACTATTCTGCCCCCCACTGTGAGTTTAATCTCTTCTGCTGGCTGTGTTTACTTAGGCTATTCAATAGAATATACTCCAGTATAGAAACTTTTAGTGTAGGTTGGGATACCACAGGCAAAATCAGCTGTTTCAAATGCCAAATTAGGGGTAAAGGAGCAACTTGTAAACAATTTAAAACACTCCAGCAGGTAAAATGAATCATTGGGAACAATTTAAAGGGGAGAACATTTTTGGGTGAACTGTCCCTTTTATAGGGACAGTCAACCCAAAAATTACTGTAACTTATTTAGACTAGTTAAATAACGATATTTACAGTAAACTGTAGCCAAATTTTCATCTAAATAAACTTTGGCAGAAAATAAACTTACTAGATCTCATCTGGCAGTTTTGAAATGGCCGCCTGACCCCTCCTTCTCTGACGTCTCCCAAAAGCTTGCACTGCAGCGCTAGTACAGGATCCTCTCGTCCCTGTGCGCTCCTGCAATTTCAGCTCTCTAGCAGCTGTTCATACCCGGCACTCACTGCCTCTCATCCATGCTGTGCGCTGTGTGTTACAGAGAATGAGAGGCAGTGAGTGCCGGGCAGGCAGCGATGTGATGGTCTCTGCCCCTGTTTTAAGATTGCTTTAGTTAATACTCCAATGAGATTATAGAGAAATGTTTTATTTTTATTGTATTTCCCTCACTACACAGTCCTCTCTGATCGACTTTTTCGCGCACCATCAGCATGGCTACATTGTATCCACGGATCAATTCTTGTGAAAGGCTGCACAGTAGTAATGATCACATACACAGGCACAGATGCACTGAGCTGATTTTGCTTCCCTCTTGCTTTCCACGCCCTGTGCACTCACTATATCATTCTTTCCCCTCAGCTAGAAGTTGAGATCAATTCTTTTCCTGGGTTTCCTTTTAATAAAAATATATTGGATAATAGGGGCTGAGGGCAGAGGGCAAAAGGCACAAATGTTCCTTGGTGTCCCCTACATGGCTAGAAAGTCTTCGTGGGGACCCTGGGACTCCTCCTCATCATCTTCCAGTGGAGGAGGAAGAGGCTTATTTACATTCACACACATTCCGCTCCTCTTGGCAGCAAGAAGAGTCCCCCTTCCCGCCCCCTGAAGACCTTAGGGAAAGACCTGCAGCGTTATACGGACACACATACCCAGGCTGCGGATCCTTGCTCCCGCTGCCCATTATCACTAGGGAGGAATGAAGATGGGGAGGGGAGGGCAAGCTGTCACTGGTCTGAGGAAGATAAGCACAGAGCACCCCCAACCCACAGGTACCATGGCACAGCATTGGCTCTACTATCCAGGAAAACCGGTCAATTCAGTTAACTATTAACAAGCGTTCTCATGGCACAGCTACAGAATAACCGAGAAAACGTTCAATTATGTGCGCACGTTAATAGTTAACTGAATTGACAGGTTTTCCTGGATAGTAGAGCTAATGCTGCAGTGCAGTGTAGCACCGGGCACCGTTTAAACTTCCCTCACACACCAGGCCTCCCCCCGACACTGCTCATAGACACTTGGATTAGCCGACAGCGACTTATTTGCATTTTCGCCAGTAAAGGCTGGAGGTCAACCCTTGTTGGTGCTTTTATTGGATCTGCCTCTGTCAAAGCGGTGGTGAAGAATTGGTAGGGTGAGAAAAGGTGGTGAGTGAGTGAGTAAGGGAGGGCAAAGGAGAAAAAGGAAGAGAGGAAAGAGGTGCATTAAAAAAGCAGAAGGTAAAAATGAAGACAGCAAAGAGAGACAGAAACTATTAGGATTTGATTTCTGCAGACAATGCATTGTGAATGAGAATCAGACTGGTTTCTTCCTGCACAGATCGCAGCATATTTTATACCACAAATTCGCCATTTTAATTAATAGGGGTTCCCCAGGATCATTAGATCTATTTGCGACAGGCCCGTGGTACCTGTGGGTTGGGGGTGCTCTGTGCTTATCTTCCTCAGATCAGTGACAGCTTTCCCTCCCCTCCCCATCTTCCTTCCTCCCTAGTGATAGTGGGCAGCGGGAGCAAGGATCCGCAGCCTGGGTATGTGTGTCCGTATAACGCTGCAGGTCTTTCCCTGCGGTCTTCAGGGGGCGGGGAGGGGGAATTTTCTTGCTGCCAAGAGGAGCGGAGTGTGTGAATGTAAATAAGTCTCTTCCTCCTCCTCCGCTGGAAGATGATGAGGAGGAGTCCCAGGGTCCCCACAAAGACTTTCTAGCCGTGTAGGGGACACCAAGGAACATTTGTGCCTTTTGCCCTCACCCCTATTATCCAATATATTTTTATTAAAAGGAAACCCAGGAAAAGAATTGATCTCAACTTCTAGCTGAGGGGAAAGAATGATATAGTGAGTGCACAGGGCGTGGAAAGCAAGAGGGAAGCAAAATCAGCTCAGTGCATCCGTGCCTGTGTATGTGATCATCACTACTGTGCAGCCTTTTACAAGAATTGATCCGTGGATACAATGTAGCCATGCTGATGGTGCGCGAAAAAGTTGATCAGAGAGGACTGTGTAGTAAGGGAAATACAATAAAAATAAAACATTTCTCTATAATCTCATTGGAGTATTAACTAAAGCAATCTTAAAACAAGGGCACAGACCATCACATCGCTGCCTGTACTCACTGCCTCTCATTCTCTGTAACACACAGCGCACAACATGGATGAGAGGCAGTGAGTGCCGGGTATGAACAGCTGCTAGAGAGCTGAAATTGCAGGAGCGTGCAGGGATTAGAGGATCCTGTACTAGCGCTCCAGTGCAAGCTTTTGGGAGACGTCAGAGAAGGAGGGGTCAGACGGCCATTTCAAAACTGCCAGATGAGATCTAGTAAGTTTATTTTCTGCCAAAGTTTATTTAGATGAAAATTTGGCTACAGTTTACTGTAAAGATTGTTATTTAACTAATCTAAATAAGTTACAGTAATTTTTGGGTTGACTGTCCCTTTAATGCTCAAGTGGGAGCGTTAAATAGCACTTCACTCGTAATCTGGCCCTTAGCAAGTATCTGTGGTGAAACTACTAAAATAATGTACTGTACAAAGTTTTGAGTTTGTTTCTTTTTGTGACACAGATTGTGGTTCATCAATATAATCCTTCTGTAGCACCTCAATTATTTCCTCACATATGTCACCAAAATTATTGCTTTTTTTGTTGATGCAGAATATGCAGATTTAAAGACATGTTAACTGCACTGTCTGCGCTTTGGTGACAGTTAATCTCTGTGAGTCTCTTCCTTTCACCTGTCTCTGTCTGTCATGCCATCCTCTGCCTCCACACAGTGTTGTAATGATTGAATATATACGTTTAGCTGCCAAATAAGGGAGTATAGTAGTAATACAGTTTGATATGAAAAAGAAAAGAAAAAAAAACCTCCACTTTTTGATGGCAAAAGTTGTGATCATTGTTGCTTGTTGTATTTTTTAGATCTTTCAATGAAAATGTTGTTGATATTGAAAGATTTGTTAATGTATCTAAAGATAAGAAATGTCATCTCAAATTAAAATCTCTCAAAAAATAAACTATATGTTCTTTAAGACCAAAGTTTGTACTATTATAAGAATCCCTTTTTTTAAATCATATGAATACATATCATAAATTGCCATTTGAGAAGATATTTTATTAAAGGGACAGTCTAGGCCAAAATAAACTTTCATGATTGAGATAGGGCATGTAATTTAAACAATGTTCCAATTTACTTTTATCACCAATTTTGCTTTGTTCTCTTGGTATTCTTAATTGAAAGCTTAACCTAGGAGGTTCATATGCTAATTTCTTAGACCTTGAAGGCCACCTCTTTTCAGAATGCATTTTAACAGTGTTTCACCACTAGAGGGTGTTAGTTCATGTGTTTCATATAGATAACACTGTGCTCGTGCACGAGAAGTTATCTGGGAGCAGGCACTGATTGGCTAAACTGCAAGTCTGTCAAAAGAACTCAAATAAAGGGGCAGTTTGCAGAGGCTTAGATGCAAGATAATCACAGAGGTTAAAAGTATATTAATAAAACTGAGTTGGTTATGCAAAACTGGGGAATGGGTAATAAAGGGATTATCTATCTTTTAAAACAATAAAAATTCTGGTGTAGACTGTCCCTTTAACAAAAAGGATAAATATTTCTTAAAATAATTGTTACAATAATATAAAGTTAACTTTTTTTTTTTAAGAATATTTTATAGAGGGTCATGATGGACGTAGTACTTAACTGTTTGCAATTGTATAACTAAAGTGTAAATACAAAAATGCATATATTTTTGTTACAGTAAATATTTCTAATTTGATCTCTGTGAATCAGCCTAATGATCATCCTATCTTGATTGAAATCTAAAAAACATTGCTCATTCTATAGTCACATGGACTGATGTTGAGGCCCAATAATCTAAATTATACCTTGAACAAGACCAGTGTAAACACATTTAACATAAGGTGACTGTTAACAGTTTTCTCTCTTTGTGAGTAAACCATAAAGATACATTTCCAGCGGTTCAAAATCAATTATCAATTATCAGAAACACTCCAAGCAAAAACTATCTTAATTACCTCTACCCAACTTTGGGCGCCATGTACTATGAGGCGGGCGGACAGCTTCTTAACTCGCGAAGCTGTCCGCCCGCCTCCGCTACACACGGGCAGTGGATCTATTGATCCGCTTGCCCGTATGTATCATTACATACTCATCGGAGTGTGTAATGCCCGCCCCTTCAATCGCGCGACCAATCACGCGACTGAAGGGGCTGTCAATCACCGAGAGCGAGCGTGCTCTCTGTGATTTTGCTTTGCCACCTAAGAGGTGGCGTAGGGTGTAGGAAGCAGCGGTCTAATGACCGCTGCTTCTTACATTGCGGGAAGCAGGCTCGCATATGCGAACCTGCCCCGCAAAGGCTCCGGAGCAGCTTTCGCTGCTTTGTACATGGAGCCCTTTGGGCCAAATTACGAGTGGACAACAAATGTTTGTGCCCTAGTGATAAGGGGTTTATTGCGGGGGTAATTCAAGTTGAGTGCAATCGCAATTTACGCTAGAAATGTGTAGAAATATGTATTTATGAATAATTAGAAAATATTCTGTTATTTGAAGAACTATGGAATGTGAAATATTCATATTTTCATGTTGGGTTAGCGCAAATGAGAATATGTGATCGGGTTTGCACGATAGTGGGGAATACGTGAACGTAATATTCTAACTATGGCTTTTGCACTCTTCGGGTCAGCATGAGAGTGAAAAGAGTTAACTTTTAACTCTTAATATAAGCGCATCTTGACAAGCGCAAAAAAATTAATTCTAGCATTATTAACTCTCGAGCTGAAGCGTTAATTTTTGCCCCACTCGTAATCTGGCCCTTTATCTTGCGCCACACCAGTTAGTACCTAAACAATAGCAATAGTTTTTAAATGTTGAAATGTACACTGAGGTTCAAAAATGTTTGGGGTCACTTAGAGATTTCCTTATTTTCCATAAAAACATACATACAATGAGTGTAAATAGGAAACATAGTAATTGAAAAGGTTAGACATTAATTTTAAAAGAAATAATAATTGTATCCTTCAAACTTTACTTTCGTCAAAGTGTCCCCATCTGCAGCAATTAGAGCATTGCAGACCTTTGGTATTCTAGTTGTCAATTTGTTGAGGTAATCTGAAGAGATTTCACCCCTTGCTTCCTGAAGCACATCTCACAAGTTGGATTGGCTTAATGGACACTTCTTACATACCATACAGTCAAGCTGCTACCAAAAAAACTCAATAGGGAATGCACATGTTAATAAATGATAAATTACATCTATCTAAATGGACACATATCCAGTGACAGTGTCTGATTTATGAAAAAAGCATGTAAACAAAAAATATGTTTGGCAGTAATAGCATTGCCTTATAAACCACAGCATGCAAATGGTCAAACAGTAGAGCGTTTTATTCGTATCAGGATAACATATATAAAAGCAAGTTATTTCTAACATCAGGCTAAGACCATAAGGGGTTAACAGTTTTCAGCTAAGTCTAAACGGCCCCAAAGACATACTATAAATGTGGAAGTGTCTATTTGAAATTATATATCCTGAGGTTTCCACACACACACACACACACACTAGATACTAGCACGATACTCTCACATGGAATGGATTTATACTTGGTTAATATGTCTTTTTTTCTAGTGCAGCATTGCATATCTGTATATATCCTATTTATGTAGCCTTATTTATTAAATTATTTATGATTGTTAAAAGGAAAAAGTGTGAATTATGTCTGTACACTTAGTTTCTCTTAGCTGAGATAATGTGCTAATAGCTCACATTTAGGAACATTTATTTTTTTAGAAATGCTAAATTTGAAATCTAGGTACACAAAAGCCAAAAAAATGCTCCTAAATACATGTTTAAATGTGATCAAAATACAAACTATTTGGGTAATTAACATGTTCTTCCTGTCTGAGATTTATTGTTACCAAATGCAAATTAATTGTGAAAAAATGTCACTTTGCCGCTTCAAAAAAAAAAATCAATATAATAACTATGTGCAAACTGTCAAGGGGGTCATACGCAGGCCTAATGAAGATCTATTTGGTGCTGGGGCCTCATGCAGAAAAGTTATAATTTAAATGATTATATACTGATAAATTGCAGGAACATTTTTGTTTTACAATGCCTTAGGTATAATAGTGTAATTATTTGATAATTAACATATAATTTGCAATAGATAATGTGTTTATAGGATGGTGTAATTAAGCATTTGCCACAAGCAAGATTAGCTATTAAAAACTATTAATGATCCTTTGTTAGCCTTTCTACAACATTTAAAAAATATAGCTCTTCGTGGGGAAGCTTAAGAACATTTTAAATGTATTTTAAACACTGTCGCCTAGATTACGAGTTTTGCGTTAGAAGATGTGCGGTGCTAACGAGCAGTTTATGCTCACCACTCACTTACAGACAGCGCTGGTATTACGGGTTTTTAAAAACCCGGCGTTAGCCGCAAAAAAGTGAGCGTAGAGCAAAATTTAGCTCCACATCTCACTTCAATACCAGCGCTGCTTACGTTAGCAGTGAGCTGGTAAAACGTGCACGATTTCCCCATAGGAATCAATGGGGAGAGCCGGCTGAAAAAAAACCTAACACCTGCAAAAAAGCAGCGTAAAGCTCCTAACACAGCCCCATTGATTCCTATGGGGAAACAAAAGTTATGTCTACACCTAACACCCTAACATAAACCCGAGTCTAAACACCCCTAATCTTACACTTATTAACCCCTAATCTGCCGTCCCCGACATCGCCGACACCTAAATTATATTATTAACCCCTAATCTGCCGCTCCGGAACTTATTAACCCCTAATCTGCTGCCCCCAACATCGCTGACACCTACATTATAGTTATTAACCCCTAATCTGCTGCCCCCAATGTCGCCGCAACCTAACTACATGTATTAACCCCTAATCTGCCGCCCCCAAAGTCGCCACCACTATAATAAAGTTATTAACACCTAAACCTAAGTCTAACCCTAACCCCCCTTACTTAAATATAATTTAAATAAATCTAAATAAAATTACTAAAATTAACTAAATAATTCCTATTTAAAACTAAATACTTACCTATAAAATAAACCCTAAGCTAGCTACAATATAAGTAATAGTTACATTGTATCTAGCTTAGGGTTTATCTTTATTTTACAGGCAAGTTTGTATTTATTTTAACTAGGTACAATACGCATAGATTTAGAGTTCTGCGGTAGCCGTCAAAAGCAGCGTTAAGGGGTCCTAACGCTGCTTTTGGCCGCCCGCTGGTATTTAGAGTCAGCCAGGAAAGGGTCTAACGCTCACTTTCCAGACGCGACTTTTCCATGCCGCAGATCCCCTTATGTCAATTGCGTATCCTATCTTTTCAAAGGGATCTTCCTAACGCCGGAATTTAGAGTCTTTGCTGAAGTGAGCAGTAGACCCTCTACCGACAAGACTCCAGCCGCAGAAAAAAGTTAGTAGTTAAGAGCTTTATGGGCTAACGCCGGTTTATAAAGTTCTTACCTACTGTGCTCTAAAGTACACTAACACCCATAAACTACCTATGTACCCCTAAACCGAGGTCCCCCCACATCGCCGCCACTATAATAAATATTTTTAATCCCTAATCTGCCGACCGCACACCGCCGCCACCTACATTATCCCTATGAACCCCTAATCTGCTGCCCCTAACATCGCCGACACCTACATAATATTTATTAACCCCTAATCTGCCCCCTCAACATCGCCGCTACCTTACCTACACTTATTAACCCCTTATCTGCCGACCGGACCTCGCCGCTACTCTAATAAATGTATTAACCCATAAAACTAAGTCTAACCCTAACACCCCCCTAAATTAAATATAATTTTAATCTAACGAAATAAATTAAATATTATTAACTAAAGTCTTCCTATTTAAAGCTAAATACTTACCTGTAAAATAAACCCTAATATAGCTACAATATAATGAATAATTATATTGTAGCTATTTTAGGATTTATATTTATTTTATAGGCAACTTTGTATTTATTTAAACTAGGTACAATAGCTATTAAATAGTTATTTACTATTTAATAGCTACCTAGTTAAAATAATTACAAAATTACCTGTAAAATAAATCCTAACCTAAGTTACAATTAAACCTAACACTACACTATCAATAAATAAATTAAATCAATTAACTACAATTACCTACAATTAAATAAACTAAACTAAATTACAAAAAAACCCCACTAAATTACAAAAAATAAAAAAAGATTACAAGAATTTTAAGCTAATTACACGTACTCTAAGCTCCCTAATAAAATAACAAAGCCCCCAAAATAAAAAAAATTCCCTACCCTAATCTAAATTAAGAAAATTAACAGCTCTATTACCTTACCAGCCCTTAAAAGGGCTTTTTGCGGGGCATGCCCCAAAGAAATCAGATCTTTTGCCTGTAAAAAAAACACAATACCACCTCCCAACATTACAACCCACATACCCCTACTCTAACACAAAACCCCCTTAAATAAACCTAACACTACTCCCCTGAAGATCTCCCTACCTTGAGCCGTGTTCACCCAGCCGGGCACCGATGGACCAAAAGAGGGCATCCGGAGCGGCAGAAGTCTTCATCCTATCAAGGCAGAAGAGGACATCCGGACCGGTAGACATCTTCATCCAAGCGGCATCTTCTATTTTCATCCATCCGGAGCGGAGCGGAGCCATCTTCTTCCAGCCGACGCGGATCCATCCTTCTTCCACGACGCCTACTCGCCGAATCAGCCAATAGGATTTTTTTTACCTTAATTCCGGATGAAGAGGATGCTCCACGTCGAATGTCTTGAAGATGGACCTGCTCTGCAACAGATGGATGAAGATAGAAGATGCTGTCTGGATGAAGACTTCTGCCCGTCTGGAGGACCACTTCTGCCCGGTTGGATGAAGACTTCTGCCCATCTGGAGGACCACTTCTGCCTGGTTGGGTGAAGACGTCTCCCGGTAAGGTGATCTTCAAGGGGTTAGTGTTAGGTTTTGTTAAGGGGGGATTGGGTGGGTTTTAGAGTAGGGTTGGTTGTGTGGGTGGTGGGTTTTAATGTTGGGGGGGAATTGTAATTTTTTTTACAGGTAAAAGAGCTGATTACTTTGGGGCAATGCCCCACAAAAGGCCCTTTTAAGGGCTTTTTGTAATTTAGTGTAGGGTAGGGCTTTTTATTTTGGGGGGGCTTTTTTATTTTGTTAGGGGAATTAGATTAGGTGTAATAAGTTTAAAAATCTTGTAATTGTTTTATTATTTTCTGTAATTTAGTGGGGGGGGTTTGTACTTTAGATATTTTTTTTAATTGTAATTAATTGTATTTAATTTAGGTAATTAATTTAATTGTATTGTAGTGTTAGGTGTAATTGTAACTTAGGTTAGGTTTTATTTTACAGGTAAATTTGTCTTTATTTTAACTAGGTAGTTATTAAATAGTTATTAACTATTTAATAACTATTGTACCTAGTTAAAATAAATACAAACTTGCCTGTAAAATAAAAATAAACCCTAAGCTAGATACAATGTAACTATTAGTTATATTGTAGCTAGCTTAGGGTTTATTTTATAGGTAAGTATTTAGTTTTAAATAGGAATTATTTAGTTAATTGTAGTAATTTTATTTAGATTTATTTAAATTATATTTAAGTTAGGGGGGGTTAGGGTTAGACTTAGGTTTAGGGGTTTATAACTTTATTATAGTGGCGGCGACATTGGGGGCAGCAGATTAGGGGTTAATAAATGTAGGTAGGTGTCCACGATGTTAGGGCCGGCAGATTAGAGGTTAATAAAATGTAACTAGTGTTTGCGAGGCAGGAGTGCGGCGGTTTAGGCGTTTATATATTTATTATAGTGGCGGCGATGTCCGGTTCGGCAGATAAGGAGTTAAAATATTTATTTTAGTGTTTGCGATGTGGGGGTCCTCGGTTTAGGGGTTAATAGGTAGTTTATGGGTGTTAGTGTACTTTTTAGCACTTTAGTTAAGAGTTTTATGCTACGACGTTGTAGTGTAAATCTCTTAATTACTGACATTTAAATGCGGTACCAGGCTTGACAGGAGAGGGTCTACCGCTCACTTTTGGTCAGACTCGTAATACCGGCGCTATTCAAGTCCCATTGTAAATATAGGATACGCAATTGACGTAAGTGGATTTGCGGTATTTCCGAGTCTGGCCAAAAATGTGATGTGGGGGGCCTCGGTTTAGGGGTTAATAGGTAGTTTATGGGTGTTAGTGTACTTTTTAGCACTTTAGTTAAGAGTTTTATGCTACGACGTTGTAGTGTAAATCTCTTAATTACTGACATTTAAATGCGGTACCAGGCTTGACAGGAGAGGGTCTACCACTCACTTTTGGTCAGACTCGTAATACCGGCGCTATTCAAGTCCCATTGTAAATATAGGATACGCAATTGACGTAAGTGGATTTGCGGTATTTCCGAGTCTGGCCAAAAAAGTGAGCGGTACACCTCTACCTGCAAGACTCGTAATACCAGCGGGCGTTAAAAAGCAGCGTTAGGACCTCTTAACGCACAACTCGTAATCTAGGCCTGTATTTTTACAAAGGATTCTCCATATCAGCTACATGTTGCATCTTTAAGTTCAAATAGATAGTGCTTATAAACAAGACATGTTTATATGTTTATATGTTATTTATTAACAATGTAAAATGTTGAGTTGATTGAAAAATAACGAGAAGGCACATGTTTAATTCAAATTCATTTATACTTAAGAATTCATTTTGTTTATTTGTCAGATCATAAACTTCACATTTGTGATTCAGGGTGCAGCAAATGAATAAAACATTACAAGTTTGAAGTTGGAACATGAAAATGATCCCTGAGTAATGGGGAATGACCATGAATATTCATGTCAGTAGATATGAGATGCCAGCTCTGTGAATTCAATACAATCTGAGTACCATGGTTAACTTGAATGATATATTTAACTTTCCCACCCTTAAATAGTAATTAAATATTTTGCATGCAAAACCCAAGAAATATAATTAAATATTATTTTTAAAATTAATTGTAATCAATTTTAAATATGTAATATATTTTAAAGGTTACACAAACCCCTAGAAACATACTTATTTATTTTTCCCCCAAGAAAAAAATTGAGAGTAGTCCTTTAATTGGTAAGGTAATTGACTTAAGCAGCCTCTTATACAATGAGACTATTTGATTGTCAGTGTGGCTATTTATACAGCTTTAATTGACTAATGGTCAGATAACAAGGGGTGTGCTAATTTGTTCTTGTTTTTCCCGTAGAGCGCTAACTGCCCTCAAATTAAAAAGTGAGGACGGATTAGCACGTGTATTACAAGTTGAAAGTGAGAAATTAGCGTGAGAGTTATTTTTTAACAGATATATATATGATTATTTTTGTAAAAAAAATTTATATATATATATTTATATATATATATATATATATATAGGAACATGTAGGAAGATATATATTGTATATACACATACATAGAAATATATATTTAATATATATATATATATATATATATATATACTGTGTATATATATATATATATATATATATATATATATACAGTATATATATATTTTTATTTATATATATATATATATATATATATATATATATATTTATATGTGTGTGTGTGTGTGTACATGTGTTTTTATGTGTTCATATGTGTATATATGTATGAATGTATGTGTGCACATACATATATAGACATATATAGACATGCATACATACACACACTAGAGACATTTTACTTCAGGTCTCTAGTCCCGCTAAAATATTTTAGCACAGTTTTAGCTTTCGCTCAAGCGCAACCTATAACTTTTAACTTGTAATATGAGCGCTATTTTGTGTTGTTGTGATATCCATTAAAAGTATAGGTTGCGCTAGAGTGATGTCGTACACGCTAACTTTTCTATCACAAATGGGATTTACCATGGGATTGAAAAATCAAGTTGCAAGCTAATGTTAGCGCTGTCCAGAAATATTGCTATTCGTGTCCTGCGCTAATAATAGTGCGCCTTTTGTAACCTGACCCTAAATATTTAGGTTCTCAGATTGTAACTTGTCACCATACAAATTCTAAGATGAAGAAGGTATTTAGAAAAAGTACCATGGCCACTTTATTTTAGCTTATCACTATTTTGAGCTTACCTGTTCAATAAAGATGTTTTACCTGTATGTAATATTAAAAAGCTTGGTGCAAATACACATTTTAAAAAATCCAATTTAAACCATGGAATTGTTTATTCAATAACACATTTCTTATTTCTATTTTCTGCTCAGTGGTGCTAAGAGCTGGGCAGGCTAGATATGAACTGTTGGCCAAACTTTAGGTCGCCCTGCTTATACCATAACAAACAAAATTCCTACCATCTCACCAAAAGAGGGACCTGTCTTCAAGATTCTGCTACAGAAGAGGCCTATTGGGATTCACCGTGCATACAACTTTTTTATTTTTTCCAAAGTTAGTGTTACACAGCAGGTGATCCTAGTTCACATTCTTTTTTATATAGATGAATAAAAGTTCTTAATCCAATACTTTACACAACAAATTAGTAACTTAATAGGCCTGTCACTTTTAACCAGAAATACCAAAACACTCTATTACTTTATTATTATTCTTTTATCTTTGATTTATCTTTTGATTTCAAACAAATTATGAAAAAGTTGGGGTAAAGAACAACAAAGGTTTTAATGATTTTTTGGGAAGTTTTAAGAATCTGGTGCACTTTATTCCAGTTGAATGGCTTTTCACAAGGGAACATACCTAAGAAAACACATTGTTCTGATACATAATTTAGTCTGGATGGTGATGGTTATTTAATTTCAACAGTAATACACATCAGACACACTGTCAGGATTCAGCTTAGGTCCTTCCCCCTACTCCTTTAAAAGGTTCCACACAGCTGCAATCAAGTGCTTAGTAATTTGTTAGTCAGTCTAACCAGGAGCTGAGCCAGAGCAAGATGGATTAATAGTATCTACTGTCAATCGGATTACAACTTCATTGCACACCAACAAGCTTTGCTCTACTATCTTAAGGATTTATATCATCCTCCTTTAACCTTCTTCCAATACTTCTCATCGGAAGCAAGGAGCTGTGAAACCTTTCTCAGAACAAGCATGTTAAAAATCTCTGAGTCAATTTCCTGTGCTCTATTTTCCATGCAACCCCGGCCTCAAACCAAACTCACACGCTATCCTCAATCCTACCTCTTAACGAAGCATCATCCTACTCCTTCTCCAGAATCTAAACCCGAGCAAGTTCTGCTTAGCCGTCCATAGGAGTCTCACCGCAAGCGCTCTCACGTCCTGGAGTCACCGGAACTGCACGAAAGGACATCACATGACCGCAGATCACAACAGCAGCTGAAGGGATCAGCTGTTTCCAATGCAGACGGTCACAGTGAAAAGTGTCATTGTTTGAACCGGGATCAGAGATGGTTCGTTGTGTAAACAGTGCTTGCCATCTAATTGCACATACGCTACTCACATACTGCAGAACTCAGTTGCCAACCATATTAACACTGACCTGCTTCAACATTAAAGAAACAATTCAAACGCCACTCACTATGTAAAAGATCGCTGCACCTGTCTCTCTAACCAGCCATTTCTTAAAGGGGCATGCTTGTGAAACAAGTAACGGAACATACTCTCACAAAGTAATCTAGAGCAGGACTGCAACAACAACAGTTAGCTTAACACAATCTCTCTCTGATGTACAACAGTCAGTAGCATATCCTGAATTGTTGATGACTCATCATTCCTTTATCAATTCACTTGTAGCCTTACCCTGTATTTCTTACACCCTCTAGAAATACATTGGACACAGTGATACAAAACACAGTTCCAAATATTGGAAGTACTACCAGATCTACAGTTGTGTCCCATCCTACCTGAAGTCATTACACACACAAAGACTAGTGCATACGATTATAAACATTTTTCTCTTTTGTGTAATTTATTTAGTTTATTTAGTAGATTATATTTGGTTTTCTTACAATACTTGTAGCCAGATTAAAAGTGGTGCACTAAGTTTTTTTCTGCTTGAGCGCTAACTTCACTTAAAGTAAAAATTATGGCTGAGGCGTAATAACTTCATGACTTTGGATATTGCGACTGCACTAACTCCTTCTCAACATACAATTGTATGGGGTGCACTACAAAAAGCCTTATAAGTTATCGCTCACATGCTAACCTTACAATGTGCTAGATCAACTGCACTAAAGCAGAAGGTGTGTTAGTAATACCTTACATTCCTATGTTTCTTACTTAGAAGAAAACATAATTTTTTTATTTTTTTTTAAATATTTTTATTGCGGTCATACCATCACAGTCACATGAAGAATAAAAAATATGTTACATATGAGCATGTACAGTTTCAATAAAGCTATAAGTGACAACAAACTGTGCAGTACAATTGGTATAACTACATAGAGAAATTAACAATGGTCACAACTGACTTAACAAGACAGTGCATTATGTTTGTTGCCTCTTTAAACTTATGATGGAAAAGGTTACCTAAACATAAATAAGACCACTCTTGAACCTCTATGATCTAAAGAAAAATAACTTACATAGAGTATTGAGCTATATATATATATATATATATATATATATATATATATATATATATATAGTCCATATATACAAAGTGTAACAGCACCACAGCACAGTCTTGCTTCTTTAGAGGTGAAAAATTCTTTTATTCAGGTACAACAACCATAAAAAGGCGACGTTTCGGACCTACATGGTCCTTATTCATGCATGAATAAGGACCATGTAGGTCCGAAATGTCGCCTTTTTATGGTTGTTGTACCTGAATAAAAGACTTTTTCACCTCTAAAGAAGCAAGACTGTGCTGTGGTGCTGTTACACTTTGTATATATGAACTGTATTTTCTGGAGTGTGGCTGATACTCCACAGTAACGGGCACACAGGCTGGAAGCCACTATTGAAATTTATGGTGCTGGGCTATCGTTTATATATATCTATCGTTTATTTATATATATATATATATATATATATATATATAAGGGCTTCATTGCGCGCTAGGGATATTGGATTTTCATGGCCATTTACATTCATGTTAAATTCTGCTTGTATTACAGGTAAAAAGTAAATGAGAACGTGTGAGCGCAATCGTGATTACCATGACTTCAGAGCTCTGGTTATCACAAAACACATCAACAATACATTTTAAGTACAATTATGCTCAACACTATCTAATAAAATAATTTTTTTAAAATTGCAATATAAAGTTATAAGGTCTCAAAGATATGAGGTCTCAGGATTAAAGAGCTTTAACAGAGATACATGCATACACGTCTAAATATGTATGTATATATATATATATATATATATATATATATATATATATATATGTGTGTGTGTTAATATATGTTTACAGACATATATACACACACGTAAACACATAAATACATATACACATGTATATATTTGTCATTTGCAGTCAAGTAGATAAAAACATGAAAGATCATATTTATGCAATATTCAAATTTAATAATGTATTAGTCTGTGTATTTACTGTAAATATTTTGCACTCCAATGTTCTGCACATAGAAGAATATGTTCAATGTACTTTTAAATACATATTCCTACTTGTATCTTTATATATCTATACCTATATATAATCATGTATATTTATAGGTATAAATATATATTTGTGCAAAAATATATCAGGTATCTATTTAATTATTTCTTTAAGAATAAATAGAACATATTCTGCTATGTGCAAAACATTTGATTATGAAATATGCAATATTATCCAATTATGTTGTGCTTTTAAATAACCGCAACCGTGTTTCTGTGACGTGTGGGTGTTAGTTTTTTTTTTTACCATTTTGAGTCCATTGAAGTCTAGGGGGAATGCCATTTTGCTTTCATGGCTTCTCAAAGTCTATACGTTACCAAGACTTTACAAACACAAGAATGTAAACTTTCTACTTTCAACTCATAATACAACCGTGAATATCTGAGAACTCGAACACAAGTGAAAAATACCGCTCCACTCATAATCTGTTGCCCACAATGTGCTAAAGGTTTCATGCTAAAAAAAGACACACACCTAGATTACAAGTTTTGCGCTACAGAGGGTGCAAAATGAATGCAACAAAAGTTGCGTTATTCACCTTCCATATTGCTGCCATTACACGTTTTTGAAAAGTCACCTTTGGCGTGCAATATAGTGGCAATGAGCTCCCTACCACACAAAATCCAAGGGCTGCTTCGACGTGCTTTTGCATGCTTTCCCCATAGATATCAATGGGGAGAGCGTGTTAAAAAAAAAACTAACACCGGAAGCACGGTATGGCGATCGCCGTAACGCAACCCCATTGATATCTATGGGGAAAAAAAGTTAAGTTTAAACCTAACACCCTAACATAAACCCTAAGTCTAAACACCCCTAATCTGCTGCCCCTGACATCGCCAACAGCTAAATAAAGTTATTAACCCATAATCTGCCACTCCAGACATCGCCACCACTAATAAAAGTTATTAACCCCTATTCCGCCGCTCCCCGACATCGCCGCAACTATAATAAAGTTATTAACCCCTATTCCCCCACACCTCAACATTGCTGACACTATAATAAAGATATTAACCCCTATTCCGCCGCTCCCCGACATTGCCGCCACTAAATAACGTTATTAACCCCTAAACCTCTGGCCTCCCACATCACTGCCAGGTACGTTTTTATTTATTTTAAGATAGGGATATTGTCATTTTAATTTAAAGTTAGGGGGTTGTTAGGTTTAGGGGTTAATAGTTTAATTTATTTTTTTGTGATGTAGGGGGCTTGCGATTTAGGGGTTAATAGGTTTATTTAGTGGCGGTGATGTGGGAGGCCAGAGGTTTAGGGGTTAATAGCTTTATTTAGTGGCGGCGATGTAGGTTAACGGTGGAATAGGGGTTAATAACTTTATTATAGTGGTGGCGATGTCAGGAGCAGCAGATTAGGGGTTAATAACTTTAATTTAGTGTTTCCGATGTGGGAGGGTGGCAGAATAGGGGTTAATAAGTAGTTTATGGGTGTTAGTGTACTTTGTAACATTTTAGTTATGAGTTTTATGTAACAGTTTTGTTGCGCAAAACTCATAACTATGGGTCTCAGTTAATGTAACAGATCGTGTCGGTATAGACTGTAACACAAGCATTTTAGCCTCACCGCACAACCTGTAATACCGGCGCTATGGAAATTCCATGCAAAAACTTCATTTTTTTGAGTGCGGGTTTGACGTTGCGTTACATGCTAAAATGCTTGCAGTATAGCTATACCGACAAGACTCGTAATGGCTGCGTTATAGTTTTTTTTTCTGAAATGGCCATTTTTTTGGCGTTAAAACCGTAACACAAAACTCGTAATCTTGGTGACAGTGAACTATAATATGCTATTTCAACATGAATGCTCAGAAACGCATGAAATACTTCAAGAAAATGAAATACTTTAAGAATGAAATGCAGCTATACCTCCTATAAATGAAGAGGCTCATCTTGGACTTATAAAACATAAGGTAATGGAGGTCTTGGAGCAGATCTATAATTAAATATTTATACTGAGCTCCACTTTAAGTAGTTATATTACATAACCAAGTGATAGTGATTACAAGCAAAACAGTAATGCTAATATATAAAATAACTTCTTGAGTAACCCAATTAGGGGTACAATTACAGTGCTCCCTAATTTAGGGGAGCAAACAACTAAAGTGGAGTGATTGGGCTATCAGGGTTAGAATATATGTGTAGCATTCCATATGTATATATATATATATATATATATATATATATATATATATATATATATATATATATATATATAAAACCCAATATTCTACTTTACCGTAGATAAATTGATGACCTGCTCATAGTACGGGGTGGTATGAAGACAGACCTGATTAAATGGCATAAGAAGTTAAATTGACATTTAACTAATGTCCAGTTTACTATGGAATATGACCAGAAAGAGATTAAATATCTAGATTTATATATCTATAAGACCTATACACATAATTTTTGTAAATTACAAACTAAATTATACTCTAAACCGAAAGATAAGAACACTCTTTTAAAATTTCAAAGTTATCATCCACCACAATTGAAATATGGCATTCTAAAATCCCAACTCATGAGAGTAATAAGGAATAATACAGACGAGCAAGACAAATTGTCCCAATATGACATCATAAAAAATACAGATTCTTACAGAGAGGTTATTAAGAATCAGATATTTCTCAAATATGGAATGAAATTGCACATTTTGATCAACAAACATTCATTACTAGAGCTAAAGTGGAGAAACCAGAGAATAGAGTGATTAAATATTTCACCACTTACACACCAGACAGTACTTTAGTAAAAAAAAACTCTAGCTAAGAATTGTTTTATTCTGTCCCAGGATCCGTCTTTACCTTTTGCAGAGTCTAATTCCCCCACGTATGGTATATAAAAGAGGCAAAAGCCTTAAATCATTACTAGTTAAGCATGACATCCCTGGTAAAACTCAGAATTGATTACCTAAAGGCAAAACTGGTTGTTTCAAATGTGGGAGTTGTGTTACCTGTAACACTTTAATCACTGGTAACACATTCGCACACCCACATAGATCAAAGAAATGTAATATCAGACATAGACTATCTTGTACATCTGACTCTGTAGTTTATATAATCATTTGTCCATGTGGGAAATATTATGTAGGAAAAACCTGTACCCCCTTCAAAGAATGTTTAGCCAATCACAAAAGTGCAATTAGAGCTGCATATAGAGATGGCACAAGTGAACAATCAGTAGCCCGCCATTTCCTTGATAACAAGCACACTGTACCAATGCTTAGAGCAATGTTAATAGATAGAATCCCAAATCTAAAGAAAGGAGGCAATAGAGATGAGGAACTTTTAAAAAGAGAGGCCCGGGGGCGTGTCTTAGCAGCCGTTGTGTCAAGACACAATACTCCCTAGCTCCAGGCCAAATAACAATAATATACTGACTATCTACTCTCCACTTTGATAATCAATATTCCTTTTAGTGGAATTTGGATTGCAAAATGTAGCTGCATCAACAGATGTTTAACTTATGGAGATTTAATATAAGGAACCACTATTCAGGACATCAGAAGAGGCACGGTGGCGGCCTTTCTCCATCAGCTTATCTCCCCCCCCCCCGACCTGCCGGGTAATGCAGACCCTCATTTTTGCTCACACTAGGAGGTAAAGAAACTTGGCAATATGGATGGGACATTTCGGAATGAAATCCAAACCCTCTTAGCCGCACTAGCCCAGAAAATGGACACCAATTTCGCTCATCTCATAGCCATTACGAAAGCCGGCCCTCAAGAACAACCGCATGAAGAGAAGCAAATGGCGACTGCAATAGAGCATGACTTACAACAATGTTGCCCGCAGTCCCCTCTCAATGGTATGGAGAAAACTTTGTGCTCATTGGAGCTAAAGGAGACCACATTCATGAAGCAGCAAGAAGCTGCCCTATGTTGCCAAAGAAGGGAAGTCCTGGATGGCGCCCCTACCTTTTGTGCTCCTGAAACCGGGAGAGTGCCTGAGAAGAAGCTGTCACTAGTGTGGGTGGATGTAGCCGGCCACCTGACCTGATGCTCAGAGATGCCTAATGTTACGGTGATGACCAGTGAATTGGGTTTTCATGTGGGACCCTCCTTGGTAAGAACTGATGCGACCCTGGTCTCTTATACCCAACTGGCATCCTTATCCCAGTAGCTCAGATTTACTCAGTTTGATCTCCCCAACAACATCCTTTCATAATTTTCTCCGTTCTGAGCTCTTATTTCATCTGTGTCAAGTTCAGCAAGGCTAGGAGAGGAAGTGGGTGACATTTCACTGTGTTTTTGGCTCTCCCTAAGATAATGATTTAGCCTGCGGCAGACACAATATCTTGGAAATTATATTTTACCTTAACTTTGACCAGCGGGTACACACAACCTGTCAGGTATACCAAGTATCTTGTGCTTAAACAATGGGTACTCTTAGTACTAATTATACATTAGGTCCCTTTATTGAGGAGTCTTACATGGATATCATAATAGCCAATGCAAGCTGTGAAATTGATTTTTGTCTTGGTGTGTGCATGTACTCCTTCCCTACAGATATCGTTATTCATTGTAATATAAACCATACTATAACCATAGGGAAATCTGATTAATTTTATCCCACTGTGTATCACCCTCATTCATCCGGACAAGCCTTTATGATTTGCTATGTGATTATATGCTACTAAATAGAAGTGACTAGGAAGGGGTCATTTGTCTCAAACTTATTATAAGTGTAATGCTAACATTTCTCTTCTAACTCAAACCCTTACCTTTTCTATATGCAGTAATGGTTGTTTAGTTACACTCAGTGTCGCTGACACACACTTTATTTTCTTTAACATAAGCAACCACAGTTCAAGCATCATTTTGTATCTATGCTGCACACTATCACATATGGCCAGAGAGTGATGATATAAGTAAATAACACACAATCTGTGTGTGCTTCTAGCGCTACATATACATTAGATCCCCTTCTAGAGGAGTTACATGTAAAGTTCATAATAGCCCACACATGTGGTATAATTAATCCTCAGCTCTACTTAGACACGGGCCTTCTTCATAAATTTATAGTTATTCACCATAGTACAAGCCGTCCTTTAATTATAGGGAGATCTAATGTATTGTTTTTTTATTGTATAATGCTCCTAACCTATGGGGCAAAGATCTAGGATTGAAAGGTAAAAGGGTCCCTAAATATTACAGGGCGGGAGGGTTCAGGAAGTTGACATCTATCTCAGCCATGTAAAGTGTACTAAACTAGCTTTTTCCTCCGAGTTCAAATACTTTACTTCTTATATATTCACTAATGGTTCCTTAGCTATACTTGGTGTTGTTGACATTTACTTTGCTTTTCTTACCTTAAGCAACCACAGTTCAAATGTTATTATATGTTCAAGTTGTATTCTATTACATGTGGCCCAAGAGTGTCAAAGCATAATATAGCAACCAATAGCACTAATCAGATGTTTTCACTAGTTATTTGCACATTATGTTCTAGTGGAAGGTTCCTCTATTGTTATTTTCACTTTGATAACAGATTATAAATTATGTGCCATGGTCCAAAAGTGACCGTATACCACTCTAGTTCTTCCACCTCCAGCAATTCAAGATATTGCATAGGTTCAAGAGTAGCCCATATACTACTTGGGAGGTTTATAAAACTATATCTCATTCTAGTTTACCTCCATCGAAACTAGTTATTTTGTGTGGGTCCACGAGTGGCCTACCAAGAGCATAGGATGTTTCTATAAATATATAAAAGGAGGTTTTATTTGTACTTGCCTATCATTCCTTGGTTTATATGTCATTTATGTTTGTATTGTTGTACCTATATTGCTATACTTGGCAACTATATTCTCACCAAATAACGGCTATATATTAGCTTAGCCTAACTTCATTGATCTTAATCCCCACACATAGGGGCCAATCAATCAAGCTCCTGCAGGCTCGCCAGAAACAGCAGTTATGAAGCAGCGGTCACAAAGACCGCTGCTCCATAACCTGTCCGCCTGCGGACAGACATCGCCGGAAATCAACCCGATCGAGTACGATCGGGTTGATTGACACCCCCCTGCTGGTGGCCGATTGGCAGCGAGTCTGCAGAGGGCGGTATTGCACCAGCAGCTCTTGTGAGCATTGTGGTGCAATGCGGAATACAGAGAGCGCATTGCTCTCCGTATTCAGCGAGTTCTGGCGGACCTGATCCGCACTGTCAGATCAGGTCCGCCAGACTTTCTTAAATAGGGGCCATAGACTCAAGAGTAGTCTATTGATACAATGGGAGGCTCATATATTTTTGTAAAAGGAAATGTTAGACAAATTTGCATTTTTTCCTCATTCGGTTTATTTGTAACTGATTTGTATATTTTCTCATTATGGTACAAAAATTGTTCTTATACCTGTTTATATTGAATTGTGGCAAATTATATTTGTAATGTAATTTTTGCTAAAAACCTCAATAAAATAAAAATAATAAAAATGAAAAATAAAAAAGAGAGGCTCAATGGATCCATAGATTGGAAACAATGCACCCAAGGGGTCTCAATATGCAGTTGGATTTCTCATTATTTTACTAAGGGTATCTGGCTTGATTAAGAGTAATTATTATCTCTCAGTGACACAACATTAAGATACATCAGTTTAATAATTAATTTGTGTTTTTTTCCTAGCATGGGTCCCTAGGAACCGTGGTCAATAACAAACATGTGACATTTCTTTGATGTACACACATTGGTATTCTGATGAACGGGACACTCAGTGTGTATATATAAGTTTTGCACTAAGTAGAATAAGTTCTCTCATAGACATACATCTATGTAATAGAAAAATAACTAAACTGTGGAGAAATAGCTTTGTATAAAAGAACCACTAAAGTACAACAGTGGTATTTGTTTAGCACCATCATCAATGACTTAATCCCTAAATAACATTTGGTCTCTTTTGTTGTTACAGAGTATTATAAGAAAAAAATGCACTAAGGTGATTAAGAAATTGTTCCCTATTAATGCATAATTAAAGGGTATTAGTGGTGTTTATTTAGCACCTTTATAAAAAACCTAAATCCCTAAGTCCATATAAGTTACAATACGTTTTGAACATTGATAACTATATCATTAAAGAGGTGCCGTATAGATGGGGGCCTTAATAAGAATTCATAACACATATAGTAGGTTCTGATAAATCAGCTGTCATGTTGAGCGTCATCCATTGATAGTAGATACCCGCCTCCCAAGAGTGATTCAATTTGCGCCACAACAGATAGCCTAACCGCAGGTATTTTAAACCAGCAGTCAGCTGGTAGAGACATATAGCATTTGGGAAATGGCGATTTGAACACGCCAAACAAACAAACAAGGTATGAGCTTGTAAAATGTGATTGTTTTGAACTTATTTTTAACTTACTATGTACATTTGTAAGCTTAAATTTATGGGCTAAGTCTTAACAAAATCAATTACTAAGGTGAGGTGATTTTGCCATTAAGACGGGCAGTCAAAAAAGAAACAGTGCCTGCCATAGCATATGAAATGTTAAGAAAGCTATGTATGTTTGTCAAGAAGCAACGATGTTGCTCATTGTAGCAACTAACAGCAGTTATGTGTCAAAGTAACAATAAAAATAAACATTATAAAGATTTTTGCAAAAATGTGAAATTGCTTAGTAACGGCAACATCATAGTACTCGCTTTAATCATCCATACACATGATTCCTTTATATAATATATGATATTATATACACTATTAAGCTAATATAGATGGGAATTTTTTAATGATTTTATTTTTTCTATGAAATTGTGTGTGTTTAATACAGGGTTAAGGTATAGCGAAAGGGAATAAAAGCAGTGTTTCATTTTTTTCAGTATATATGTATTAACACTATGCGTTGTTATATGTTTACTAATGTGTAAATATTAATATCATACATTGTCTTCAAAAAGGCTCATGTGTGGAGCCGAAACGTCGACTTGAATTATGTGATTGCTGCATGAACAAAATCATAAAAATTATTAAGACCTGTGAGTGCCCTCTATATCATATGGATGTGTGTGTATATATATATATATATATATATATATATATATATATATATATATATATATATATCAAAATAACAAGAGTATTGCATTGAGCAGGGATACTTTTTTTTTATTGGACTAACTATACATTTATAAGTTGACAAGTTTTTGGAATAGTTCCTTCCTTTATCAAGTCTAAAGCAATACTTTAAAGTATTGCTTTAGACTTGATAAAGGAAGGAACTCTTCTGAAAGCTTGTCAACTTATAAATGTATAGTTAGTCCAATAAAAAAAAAGTATCCCTGCTCAATGCAATACTCTTGTTATTTTGATATCTAAATCTCTGGACTAACACGGCTACTCCAATCAACGTATATATATATATATATATATATATATATATATATATATATATATATATAAATATATACTGTATATATTATGTATATATATATATATATATATATATATATATGTCCAAAAAAGACAGCACTCACTGGACTTTTGAAATTTAAAATTAGCTTTTAATGATCAAAAAGTTAAAAATTGGGGGTAGGCATGACATTTCGATGCCATCTTTATCAAATGTCCCAAATTTGAAGAGGTGGTGCTTCAGAGAAGGCACTTCAGCTATGTGATTTCCTTGGGGCATCACCTCTGAAGGCTTGCATGGAAACAAGGGGAACAAGGTCCATTCGGCCCTTGTTAAATCTAACCCTATGTCTTGGCACTCTGGCACAGTGGATAGAAAGCTTCTAATTTTTTTACCACAATTTTATTTTGTTTTATAATTTAAAAAAAATTAAAATAAAATTAAAAAAAAAGCAAACAAATTAGATTAGATTAAGCAAAACAACTAAATGTTCTTCATAAAATGAACAGCATATAGACTAGGGTGGCTACTTGATAAGAAAATGGTTTCACATTTGGCATCCATACGTTAAAACGAATACAACACAATATAAAGCATTACACTACCCCAAGGGATACACTATACTTTCCAAAAATTGAAAAGCCAGTATAAATAATTATTTGTTTATGCTGTTTGCTATCAAAATGCCAGGAGTCATTTAATTCCACAACAGTTATATCTGAGAAAGCTCAGTATGCCAAAAAAGATCAACGTGAATATGATTTATAATTGAATCTACTGCAATCGAGAGATAACCATTGTACAATTAAGTCACTGTCACTAATTTAAATGAATGGATTTTGGCATTTTTACTGCCAATGATATTCATGTACTGTATCTGCTTGCAAAGAACAACACATTTTACAATCTGTTTATTTCTCAATATGTGGAATAAGATTAACAACTTCTAAATATATAAGTGATTACATTTTAGGATTTAAAAATGGTGTAAAAACCACATGGAAACTGCATTTTACCGGGCAAATATTATTTAGTTAATTGAGTAATACAACAACAAAAAAGTGAAGTTTAGCAGAAGTAGATAAATCTGAGTGGGTCAATACTATAGAGTACTGCAGATTAGATCAAATAACACAATGGGGGGTAGTTATCAACATGTCTACTTTACCTGCCTTCGCCGGCCCAATACACCCGCCTAAGCTCGCCTCACATCGCCGCCGCGGACCTGCAAAAATTTGCCTAAGTTATCAAAAAAAGCTGTCAAAAAGCCACGCACCAAGTACGGGGCGATGAGTAGCAGGGTTAAACTATTTATTTAGTTGCGGCGAGGTGCGGGATCAGCAGGATAGGGGTTAATAACTTTATTATAGAGGGCGGCGGTATTGGGGGGCAGTATGGGGTTACTAGGTATAATGTAGGTTGCGACGGTGTCCAGGAGCGGCGGTTTAGGGGTTAATACATTTATTATAGTCGCGGCGGGGTCAGGGAGCGGCGGTTTAGGGGTTAATATGTATAGAGTAGCTTGCGGTGGGCTCTGGGAGCGTCAGTTTAGGGGTTAATAGGTATTATGTAGGTGGTGGTGGGCTCCGGGAGCGGCGGTTTAGGGGGTAATACATTTATTTAGTTGCAGTGGTGTAGGGGGGACAGATTAGGGGTGTTTAGACTCGGGGTACATGTTAGGGTGTTAGGTGTAGACAGCTCCCATAGAAATCAATGGGATGTCTGGTAGCAGCGAACTTGTACTTTCGCTATGGTCAGACTCCCATTGATTCCTATGGGATCCGCCGCCTCCAGGGCAGCGGTTTGAAAACCAGGTACACTGGGCCGGAAAAGTGCCGTGCGTACCTGCTAGTTTTTTGATTACTAGCAAAAGTAGTCAGATTGTGCCGCACTTGTGTGCAGAATATCT
This sequence comes from Bombina bombina, assembly GCF_027579735.1. NCBI lineage: Eukaryota > Metazoa > Chordata > Amphibia > Anura > Bombinatoridae > Bombina > Bombina bombina. The sequence goes on along the minus strand of NC_069501.1, from coordinate 801,202,832 downwards.
GGAGTGACGTAAGAATCGATCTGTGTCGGACTGAGTCCGGCGGATCGAAGCTTACGTCACAAAATTCTACTTTTGCCGGTCTCTAGCCTTTGATAACTAAGGCGAATCAGGCTCGCCACAAATACGCTGCGGAATTCCAGCGTATTTGAGGTTGACGGCTTGATAACTAGGCCCCATTGTCCCTACCTGATTAGGATGTTAATGACCAGAGTATTAATATTTATTACCAATAATAAATAGACCAAAGAAAATCTACTATTTAATCCTGATACTACATTTATCAATGTACTGGTGATCAGTGCTAGCAAGGACTATCATGCTGCCTGCATTTATCACCCATGCGCAGAAGCTTTAAACCTCCAGCTCTGAGCTAGTGGAACGGCTGAAAAACAGTACGGGAGCTCCAAAGCAGCATGCACAGCTTGATAAATGGAGCCCACGGGGCATATTTATCAAGTTCCATACAGAGCTTGATGCCCTGTGTTTCTGGCGAGCCTTAAGGCTCGCCGGAAACACAAGTTATGATGCAGCGGTCTAAAGACCGCCGCTCCATAAACTGTCCACCTGCTCTGAGGCAGCAGACAGAAATCAACCTGATCGAATATGACAGCGTATGCTGTCGGCATTTATCGATGTGCAGCTGACATAATCCGCAATATTGGATCATGTCAGCTCGCACAATGATAATTTGGCCCCCATGAGTTATCATATTCACTTCTCCTTTCTTTACCCTCTGCAGAATTTTTTTGCTGGGCACAGATAAGTAGGTTCATAAATTCCATAGATCTACAAACTGCCAGCTGGTCTTCTTACTTATTTTTTTGCATATTTACTTAACCATAAACACCTGAACGAAACACCTGGGAAAATTGGAACAGAAAATCTTCTTGGTAAGTCTTAATAAATTCATGCACCACGTTATTAATGAACTGAATCAAAAGGAATACTTTGATATTATCATTATGGATTTTCCAAAAGATTTGTTTCTTGCCATCTGGTAAGTCAGCAATGAGAAAAGGGGTGAGCAAACTTGGGTTTTAAATGATTTTGCAGGATCTGCCATAGTTGGGCTTATGGGCTTAATTTAATAACTAGTTAGTAGACAAGGTTCCCAGCCAGGAAATTATTGCACAATAATTAATTTCTGCAGTCCTGAACCCAGTTCTCACACAACATAGGTTGACAAACATACCACATTAATCAATCCAGGATTCTTAAAGTCCACAACTTATGAAGTGGCAAAGAGGTTGGGAAAAATTGGACATTTCGTTTAAATTCAATATTATTGACCTGTGCTTCTGAGTATTCAAATTTTAAAGCCTGTCTGATTCTGTTTCATTTTCACAGGCTTTAAAAACCTTATTGAAAAACTATTTTGAAGCCAATGGGCTCTCCCATTCACTGTTAGCATACAAATATTTGTCTTATCAATGGCTGTCTATGGATTTAATTACTTTTACATATCAGTGAAAATAAATGGTAGTACTTTGAAGACATAGGGGTCTATTTATGAAGCAGCGGATGCTGCCTCAGACCCACTCCTCTTCAGTTCCGGCCGAAGTGGAAGTTAAGAAGCAGCTAAGACCACTGCTCCTTAACTCATCCACCACCTCTGATCGAATACGATTGGACTGATTGACACCCCCTGCTAGCGGCCAATCTGCAGGAGGTGGTATTGCATCAGCAGTTCACAAGTACTGCTGGTGCAATGATAAAGCTGGTGGAGCTTTATCATGTGCGGCGGACATGATCCGCTATATCGGATCATGTCCGTCTGCACATAAATAAATGGACCCCGTAATAGGAAAATTGAAAACGTATTATTTTAAATAAAGCTTTTTTTTATAATTTTTCTTTAACTCATACGCTTCTTATGATACCCTCTTCGCTTTCAGTTTTGCAGTGCATAGTGCAGCCCCTGATAATGCTTCTTCCTGCCCATTTTCCCTGCCTATACAGCACATTTGCAATCTCTGCCTCCCCAAACAGACATTCCACGCATCTCTGATTAATGTTGGGGTAATAATATGTAGATTTAGGAAAGTTTGTGCATTAAATTTAGTGGCGCAGTCGACACCCATATAGCAAGTTTGGGTGCAAGCGAAACCTGATGCTGGCTAACCAAATATAGTGACTGCATTATCTTAGAAGTCAATGAGGAGTGCAAACTGAAAAAAAAACGTAACACCTTTACTCGCGCGCTAACCCGACAGGAGTTAGTAATAGTTCACATTCCAATGTTCATCACATACAAAGCAATATACTTTTTATTGTAAATACATATTTCTATATATATATTTATACCTATATTTGTATATCTATTCCTATAGATATGTAGGCATAGATATGTAATTTACATTAGCATTAACAAATATATATAGAAATATATATTTAATAAAAAGTACTTTATTTTCTATGTAAAATATGCCTAACGTACATCAGGGTCGCGATTTAGGACTAACGCTGTTGGGTTAGCACATATGAAGAATTGCTAGCTTCATTGAGTGTTATTTAAATAGTAAATATAAAATATTAAAAAATATTAATAAAAATTATTAAAAATGATTAAACATACTGTAAAAAATAAATATATTGTGTGGATCATTTAGAATAGATTACAGTATGTATAATTATTTTTAATAATTTTTATTATTTTTCAATATTTTATATGTAATACTTCAATAACGTGCATTGAAGTTAGCAATTCTTCATGCGCACTAACCCGACTGCATTAGTCCCAAATTGCAAACCAGATGCGCTTTAGGTATAATTTTACATTCCTATGTTCTTCACACAGAAAATAGTGTACTTTTTATTATTAAATATATATTCCTGTATATATCTCATAATGTTAATTAAAGATACATATCTGTACCTATATATATATAGGAATAGATATAAATGTATAGGTATAATAGGGATAGATAGATAAAGTATATTATCCTGTAAGTGAAGAACATTGGAATGTGAAATATATACAGTACATACACAGTAAAACACATACATATTTAAATACATGTGTACACAAACACACACACACACACACACAAACATATATATGCAAACATACACATATTTAGATATATTGGGCTCTATTTATCAAGGTCTGGTGGACCTGATCCGACACTGCAGATCAGGTCCACCAGACCTCGCTGAATACAGCGAGCAATACGCTCGCCGTATTCAGCATTGAACCAGCAGCTCACAAGAGCTGCTGGTGCAATGCCGCCCCCTGCAGACTTGCGGCCAGCAGGGGGGTGTCAATCAACCCGATCTTACTCGATCGGGTTGATTTCCGGCAATGTGTGTCCGCCTGCTCAGAGCAGGCGGACAAGTTATGGAGCAGCGATCTTTGTGACCGCTGCTTCATAACTGCTGTTTCTGGCGAGTCTGAAGACACGGCCCTTCAAGCTCCATACGGAGCTTGATAAATATGGGCCACTATGTCTATGTATGTATATATATGTTAAAGCCCTTTAGATCCCTTTTTTTCAAACACTGTATACCATATATTTCTGAGCCTTTATATGTGTTTAAAATGCTTGAGCATGGAGCATACTTATTGTAAGTACACTCTTGAAGCAGCTACAACTTTTACTAGAACCATTTTTGCCAATTCGTATATATTTTGCAAAAATCGATTCTACAGTATTTAAAACTGAATGCACTTGTGTGCATTCCAGATTAACTGGAATGTCCCTTTAAGCACCTCTATAACCTACATTTTATTGCACTGAAAGCTAATTATTCATTACATGTAACACTTCAGATTGTATAGACCATATCATTATTATGGCTGCCTTTGTTTGCTTTCCAATTTTCACTAATAAAAGCTCTATTTTAGTTATTTTCAAAAGATTTTTATTAGGAAAATCAATAAGCTTTAAATATTTATGTAATTATATTATTAACTGTAAAAGCTAACAAAAAGTCATGGAAAGCCAATATCAAAACTTGCTTCTGTGGAAAGATGTAAGCAAGCAGCATTTTGTTAACCCTTTTAATTAAATAGCCTTAGTTTTCTTTTTATGTTATGTGACCGAATGAAACAAAGAATATGTGTGCAAAGATGAAAGAGGGAAAAAAAACTGTCTGATGAAAGTAAAATTGCTTCCTTGGTTTTATAAAGGCAAATTATATTTAGATAGTGTAATTATCAAATGAGTATAATAAAGTTATTAAAGCTTTCAAATATTTTAACTATATTTTTCTTAAAGGGACACTCAAGTCAAAATTAAACTTTCATTATTCAGATAGAGCATGCAGTTTTAAACAACTTTCCAATTTACTTCCATTACCAGTCTTTTTATATTTAAACTTTTTGAGTCACCGGCTCCTACTGAGCATATGCAAAAATTCACAGAATAAGGGTATATGCATTTGTGATTGGCTGATGGCTGTCACATGGTACGTGTAGGCATTTGTAATTGGCTGATGGCTGTCACATGGTACAGGGGGAGTGGAAATAGACATAACTTTTAAAATTGTCAGAAAAAAAATCTACTATTCATTTGAAGTTCAGACTAAGGGGCCTATTTATTATGTGTCTGTCCGACTTGATCCGATCAGCGGATCATGTCCGACAGACATCGCTGAATATGGAGAGCAATACGCACTCCGCATTCAGCATTGCACCAGCAGCTCTTGTGAACTGCTGGTGCAATGCCGTCCCATGCAGATTCACTAGCAGGGGGTTGTCAATCAACCCGATTGTATTGGATCGGGTTGAATTGCGGCAATGTCTATCCGCCTCCTCAGAGCAGAGTCTTTAGACCGCTGCTTCATAACTGGTGTTTCTGGAGAGCCTGAGGGCTCGCCAGAAACACGGCCCTCAAGCTCCATACGGAGCTTGATAAATGGGCCCCTAAGTGCTATTGCATTGTCTTGTTATCTTGCCTTTGTTGATTATGCAAATCTACTGTGTTGACTGGTCCTTTAACAATTGAAAACTGTGTTTTAATCCATCATCATTTTGACTTTATATTTTATATTTAGCAGTTATGCACATTTATAAAAAGCCTATCCATTAGTGAATTCTAAGCCATTAAAATGTAAAATAATATGCATGGGTTCTCAAATGATTTTAAAATCTGAGGGAATTTAAACCCCCTCCCCAGCAAATAAAAAAAATAAAAAATATTAAGAAAAAAAATCCCAATTTGCACAATAATAAGATAAGCCATTAGATAATTTTAATTTAACCCATTAAATACTTTTTTCTTCTTACTGCCTTTCTTTGCACAATAAAAACATCTACAGTATGTTCTTGTAACTGCCATTATTTGTGCTTTCCTATGTTTTGTTTTATGTAGTGACTCCACAACAGTATTGTTATGTAAACACCTATTGCTTTTCTTCTTTTGATTGCAATCTCTTCATGTATATTTGCTATGTGCATTTTTTTTCTTTTTCTTGTATTGTATTTTGAATTGATGACCTCAATAAAAATATTGAAACATAAAAACATCTATGTTCTGACACTATAGCATTCAGACAAAGGGGTAGATTTATCATAGTGGGCGCGGACATGATACGATGTAGCGTTTCATGTCTGCTACACATCGATAAATGACGACAGCATACACTGTCGGCATTTATCATTGCACCAGCAGTTCTTGTGAACTGCTGGTGCAATGCCGCCCCCTGCAGATTCGCGGCCAATCGGCCGCTAGCAGTAGGTGTGAATCCATTTCTCTCTGCAGCCTCAGAGCAGGCGGGCAAGTTATGAAGCAGCAGTCTTTAGACTGCTGCTTCATAACTTCTGTTTCCGGTGAGCCTGAAGGCTCGCACGGAAACAGGGTCATCAATCTCCATTCAAAACTTGATCATTCGGCCGCAAAGAATATCATTATTTTAATAACAAAAAAATCTACAAAACTTCGCTCTCCTATCCACAAATAAATTAACAATTTATTTACTTCCAGATGAAAATTAAACAGAACATTAGACTATTTTAATAAACTTGTGGATTAGTTAAAGGAACATGAAATCAAAAATTCCCATAGAACATACAATTTCAAATAACTTTCTAATTTACTTCTGTGATATAATTTGATTTGTCCTCTTGGTATCCTTTGTTTAAGAAGCAGCAATGCACTACTGGGAGCTAGCTGAATGCACTGGGTGAGCAAATTAGGCATATATGTGCAGGCACCAATCAGTAGTTCCTGCATCTACCTAGGTATCCTTTTCAACAAAGAACAAAACAAAATATAGCTGCAAGCAGCAATAGAGGTGGCCAAGCGCATCACCTTTGCAATGGCATACAAGCTGCTAAGTCACATCATATAGCTATAAAGCAAATTTCATACCTTTAACATAAGCGGTTGCAAAGAAAACACATTTTCGAAATTTTTGTGTAAACCAATATGGCTGCCATAGCTTGTCACTAATTCCTTCATCATGAACAACTGTGACTCTACGTCACAATATAAGGTTACACAGCAAGTTTTACAGTTCTACATAAGCGTTTGCAGAGAAAATAGATTTTTGAAATTTTCTCATAAAACAAAATGGCTGCCAGTTCATATGATATACAGCCACCGTATTATGCACAATAGTTCTCACCATATATGTCAATAAACATGGCAAAAATAAAACATTTTTGTAAAACAGGTTTTGATTTATTAATAATTTAAAAATATCGTTAAGCATTTTTGAACAATTCAAAATGGCTGCCAAACCACATGACCTATAAACTTCTCTTGAACAAATCTGAATGTTATTCATAAGATAACTCTGTAAAAAAATAATTCAAGTCTGTGCCATAAGCGGTTTCGGAGAAGATTTTTTTAGTTTTTAAAAACAGCGCATACGAAACAAAATGGCCACCAAATTATGCATTGTATGGCTTTCAAATTGCACATACTAATGCTCACTATAGACATCTACAATTTGTAGAAGATTCATGAAAATTTTCAAGTGTTTTATTTCACAAAGGCGACTGCACAGTGCGAATTTTGTCTGCAATATTGCCTTTAGGGGTCATGACTATTTGTAATCATGTGTCTGCTACACTGTAATATAGTTAAATAGTGTAAACATAATGCATAAAATGCAAATTTACGCAATTAAACAGCGTCAAAAAGGCAAATGGCTCATAGCAGCCATGTTGATTATTGAAATTTGCAGTTTGAACAATCTTGGTAGATGACCTTGTAAAGAGCACATGTGCAAAATTGTGGTTCATTGCACTTTGCGGTTTCAGACAAGAAGCTGTTTAAAGATTTTTGCACTTTTCAAAATGGCAGCTAGATCATGTGACTAAATCACTTCTCTTGAACAAACTTTATTCAAGTTTAGTACAGCAGTACACACAGCAAGTTTCACAGCTGTAACATAAGCGGTTCCGGAGAAGAAGATTTTCAAGCGTTTGTCAAAATTTGTCACAAAAAACAATATCGCCTAGATTTAGAGTTCTGCGTTAGCCGTCCAAACCAGCATTAGGGGTCCTAACGCTGCTTTTGGCATACCGCTGGTATTTAGAGTCTTGTAGGTAAGGGTCTAACGCTCACTTTCCAGCCGCGACTTTTCCATACCGCAGATCCCCTTACGTCAATTGTGTATCCTATCTTTTCAATGGGATCTTCCTAACGCCGGTATTTAGAGTCTTGGCTGAAGTGAGCGTTAGAACTCTGACAAAACTCCAGCCGCAGAAAAAAGCCAGGAGTTAAGAGCTTTCTGGGCTAACGCCGGTTCATAAAGCTCTTAACTACTGTGCTCTAAAGTACACTAACACCCATAAACTACCTATGTACCCCTAAACCGAGGTCCCCCCACATCGCTGCCACTATAATAAAATGTTTTAACCCCTAATCTGCCGACCGCACACCGCCGCAACCTACATTATCCCTATGTACCCTAATCTGCTGTCCCTAACATCGCCGACACCTACATAATATTTATAAACCCCTAATCTGCCCCCCCCAATGTCGCCGCTACCTACCTACACTTATTAACCCCTAATCTGCCGACCGGACCTCGCCACCACTATAATAAATGTATTAACCCCTAAACCGCCTCACTCCCGCCTCAAAAACTCTATAATAAATAGTATTAACCCCTAATCTGCCCTCCCTAACATCGCCGACACCTAACTTCAAGTATTAAACCCTAATCTGCCGACCAGACCTCGCCGCTACTCTAATAAATGTATTAACCCCTAAAGCTAAGTCTAACCCTAACACCCCCCTAAGTTAAATATAATTTAAATCTAACGAAATAAAATAAATCTTATTAAATAAATTCTTCCTATTTAAAGCTAAATACTTACCTGTAAAATAAACCCTAATATAGCTACAATATAACTAATAATTATATTGTAGCTATTTTAGGATTTATATTTATTTTACAGGCAACTTTGTATTTATTTTAACTAGGTACAATAGTTATTAAATAGTTAATAACTATTTAATAGCTACCTAGTTAAAATAATTACAAAATTACCTGTAAAATAAATCCTAACCTAAGTTACAATTAAACCTAACACTACACTATCAATAAATAAATTAAACTACCTACAATTATCTACAATTAAATCAACTAAACTAAATTACAAAAACAAACAAACAAACAATAAATTACAAAAAAAACCACTAAATTACAAAAAATAAATAAAGATTACAAGAATTTTAAACTAATTACACCTACTCTAAGCCCCCTAAAAAAATAACAAAGCCCCCCCAAAAAATGCCCTACTCTAAACTAAAATAAAAAGTTTACAGCTCTTTTACCTTACCAGCCCTTAAAAGGGCCTTTTGCTGGGCATGCCCCAAAGAAAACAGCTCTTTTGCCTGTAAAAAAACATACAATACCCCCCCCAACATTACAACCCACCACCCACATACCCCTAATCTAATCCAAACCCCCCTTAAAAACCTAACACTAAGCCCCTGAAGATCTTCCTACCTTGTCTTCACCACGCCGGGTATCACCGATCCGTCCAGAAGAGGCTCCGAAGTCTTCATCCTATCTGGCAAGAAGAGGTCCAGAAGAGGCTCCAAATTCTTCATCCTATCCGGCAAGAAGAGGAGATCCGGACCAGCAAACATCTTTATCCAAGCGGCATCTTCTATCTTCATCCATCCGATGAGGAGCGGCTCCATCTTCAAGACCTCCGGCGCGGAACATCCTCTTCTCCCGACGACTAGACGATGAATGAAGGTTCCTTTAAGGGACTCATCCAAGATGGCGTCCCTCGAATTCCGATTGGTTGATAGGATTCTATCAGCCAATCGGAATTAAGGTAGGAAAAATCTGATTGGCTGATTGAATCAGCCAATCAGATTCAAGTTCAATCCGATTGGCTGATCCAATCAGCCAATCAGATTGAGCTCTCATTCTATTGGCTGATCGGAACAGGCGTATGGTTGCTAGGCGTATGGCTGCGTATGGCTGCTAGGTCACATGACCCATGAGATTTATTTTTCACAGGATTATGTACCGCATAGATCTCTAAAACTGTGCCAAGTTTCATGAGTTTTTAAGCTATGCTGTTGTTATTATAAGCATTCGAAAAAAATGGCGGAAAAATAATAATAATAATAAAAATAATAATAATAATCTGAGCAATAACAATAGGTGTCCAGCACTATAGTGCTTGGCCACCTAATAATAATAATAATCTGAGCAATAACAATAGGTGTCCAGCACTATAGTGCTTGGCCACCTAATTAGATAATAGAAGTAAATATGAAAGTTGTTTAAAAATCACATGCTCTATCTGAATTAAAAAAACCTTTAGGTTACATGTCCCTTTAACTTTAAGGTATTTAAAGGGACATGAAATACAATTTTTTTATTTCATGATTTAGATAAAACATGCAATTTTAAACAACTTTCCAATTTACTTATATTACCTGATTTGCTTCATGCTCTTGATATCTTTTGTTGAAAAGCATATATGAATAGGCTCAGTAGCTGCTGATTGGTTGCTGTACATAGGTGCCTTGTGTGATTGGCTCACCCATGTGCATTACTATTTCTTCAACAAAGGATATCTGATGAATGAAGCAAATTAAATAAAATAAGTAAACTGGAATGTTGTTTAACATTTTATTTTATAACTGAATCATGAAAGAAAAATATTGGGTTTCATGCCCTTTTAATCTTACCCTCAAATATTAATATGATATGATCTAGCTAAACAACTTTACTTGTTTTTGCATAATTTATAGTTGTGTGGACTGTTGTAAACTGTTTCTATTTTCTTTGAGTTCCCCTCAGATTTTGTGCAAGCGTTTTACTGAACAAGTTGTAATTATAACAATATTTGATTAACTAATTGGGATTGGTCACACTTTTGCCTTCTTCCCTTTAAATTACAATTCTTCAACAGGAAGTGCTGAGTTAGCTCATGAAATGCATCATATTAAAGGGCAACGTTTGCACCACAAATGTATATTGCAATCTGTAAAAAAAAATAATTAATAATCAATAATTTCCTAGTTTAATATAAATGTAAACATATGCTTAAATTCCAAGCTAAAAGACAACCATGATAAGGTCCGTTTATGATTGCAATAAAGTTTGTTTGAACAATGAACATTTTTATGATAAAATTATGCAAATTTATATAAAATCACATTACACCATGTAGAGTTAATAAAACTCTATTGAATTTTTTTTTGAATAGCCTAATATTTTTCATGTTTACTCAAACTGAATATAAGAAAGTTTAACATTTCCCAAAAGAGGTCTACGCATAATTATTGCATACACAACATGATATACATACATAAAGATGCTAGAGATGCTAGATTTTCTATGTCTGACTACAAAAAAATAAATAATAGAAATGTATTTTTCTCTTTTTCAGTTTACAACACAGAAGAACTAAATAGTACATCAAAGGAAAAAAATAATTCATTGCCACAAAACGAGGTACTTTCTAACCATGTATACAACCGTGTTATAAGTGAAATTTTGGCTGTGTTTTTTGGAGTTACTGAGTAGTACAAAGAGAGAATGAACTGGTGATAATTATGATTTATTATTTCTAATATAAGAACAAAAAACAACAGACCCTATTACATTAACTCACTTAAATCCAGCAAATAAGCAATATAAATACACAAAACATAAAAAATGAATTCTATTTTTACTGCATATATAAAACCAACATGTTTATTTACTAAAAACAATCTGAGCTACCTGGAGGATCTGTGAGTGAGGATAATTCAGTGAGTAGTGATGGAAATTGTTGTGTGTATTGTTAGAAAGGAATATTGGAGGGAGAAAGAAAAATACAAGAAATACTAGAAAGATGAATGTCCCAGCAAACTGCCAACTGCATCCCATAAAAGTAATTAAAGCTGTTGAGAAAGCAGACTCTAACAGGGAGACTGAGGTTAACAGGAGAACACTCAGTATAGACACTAAAATTTAACTTTTATTTGCTTCTAGTTTTTAGCATGTATTATTTTTCTGTCTGTTAAATACATGTATTGTGAATCATAAGCAAACTTTACTTAATTAATTCCTCTTTCCAGCTTTTCTAGATTTATGTGAGGGACCTCATAGTGGTGTAAAATATTTCGAGATAATCTCATCTACTGTAAGTGGTGAACTTTTGAGAATTGGCCTCTAAGTGAGATGAAAAGCCCACAGAAACCAACACTTAAAATTGAAATGAAAGATGAACACACAACTCCAGAATCATAATCACAAGATAAACTCTTCAGGGAAGATAAAGGGCAAATCTATTTTGCACATGTAATTGTAGATCAAAAAGAAATAATAAATGTATTGTTACTTTCCACTTTAGGCATATCTAAATCATTACCATTTTAAAAAAAATGTTAAAATGTGTATTACATAGAGCTATACATTTAAAAGCCTTATATTCTCTTTTGGGGGAAAAATCAATCCCAAAGGCTGTGTCATGTTATCTTCAAGTGCTGTTTAGTAACAGTGTCCTGTAAAGCATGTATGCAATGATAATGTAATATTCAGTTCAGAAGTTGAAGAAAAGACTAGGGGTTGATATTTATCAAGCCGTCAACTGCAAATACGCTGGAATTCCGCAGAGTAATTGTTGTGAGCTTGATCCGACCTAGTTATCAAACCCTACAGACCGGAAAAAGTTGAAATCTGTGATGTTACATACGATCCACCGGTCTCAATCCGACACAGATTGATGCTTACATCATTATAGATGTTCTGAATAGACATTCGGCACTATTTGAAACTTTTAAAAGTTATCAAAAAGTTAACCAGTACACTCGCGGCTATTCCGGCCCAGCTTACCTGGTTTTCAATCCGCCACCCTAGAGGCTGCAGATGCCATTGGAAGCAATGGGAGTCTGAAAGCAGCGAAAGCTTATGTTCAATGCTGCCAAATGTCCCATTGATTTCTATGGTAGAAAACCAGTTACATTTACAACTAACACCCTAACATAAGCCCAGAGTCTAAGCACCCCTAATCTGCCACCCCGACATCACTGCAACCTAAGTAAAATTTATTACCCCCTATTCCGCCGCTCCCCGACCCTGTTGCAACCTAAATAAAAGTATTAACTCCTATCCAGCCGCTCCCGGACCCCGCCACCACTAAATAAATGTATTAACACCTAAACCTCTAGACGACCACACCACAACCACTACCACTAGCTAAACCTATTAACCCCTAAACCACCAGCCCCCCACATCGTCAAAAACGAAATTAAGCTATTAAGTCTTTAACCTAACAAGCCGCTAACTTTAAATTAAAATTACCACATCCCTATCTTAAAATAAATTTAAACTTACCTGTAGAATTTAAATAAACTATTTTAAAATATTAATTAGCCTATCCTAACTATTATACTACACTTAAATTAAACTACCAATTAAATTAACTAAATTACATATTTAAAAAAACCCTAACCCTACTCAAATTATTTAAATCTACTATTTAACCTTATTAAAAATTACTAAATTACAAAAAAAATCAACGCTATGTTACAAAAATAAAAAACACTAAATTACGAGGGAAAAAAACACATTATCAAAAATAAAAAAGAATTACACCTAATCTAATAGCCCTATCAAAATAAAAGAAAGCCCCCCAAAATAAAAAACCCTGGCATACAATAAATTACCAATAGCCCTTAAAAGGACCTTTTGTGGGGCATTGCCCCAAAGGAATTAGCTATTTTACCTGTAAAAAAAAATACAAACACCCCCCAACAGTAAAACCCACCACCCAAACAACCAACTCCCCCAAATAAAAACCCTATCTAAAATAACCTAAGCTCCCCATTGCCCTGAAACGGGCATTTGTATGGGCATTGCCCTTAAAAGGGCATTTAGCTCTTTTACCTGCCCAGACCCTACTCTAAAAATAAAACCAACCCAAAAAAACTTTAAAGGGACACTAAACCCAAATGTTTTCTTTTGTGATTCAGACAGAGCATGCATTTTTAAGCAACTTTCTAATTTACTCCTATTATCAAATTGTCTTCATTCTCTTGGTATCTTTATTTGAAACGCAAGAATGTAAGTTTAGATGCCAGCCCATTTTTGGTGAATACCCTGGATTATTCTTGCTGATTGGTGGATAAATTCATCAACCAATAAAAAAAGTGCTGTCCAGAGGTCTGAACCAACAAAAGAAGCTTAGATGCCTTCTTTTTCAAATAAAGATAGCAAGTGAACGAAGAAAAATTGATAATAGGAGTAAATTAGAAAGTTGCTTAAAATTGCATGCTCTATCTGAATCATGAAAGAAAAAAAAATTGGTTCAGTGTCCCTTTAAATAAACCTAACACTAACCCCCGACAATCCACTTACAGTTCTTGAACTTCCACTTGAAGGATCCATCCAGCTGGCAAGAAGTCTTCATCTGGGTGGCCTCTTCCATCTTCATCCAGCCGGCGAAGTCTTCATCCATCCAGCACGGAGCGGGTCCATCCTGAAGACATCCGGCGCAGAGCTCCTCTTCAATAAGATCGCAGCTGTAAACTGGAACTTAAATGCAAGTGACATCATCCAAGATGGCGTCCCTTGCATTCCTATTGGCTGAAAGGTTCCAATCAGCCAATAGGATTAAAGCTGCTAAAATCCTATTGTCTGTTCCAATCAGCCAATAGGATTTGAGCAGCTCTCATCCTATTAGCAGTTCCAATCAGCCAATAGGATTGAGCTTGTATCCTGTTGACTGATTGTAACAGCCAATAGGATGAGAGTTGATCAAATCCTATTCACTGATTGGAACAGCCAATAGGATTTTAGCAGCTCTAATCCTATTGGCTGATTGGAACCTTTTAGCCAATAGGAATGCAAGGGACGCCATCTTGGATGATGTCACTTGCATTTAAGGAGCTCTGTGCCGGATGTCTTCAGGATGGACCTGCTCCGCGCCGGATGGATGAAGATAGAAGAGGCTGCATGGATGAAGACTTCACCGACTGGATGAAGATAGAAGAGGCCGTCCGGATGAAGACTTCTTGCTGGCTGGATGGATCCTTCAAGCGGAACTTCAAAAACTGTAAGTGGATTATCGGGGGGTTAGTGTTAGGTTTATTTAAGGGTTTTTTGGGTGGGTTTATTTTTAGAGTAGGGTCTGGGCAGGTAAAAAGCTAAATGCCCTTTTAAGGGCAATGCCCATACAAATGCCCTTTTAAGGGCAATGGGGAGCTTAGGTTATTTTAGATAGGGTTTGTATGGGGTGGGGTTGTTTGGGTGGTGGGTTTTATTGTTGGGGGGTGTTTGTATTCTTTTTACAGGTAAAAGAGCTGATTTCTTTGGGGCAATGCCCCACAAAAGGCGCTTTTAGGGGCCATTGGCAGTTTAGTGTAGGCTAGGGTTTTCTTTTATTTTGGGGGGGCTTTTTATTTTGATAGGGCTATTAGATTAGGTGTAATTCTTTTTTATTTTTGATAATGTGGTTTTTTTTTTCTTCGTAATTTAGTGTTTTTTATTTTTTGTAACTTAGTGTTTATTTTTTTTGTAATTTAGTAATTTTTAATAAGGTTAAATAGTAGATTTAAATAATTTGAGTAGGCTTAGGTTTTTTTTAAATATGTAATTTAGTTAATTTAATTGGTAGTTTAATTTAAGTGTAGTATAATAGTTAGGGTAGGTTAATTAATATTTTAAAATAGTTTATTTTAATTCTACAGGTAAGTTTAAATTTATTTTAAGATAGGGATGTGGTAATTTTAATTTAAATTTAGCGGCTTGTTAGGTTTAGGGCTTAATAGCTTAATTTAGTTTATGGCAATGTGGAGGGCTGGCGGTTTAGGGGTTAATATGTTTAGTTAGTGGTAGTGATGTGGGAGGCCAGAGGTTTAGGGGTTAATACATTTATTTAGTGTCGACAGGGTCCGGGAGTGACGGGAAAGGGGTTAATAACTTTGTTTAGGTGGCGGCGGTGTCAGGAGCGGCGGGATAGGGGCTAATAACTTTATGTGGCGGCGGGGTCAGGGTTAAACATTTTAGTATAATGGCAGCGTTTAGTTACAGGGTATAAATAAAGTTGGTAAAAAGCCCAATAGATGCAAGATCGATGACTGTTAGCTAACAACAGTCCGATGCTCATCGCCCCGTACTTGGTGCGTGGCTTTTTGATGGCTTTTTTAATAAATATGGAGATCGTATTCAGGTCCACGGCCACGATGTTAGGAGATGTTAGGTGAGCGTATTGGTGCCGTCGAATTCAAGAAAGTTGACGGCTTGATAGATATCCCTCTAGCTCTAATAGGGCTAATGCAAGCAAACCAATTAACACATACATTAGAGGTTGATAGAAAAGAAATAGAGAACAGAATACATAACACTTCAAAATTAAAATCGGTCAATTATTACTGGGATAGTGCATCAATGCAAAAGGGCATTAAAATGTAATGATTTGATATGCAAGGTCATAACCAAGAGAAAATATAACTCTGAAATAAAATGTGGAGCTTTATCTATGTAAACCTCTGCCCATATGTTTAAGATAAATCAAAAGGTTTCACCAAATGTTAATGTCCACAAGAAGCAGACCCTGAGCCAAAAATGTCAGAACAGATCTTTCAGCCCAAAGATAAATATAAAACAAATTTAATTGGGTGGGTCGTGTTCTGGAGCAGCTTCAGGATAACATGAGCTAGTATTTTCAAAGGTTTTCTTAAAAGAAAAAAAAATCATAATTTGATATTTTCATTTACCTTCTTACATTAAAACTGTGGTGAATGAAGTATTCTTAAACTTGACTGCCCGCTAGATCCTCTAGAGGCAACTGAAGTGAACAGAATAGAAACTGTGTTTTAAAGGATGCTCAAAAATTGTGCTCAGAGATATTTTTGTTATGAGATGGTTGTGCACTCTACGACTGGTTATTAATTATTGCTGATGAGCGTTAAAACGGAAGTTCTGCAAGCTTAGCTAGGGTCAGCTAAAAGAACAAAGAGCACATTAAAAGTTATAAAATGTGTTTATAGCTAACAAATACAAAATATATATCTATTTTCCACAGAAATATATTAAATTACCAAAATACCTAAATTCATTTATGTAAATGTTTTATTTCAATGTGCATTTATTTTGGCAGTTTTTACCTGTAATCCTTAGGGATTTGCAGATCTTTTTTTTTTTTATTTAGAGTATGTTTTAATTTAATGGACAATTTTATTGAATTGAGTATCTATCTAATACCAAGAGGCTGAAAATATTTTTAAAATGTAATTATTTACCCTGGTTCAAGGCTTATAGTGGATAAGGTAGCAGGATGTCAGAATAAGAGTAAGACACTACATACCTCCCTGTCAACAGTATTATTCATAGATGACAAACTAAAAAAGAAAATACAAAATCTAAATAATTATTTATGCACCCAGGCAAACTAGACAACATGAAAATGCTTAAAGGGACGTATCACCCAAATGCTGAATCACTTGAATGTGATGCAGCATATCTGTAAAAATCACACACATGACTCTTTTGTTAAAAGAAATGTTTTACCTCAGATTTCTGCAGTAACCACATGCTATTGTTAAGGAACTTTAAGCATCATTTAGAATGCTTTTTCTAGGAATTACAAGGGCGTGTGCATCTGACATGAGCAGGCGCAGTCAGTTTATTTCTCCCCCTAGTTTAAAGAATTTTACTATGAAATCTTGCAAGATTATAGTGAAATCCCAAGACTAAGGAAAACTATCTTACATTTTTACTTAGAAATGTTAATTGATGTATTTTACTCAGATTTTTGCAGGTATGCTGCATCATAATGTGTAGGGAGGGGCTCAACTCATATATTTCCCAAAACCTAAGTGATCTATATTTAGGTCACTTAGTTAAGCAACATGTTAAGAGTACGTGAGGAAATATATTTATGTGAAAATACTTTATAAGATATAGCTGCCTTGATACATTGCTGCTTCAGAATCCCTATATGTGTGGGGACAGGTGCCCTGTCTAGGAATCTTGCCAGCACTTATCTTGATAAATGTGCCCCAAAGACTCTATTGTCCTTTTGAAGTTTCTCAGTTTATTCTCATGGTTTTCCATTACAAAGCTAACAAAGTTGCCTTGATGTGTATATTTTACTTTTCATGTTTTCTTTATTTTCGTGTGTTTTTGTCAGCTGTTTAAAAGAGTTTTTATTTTTATTTTTGTATTTAAAACATTTGTTCTGGTTTGATAGTGTTTTCATGATTACAATATTCTTCACAGTTGAGCACATTCTACGTTCATAGATGAGATCTGAAAAAACAAGATATATACTGCTCCATTGTTTATAATAGTTAGTCAATTGCAAAAACAAATTGTTTTGAATTTCTCCATTTTTATATTGTTGCCGTAAAGTTTTTTCTGCAAGATACAATGTTCACAAATGAGTGTGAATGTGGCCACTGTGTTGAACAATAACAAACATTCTGCTATCTGTAAAAAAGTAACCAGATTTGACTTTTGATCAGAACCATGCAGAGTAATAACAATATCGCAAATATTTTATGTATCTATTACTTCAAGTAATGCCAGTTTCCATACCAAGACTATGAAACTGGAATCTAGATTTTTATGTATCCGAAATATATACATAATTAAAGTGAATGTAAATTTTGATGCTAAAGTGCCCGGTTTTTAAAAATTTGAATAAAAACAGGGGCACTTTAATTCATCAAAATTTACATTTCACTTGTGCTGTGAAAAAAAAAACTTACCTTTTAATCTTGACAGCAGCTCCAGCTTCCTCCACCCGTCGCAAAGCCTCTTTCTGGGTCTAAAATGATGAATCCAGCTTCCTCCAATCACGGCATTGAATCAGACACTGATTCCCCCTGGGGGAAGCCGTGATTGGAGGATGACCTATCCATCATTTCTGACATCAGAAATGGCTTGTGACGACCGGAGGAACCGGGAGCTGCTGTCAAGTTTAAAAGGTATTTCTTCACAACACGAGTGAAATGTAAATTTTGATGAATTAAAGTGCCCATGTTTTTAATCGAATTTTAAAAACCGGGCACTTTAGCATCAAAATTTACATTCACTTTAACAATATCATATATGTCTATACATTTTAAATACTGTATTTTAGATATGTATGAGTCCACAATATAAAAAACATAATTGAATATAAGGTTTCTTTGAAACTAGTGTCAATATATAACTTAGTTCCCCTACTATCCAAACCTCATTCCTTTAAGGAAAATAGAATATATATATATGAGATATATCAGAAGTTACATCTCTCAGTGCTGACCAGTAGATCAAAGGTATTTTTATAGATTTTCCTTTTCCCTAAAGGAATTGTGATAACAAGACCTTAAAGTTACAATAAATGTGTTTCATACAAGTATATACTGTGCTTTAAAAAATAGCTATTTTGGATGATTATATTTAAATTCAGCTGAAAAAAATATTTAATTTATAGGGGGATATTTATCAAAGCCTCAATTATGCTGCATTCGCCGGCACCAATACGCTCGCCTAATATCGCCTAACATTGCGGCCGCGGACCTGAATATGATCTCCATATTTATAAAAAAAGCCGGCAAAAAGCTATAAAAAAAAAAAAAAACTAGCCGACACTAAACTACCAATGGCCCTTAAAAGGTCCTTTTGTGGAACATTGCCCCAAAGTAATCAGCTCTTTTACCTGTAAAAAAATACAAACATCCCCCAACAGTAAAACCCACCCAACCAACCCCCCCAAATAAAAAGCCTATCTAAAAAACCTAAGCTCCCCTTTGCCCTGAAAAGGGCATTTCTATGGCCATTGCCCATAAAAGGGCATTTAGCTCTTTTACCTGCCAGGTTCCTGGTAGAGCGCTTCTCTTTGTATGCAAATTAATACGACCCTGGGGAAGTCTCCCTATGGGTGATGGGGGAAACCAGATGTGGACTCTTTGCCCAGTGTGCTTAGAGGAATGTGGCTTCACCTCACTGAAGAGGCAAATAGGAGGCCGAAACGATTGTCTGGGGTTGTCATGTTCCTTGTTCAGAGGAGAATTGCCTGGTATTTTGGGGCTGGACTGACCTTAATTGGCAGGATCAGACTGATATACTTAAGGAAAGTTTTCCTTTATGAAAAGCACACTGGTGTAAAAGAGGCTGCTTGCGGGTGGTAAATCGCCATAGAACTAGCTAATGAGCTGTTGTTCATTCCTGGTAGAGCACTTCTCTCTTTGTATGCAAATTAATATGACCCTGGAGAAGTCTCCCTATGGGTGATGGGGGAAACCAGACTTGGACTCCTTGCCCAGTGTGCTTAGAGGAATGTGGCTGCACCTCACTGACAAGGCCCATAGGAGGCCTAAACGATTGTCGGGGTTGTCATGTTCCTTTTTCAGAGGAGAATTGCCTGGTATTTCGGTGCTGGACTGACCTTACTTGGCGGGATCAAACTGATATACTTAAAGGGCCACTAAATCCAAACTCTTTCTTTCATTATTCAGATAGAGAATAGAAATTTAAACAACATTACAATTTACTTCCATAATTTATTTTGCTTCATTTGTTAAATATCCTTATTTGAAGAAAAAGCAATGCACATGGCGAGCCAATCACATGATGCTTCTATGTGCAGCAACCAATCAGCAGCTAGTGAGCATATCTAGATATGCTTTTCATCAAAGAATATCAAGAGAATAAAACAAATGAGATAATATAAGTAAATTAGAAAGATGTTTAAAATTGCATTCTCTTTCTAAATCATAAAAGAAAAAATGTGGGTGGCGTGTCCCTTTAAAGGGACAGTCTACACCAGAATTTTTATTGTTTTAAAAGATAGATAATCCCTTTATTACCCATTCCCCAGTTTTGCATAACCAACACAGTTATAATAATATACTTTTAACCTCTGTGATTATCTTGTATCTTAGCCTCTGCAAACTGCCCCTTTATTTCAGTTCTTTTGACAGACTTGCAATCTAGCCAATCAGTGCCTGCACCCAGATAACTTCACATGCATGAGCACAGTGTTATCTATATGAAATACGTGAACTAACACCCTCTAGTGGTGAAAAACTGTTAAAATGCAATCTGAAAAGAGGTGGCCTTCAAGGTCTAAGAAATTAGCATATGAACCTCCTAGGTTAAGCTTTCAACTAAGAATACCAAGAGAACAAAGCGAAATTGGTGATAAATGTAAATTGGAAAATTGTTTAAAATTACATACTCTATCTGAATCATGAAAGTTTATTTTGGCCTAGACTGTCCCTTTAAGGCAAGTTTTCCTTTGTGAAAAGCACATTGGTCTAAAAGAGGCTGCTTCCGGGTGGTAAATCGCCATAGAACTAGCTAATGAGCTGTTGTTCGTTCCTGGTAGAGCGCTTCTCTCTTTGTATGCAAATTAATATGACCCTGGGGAAGTCTCCCTATGGGTGAGGGGGAAACCAGACATGGACTCCTTGCCCAGTGTGCTTAGAGGAATGTGGCTGCAGCTCACTGACGAGGCCCATAGTCGGCCGAAACGATCATCTGGGGTTGTCTTGTTCAGAGGAGCATAGTCTGGTATTTCAGGGCTGGACTGACCTTACTTGGCGGGATCAGACTGATATACTTAAGGAAAGTTTTCCTTTGTTAAAAGCACACTGATCTAAAAGAGGCTGCTTCCCGGTGGTAAATCGCCATAGAACTAGCTAATGAGCTGTTGTTCGTTCCTGGTAGAGCTCTTGTCTCTTTGTATATATATATATATTCTACTAAGCGAAAAACATAGGAATGGGAATTGTCCCTTTATGTTTCTTTACTGCCCAGAACCTTAATATATCTGATATTAAGTTTTGCATATCTATTCATAAAAAATCAGAAATAATATGCATGCATCCTGTTCAAATATATGTTGCAAGATCAGACACAATATCTTAAAAAAAGTTTAGGTTGTATCTCCAGGGAAAGCATTTTCCATTTGTAAACATCCTGGATCCTGCCTGTGCAATTTGCCATTAGCTATTTTTCTATTTATAGATAGCTTAGATTGCTTAGTCGCAACCCTTTAGTAATTCCCAATCTCTGAACATTTTATCTCATTTGTAAATGTCTCTTTATTTTTGGCATCTGTGCATATTATTTTTACTTAAAAATTCACACAAATCCTCTCTTTTTTTCTAATAACATCACTTCATTCTATGAATCTATCCAGCTATCTTAATCTCTTTCTCTCTCCTGCAGTGATCAAGTACAATCTAATCGGACACTAATCCTCAAGTATTTTATCAGGGTAAAATTTCAATATATTAAGTTGTATCTTAATCAAGCAACTTTACAAATAAAAAAAATGATGTAATTAGATTTTCCCATGTTCTGTTGATAACCTCAAAGATTGTGCATTTGCATTTTATTTATTTTTTATATGGGAACTACAACATTTACATGCAAGCACTCATACATAAATGCAAATGTTCAGTGCAAGTGAAAATAGACTACTACTATGACAAATAAAGATTAAAATATTGTTAAAAGAAAATTTGTCTGTAGACAGTACTACACATATCAAATATTGAAAACCTCTAACCAATTACATCTGAATTATTAAAGAGACACTGAACCCAAATTTTTTCTTTTGTAATTCAGATAGAGCATGCAATTTTAAGCAACTTTCTAATTTACTCCTATTATCAAATTTTCTTCGTTCTCTTGCTATCATTATTTGAAAAAGAAGACATCTAAGCTTTTTTTTGGTTTCAGTACTCTGGACAGCACTTTTTTATTGGTGGATGAATTTATCCACCAATCAGCAAGGACAACCTAGGTTGTTCACCAAAAATGGGCCGGCATCTAAACTTACATTCTTGCATTTCAAATAAAGATACAAAGAAAATGAAGAAAATTTGATAATAGGAGTAAATTAGAAAGTTGCTTAAAATTTCATGCTCAATCTGAATCACGAAAGAAAATTTTTGGGTACAGTGTCCCTTTAAATTAATTAAAACATTAAAATATAATTAGTATCTTTTTATTTATAACAATGCTAAACATAACATTCTAACAAATGTATATTTTTTTGTCTACTGAATGAAAAAAAATGTACTTTCATGCCAGCTTAAGTTGTGAGCAAAAAGGAATTGTTCTGTTATAAGTTTTTTTTGTTGGCTGGTGAAGTACAGGAACTATGAAAGACAAAAGTCCAGTGCCTAACCCATAATGCATGCTAGGGCAATTTCTCCTAATAGATTAGATTAGCAAAAGGCTATAACAAAGGTACCAGTCTTCTATAAACAAGACAGCAGCCATTTCATAACTAATATCACCAAAACAAATATCCCTGAACATTTGTTTTGGTCATCTTAGAAAGACTACCAATGTATTTGAAAGGAAAGAAGCATTATGAGCATTTCCACATTAGAGATAGGAAAGAATGAAGCAAGAGGAGCAGGTGTGTATCTACAGAAAATTAAGGTGATTTACTGGCTGATACAGTCAAGTAAAATCCCTGTTTGTGCATTAATTGACAAAGGAATGAAACCACTTATTTCTATATGTGTCAGGCACCACCAGTCAGAGATTCCACCCCTACCCCATGACTGCTCATCAACGTCAGGTGTAAATTCACTTAGGCTGGGGTAAAGTTTGGGATAGGTACCTGAATAGTAGAGCCAGAAGCCGGATACAAAAAGAATACTAAACAGCCAAAGGTCAATATCAGGAGGGTAGCAGTTAACAAACCACTAGGAAGAGAATAGTCAATCACAATACAGGTAAATAAATAACCACAGGAGCAGCAAGGTACCAGAGACAAGTCAAAAGAATGGTCAGTAAACAATCTAAGGTAAGGATCCAAAAAACAGCAACTGCAGGAACAAACACATAACTTTATAATTGATCAAATTGAACAGAAAGTTATGAGTTTATATAGACATTGCAAATAGCCCGCAGCTGCAGATAGGTTGAACCTTAGAGAAGAGTTATAACACTGAGACCAGCCACTGCCCCAGACTACATATGGCGCACAGGTTAAGTAACTGCCTAGCAAGTAGAAGAGCCCAGTTCACCTGCAGGCATGACGTATGTTATTGTTAGCAAAAAGAAGGTTTAAATACCCCAGATTTCTTCACGTTAATGACAACCAGAGGTGTAAAAATCACAGATTTTTCAATTGTTGTTATGCTATTACCAATACCATGACATTTCTATATCTTTTTCAATCATGAAATCCTAGTTTATGTGCAGTTTGTTACAACCAAGGAGTTAAGGGTGTATTCAAACCAAGAATCTTCTCTATTAAAGTCAAAGTATTCAAATGCTTGCATCACTTGAGCTCTAAATGCCTTTGTTGGTTTAGGGCAACAAAGAAAACCAGTATAAACTATTATAAAAGAGGAAAACAAAATATGGTTACAAGTGAGAAGGATTAAAATTACATAGGCTGGGATTTAACAGCAACCTCCCAGCAGACAGTTCAAAGGCCAAGAACAGTCTGCAACTCTAAACACTTAATACATTCACTGCTTTCAATGTTAGACTTTCAGAAACTTCTGTCATGCATAGTAAAAGATACACACACTCTTATACAAATAATGATTTATTAAAACAAGGAAATGTCTGAACCAGAAAGAAATATTTCTTTATTTTGATAAGCACCATGGTGGTGTGGGAGACAGGAGACTGGAGGATATCCTTTAACACAGCCTTATGGCACCATCAAGCCAATTACATGTCTATCTAGCAACAGCATTTTTCATTTGAAGATGAATTTAAGTTAATAAGTTGTGTTCTGGCCCCAGAGTAAGCAAAACATTCTAATGTGGCCCCTAATGATTAAAATGCTGATTACCTATGCTATAAAAGAACAAGTCTTAACTCTACATGAAGCAACATTTTTAACAATAGAGATAACTGATACTAAAAACTGAACTAAAGCAGCTCATTACCCACATGTTGTCAAGACTGGTTGATGAAGATATGCATAGTATATCTATGCATATTATATGCATTTAAACATATTATATTGTTACAAGAGAAAGCATAATTGTTCCCTGCACAGCAATAAGTATGCAAGCAGTCTAAATATTTATGCTCTATATAAAGGAAAACATATGTTAGTACCAAAATAAATGCAAGAATAATGTTCACAGACTTTACAATGTGCAGACCTTAGAGCTGCATATATACATATATACACATAAAGGCTCCATTAAAAATCTGCAAACTATAAATTCTTTAGTAGACACAAAATGAATACAGATTTTTCAGATCATTGGGTCTACTGATAGCTTTTTGCTTTGTTCATTAAAACATGAAGTAGCTAATCTACTTTTGGGTAGCAAATATATACTGATTGGCAATAAGCATACATAACATTTCACCAAAACATTACACATTGTACATGTCCCTTATATTGTGTTTGAAGGATCCCTGATTGACTAGATATTGAAGATGTTAGCAGTCCCTAAGTAATAAGGTGTAATATTTATTGATTGATTTATTAATCATATTTGATGTACTACATGTTTTGTCTAGAATCATATAATAGCTGCACAGTAGTGAAGGTATAGTTTAAGTCTCACTATTTAAAGTTAAAGGGACATTCCAGACAAAATTTAACTGCACATAGATGAATTACATATTTGAATAGAAACATATTTGTAATATACATGTATTCTGCTTCTAGTAAAAGTTATAACTGTTTTAGTGTAAACATTTTTCTCTGCACGTGCATGTGAAGCATAGCTAAATATTCTCTGTGCACCAGCATTGTAAATACTGCAGCTGCTCAGAGCACCAGTGGGGCATGTATCATGTCAGCAATTAACAAATTGAGTCATTAACAGATTGTACAAGCACCTTAGGTTTTCTGAGCAAGTGCTGTGTTTAAAATACTGGTGCACAGTGCATACTTAAATACACACTTGAAACAGCTATAGCTTTTATTGGAAACATTTTTGCTAATACATCTATTTTACAAAAATGATTCTATTCAAAACTGTGGATTCCAATTTTGGCTGGAATGTCCCTTTAAGCACTGTTCAGGTGTGCTTGTAACTTTGCATTGTGTTGTTAAAGATGCCCCTGCAGCTCTTCACAGATCACGCACACAGTAACATTCACAAACAGTAATAGAAACCTAGAAAACCCAAGCGAGTAAAAGGCCTATCAACTTCATAGTATCACCACTAAATTAGGCACACATAGAAGTATGATACACTCATGAGAATGAAGCACCAGCCTTTCTCAGCGTAATGGCAGTTCTTTGGCTATCTGTCTGTAAGGGTATATTTCTAGAAAATCCCACTGATTCAGGAACTTACACCTAAATGGGAAATCTTTCTATTGTGTATATGAAAGAGCAATACTTAAACAAGTATAGAAAATGTAAAAATATGAAAGTGTAAAACTGAGTCCAGAGACTCACACAAAAAAGTTGATTTTATTCAGCTGAGGAAAATATATTGGAGACATTCAAATTTTGATTGTGCAGTAAAATGTTTTAACTAGCACTTCCTCTTAATTTCCACACAGTTTGAGTATGTATAGAATTAGATATCAATAGAT
The DNA here is from genome assembly GCF_027579735.1 of Bombina bombina. Taxonomy (NCBI): domain Eukaryota; kingdom Metazoa; phylum Chordata; class Amphibia; order Anura; family Bombinatoridae; genus Bombina; species Bombina bombina. Next base: position 801,176,936 of record NC_069501.1, on the reverse strand, counting down.
CAGAGTTTTATTAAAACTAAGAAGGTATTTCTCAACCTAATTTTAGATATTTTTTTAATTGAAGGTGTCACGTTTGCGCCCGAGCAATAAGGGGTTTATCCCCGGGTTTGCAATCGTCTGGCTATTAGAAATTGAAAGTAAACGCAATTGCTTGAGCACAATCACAATTTACACTAGAATAATTACCGCAAAAACAATAAAATGTGCATAAAATACGTCACAAGGTATAGTTACACTTATAATAACACCATATAATGAAAATTATTTAAAAGAAATATTGCACATAAAAGGCTAAAAAATATGAGATCTCAGGTGTTAGAAAAAAAGGCAGGCATAGGGCTTTAACATTGAGATACATACATATGCATGTCTAAAGACGCATATATATATATATATATATGTTTATATTTATTGACAGACATATATACACACATAAATACATATTTACACATACAGTATATAGACATATATATAGAAGTGCATTGGAGCCTTTTGCATTTAAGTAGAAGAAAACATGTTAAAGCATATTTATGCAATATTCATTTTTAATAAAGGTTTTAACTATGTATTTACTGTAAATATGTCACATTCCAATGTTCTACCCATATCAGAATATGTTCTTTATTTCTAAGTAGATATTCCTATATATACATCTGTACATTTCTATACCTACATATAATCATGTGTATATATATATATATATATATATATATATATACTGTATATATATATATATATATATATATATATAGGTGTAGAAATATATTGTACCAAAAAAATCATATATATGTAGAAATATGTATTTATGAATAAATAGAACATATTCTGTTATTGAAGAACATTGGAATGTGAAATATTCATATTTTCATGTTGGGTTAGCGAAAATGACAATATACAATCGGGTTTGTGCGAGAGTGTGGCGTTAGGTTTTTTTCCACTTTTTTCCATTGACTTCTATGGGGGAATATGTGAATGTGCACGTGATATTCTAACTTCGTTTTTTTGCACTTGTTAGGTTAGTGCAAGAGACATAACAGTTTACTTTCAACTCTTAATATGAGCGTAACCTGACAAAAGCAAAAAGCTTACTTCTAGTGTAAATTACGCTTGAGCTGAAGCGTTAATTTGAGCTTCACTTGTAATCTGGCCCCATGTATTTAAATTGCTTGTTATCGAAATAAAGATATTTTTTACTTTTGAATTGTTATTTTCTGTTTGGAAGATTTTGTGTTTAATAATATACAATAGAAGAAAGTAGCTGCGGCTTTTTAGTTTTACCAAAGTGTATATTTTTTCAGGTTTACACCATGTAAAACAATTTTCTTTTAATGGATGGCTTTTGTAATATTGATTTTGTCTAGCTTCTATAAGTTCACACTGTACAGAATGTGTTTTACTTCTAATATTGCGACTAGGGATGGGCTTTGGGATGTGTTTATATTCAAATTCGAATGTTAGAACTAATGTTATTGTAGAAATTCGATTTATATAATAGAATGTTGACAAGAACGAATATTCTTAAAAATTCTATTATCAAATCTTATTTATATTTTTTAAATGTCATTTTCGAATTTGAATGTCACTTTCGAATTCGAATGCATTTGAATTCAAATGTGACATTCGAATGTCACATTCAAATATTACATTTATAAAACACAGTTGTAGACTAGAAATATTATTTTGAATTCAAATGCTAATTTGAATATTAAATTAATAAAATACTGTATTAGACTAGAAATACTATTTCAAATTAGAATGTTACATTCAAATTTGAATGTAGCATTCAAATTCGAATATTACATTTATTAAACACAGTTGTAGACTAGAAATACTATTTTGAATTTGAATGTTACATTAAATTTGAATGTCACATTCAAATTTGAATATTACATTTAAAAAACACAGTAATAGACTAGAAATACTATTTTGAATTTGAATGTTACATTCAAATTCGAATGTAGCATTCAAATTCAAATATTACATTTATTAAACACAGTTGTAGAATAGAAATACTAGTATGAATTTGAATGTCACATTTGAATTCGAATATTACATTTAAAAAACACAGTATTAGACTAGAAATACTATTTTGAATTTGAATGTAACATTCAAATTAAAATTTAGCATTCAAATTTGAATATTACATTTATTAAACACAGTTGTAGACTAGAAATACTATTTTGAATTTGATTGTTACATTCAAATTCGAATGTCACATTCAAATTCGAATATTACATTTAAACATTTAATGAATACATAGCTAAACATTCTATTATTCGAATGAATATTTTCAAATTGTATTGAAAAATTAGAAAATGAAAATACGAAAATAGAATGTTAGAATGTTAAATAAACATTTGAAATTCGATATGAATAAACGATTGTATCAAAATTCATTTTAAATTTCGAATGTTTAGAAACATTCACCCATCCCAAATTGCGACTGCACTGTACCAAACGTGTTCTATTTTAATAATACATTTGTTACAGTTTAGCCGTAATATTAGAGATAAAATAGTATAAAAGAATAAAAAACACATTCAAATTGACATGAAACAAAATTTTAAACAACTTTCCAATTTACTTCTATTATTTAATTTGCTTCCTTCTCTTGTTATCCTTTGCTGAAAGTTTTATGTATGAGGTAAGCTCAGGAGCAGCAAAGAACCTAGGTTCTAGCTGCTGATTGGTGGCTGCATATATATACTGATTGTCATTGGATCACCCATGTGTTCAGTTAGAAACCATTAGTGCAATGTTGCTCCTTCAGCAAATGATACAAAGAGAATGAAGCAAATTTGATAATAGAAATAAAATTGAAAGTTGTTTAAAATTATATGTTCTACCTCAATCATGAAATATATTTTTTGGGTTTCATGTTATGAAAAATACATGGTTACTGTCTGCTATTGTATATTTGTTTTGTTTTTTTTATTATGGGAGGTGTCGTTATGAATATGATGATATTATGGAGGATTTTCAAAGTCATAATGGATATTTTCAGTAGAAGGAGATCACAGCATTGAGTACAGGTGGAGAGGGGGAATAGGCTTATTTGAAGTGGGTAAAGTCAGGTTTAAGGTTATTTGGGTGGGAAGATCTGGAAAGAGAGGTTTATGATTTTGATTATTGTGCTGCAGTTTGGAGGATGGGATGAGTGCCAGTTCAGATTAAATTACTGTGGTTGGCTTAATCAATGTGGGGAATAACTTATTTTTTATCATTATAAAAATGAACTCTCTCATTAAGTGGTTTTCTAAAGAAAAAGCCGTTGTAGACAAAATATATCAAGTAGACAATCTTTTTTGTGTTGCTTCAAAAAAAATAAACAATTGCATTGTCAGAATAATATTGCTATTATGTTGCAGCAGCTCTCATAGAAAGAAGAAACTATTGCTATTAGCTGGAAGCTGACACTGTTTGTAGTGAGGAATATCATTCCAAGATTATAAGCCCTGAACTTTCTAATATGATCTAAAATCAAGAAGGATTACGGTAAGTAGAACTCATTTGGTGAATCTCAGCTATAGAATAGTTAAGCATTTTGTTGGTGTTTAGAGATCAACATGTGCAAAAATTACTGATATTAATTTTAACTTTTTTTTTTTTTTTTTTAAGCCACTGTGAATATGAACATAGCAGTTTAACTTTTATAAATAAATAAACAAATATATTTCAACATCAACAAATGACTTCTAATGTGAAGCTTTTATCTCTTTTGGGATTTTCATATCATTTAAGCATGAAAACAAAACAGGTTACATTTACATAGCAAAGCTATCCCATTAGAAATCTTCTGAGAATGTGTTAGAATGTATTTTCAGCTTTTGAATTTGTGTGAGAAAAGCCTTAGCAAGTCAGAAAGCAATTTTACCATTGCAAACGTTTATAATGGCTTCAAAAGGGGCTATTGAACGTTCATAATTCCATAGCATTATTCAGAAGGTTTCTGAAATTGTATCTCAAACTTATTATTGCAAAATATATTCTAAATTAAGAAAGTATTCAAGAAATTTCAACTGTCACTGAATGAACTGCACTATTATATTTTTCTCTATGTAACTTGGCTCACCCCATTTTTCTTTCAAAATGTCCATAGGTTGAAAATTAAGGTGTCATTCTCAAATTACTTAAATTCCCTTGAATATTTCTATAATTAGCCCAGGAACATCAGTATATGGACAACTTTTTTTCTATTAAATCATGCTCAATAAAGGAACAAAAAAGAATATTATACAATTGTATTCATTCATTAAAAAAAAAAAATCATATATTTTCTAATTATTATGGGCCAGATTACGAGTGGAGCAATACACAGGTGTAGATTTATCAAACCCCGGCGGACTTTCACTATAGCAAATCATGTCAGCCCTGCATCGCTAAATGCCGACAGCCTATGCTGTCGGCATTACATTACACAAGCAGATCTGGGGAACTGCTTGCTCAATGCCGCCCCCTGCATATTCACGGCCAATTGGCCGCTAGCAGGGGGTGGCAATCAATCCGATTGTATTGCTGCATTTCAGTTCCAATGTGACTGAATTTACTTATAGGTACACCTATATATAGATAATAACGAACATGTTCGTTTGGGTGATTGACAGCTTGAAAGAGGGAGGCAGCATTACACCCTCAAGTGAGTGTATCATGATACATTCATACAGTGTATTCTGCCCATTCAATACAAAGCCAGGTGGATAAATTCCTAAGTCTGGAACCTTGTCTGCATCTTGCTTAATTCATTGGGCCTATAATGTTATCTATAAACAGGAACATGGTAACACTTTGTTTAAAAAAAAAACATTAAAACTCAAAATAAATGCTAGATAGAACAATGTATTCAAACCAAGATTAGCATGAGAATAATATTCAGATTTTTTATTATTATTATTATTATTATTCTGTTTCTCACAATCATAACATTTTCAGTAGATATTTAATTTTGATATTTCATGGATTTTGATTTATTAAAATCTCAAATTGCTTTTGCCGATAAAAAGCATCAGCCATCAAAAAAGCATTTCACATATGGAGCAAGAGAAATTTCATAGTGTCAGCACTGAAAAATAAAATAACAAAAATGACAAGTATAATAGATATATCTTATGTAAAAAATCTAAATATTGTAAGCACTAATTGATAAGCAGGAAGCATATCTATGATTTACATGATTTGGATCTATAATTAAAAAGACTTAAGCAGAAAATTAATATCTCACAGCAAAATAATGTCCATAAATTCCTTGCTTGATATATTGGGATTTAAAAAAATATCTAACACAATTCTTTATCAAAGCACAAACTTGTAAGATGAATTCCATTGAAACAATATAATTGCTTCAAACTAGCCAGAAATGGACATTCTCATGGCACATAAAGCAGGGTTTTACTATGCAGCTCCCCGACATTGCCGCCACTAAATAAACCTATTAACCCCTAAACTTCTAGCCTCCCACATCGCCGCCACTAAATAAACCTATTAACCCTTAAGCCTCTGGCCTCCCACATCGCCGCCACTAAATAAACCTATTAACTCCTAAACCTCTGGCCTTCCACATCCCCGCCACTAAATAAACCTATTAACCCCTAAACCGTGGCCCCACCACATTGCAAAACACTAAATTAAACTATAAACCCCTAAACCCCCCTAACTTTAAATTAAAATTACAATATAACTATATTTAAATAAACAAAAACTTACCTGTAAATTAAAATATAACTAACATTAAACTATTAATTAACCTTACATAACTATTCTAATGAAATAAAAAAATACTACCAATTAAAAAAATCTAAATTACAAATTTAAAAAACCTAACACTACGAAAAAATAAAAAAATCTAAAATTACAAAAATAATAAACACTAAATTATGGAAAAAAACACTAAGCTTACAAAAAATAATAAACTAAATTATCATTTGAAAAGCCAATAGGATTTCAGTAGCTCTCATCCTATTGGCTGATTTGAATTTGAAGAATTAAATCAGCCAATTGGAATGCAAGGTACACCATTTTGAAATGGCTACCTTGCTTTCAAGTTCAGTGCACGGTGGTGACCGTATGAAGAGGATGCTCTGTGCAGGATGGGATCGGCCTCCAGGATAGCTCCGCTCTGTGCTGCCGTGATGAAGATAGAAGACGTCCCCGAGATGGGTGAAGGTGTTGCCGCCTGGATGAAGACCTCTCGTCGCCTGGATGAAGATGGATGTCCGGACTTCAGGAACCGTGAGTAGATATTCTGGGGTTAGTGGGTTTTTTTTTTCATTTTTTTTGGGTGTGTTATTTTTTAATTAGGGCTTTAGACTGAATTTTAAGGACAGTGAAAAAGAGCTAAATGCCCTTTTAAGGGCAAAGCCCATACAAATGCCCCTTTAGGGGCAATGGGTAGCTTAGGGTTTTTTTAGAGTTAGGTTTTTTATTTTGGGGGGTTGGTTGGGTGGTGGGTTTTACTGTTGGGGAGACTTTATATTTTGTTACAGGAAAAAGAGTTGTTTCACTTAGGGCAATGCCCTACAAAAGACCATTTTAAGGGCTATTGGTAGTTTATTTAGGCTAGGGGGTGTTTTTATTTTGGAGGGCTTTTTTATTTTTATAGGGCTATTAGATTAGGCGTAATTGTTTTTATTTTTGATAATTTCGTTTATTATTTTTTGTAAGCTTAGTGTTTTTTATTTTTTGTAATTTAGTGTTTATTACTTTTTGTAATTTTAGATTTTTTAATTTTTTTCGTAATGTTAGGGTTTTTTAACCCCTTAATGACCGGAACATTTTTCAATTTTCTTACCCTTAATGACAATGGCTATTTTTACATTTCTGTGGTGTTTGTGTTCAGCTGTAATTTTCCTCTTACTCTTTTACTGTACCCACACAAATTATATACCGTTTTTCTCGCCATTAAATGGACTTTCCAAATATACCATTATTTTCATTATATCTTATAATTTACTATAAAAAAATTATAAAATATGAGGAAAAAAATTGAAAAAAACACACTTTTTCTAATTTTGACCCCCAAAATCTGTTACACATCTACAACCACCAAAAAACACCCATGCTAAAAAGTTTCTAAATTTTGTCCTGAGTTTAGAAATACCCAATGTTTACATGTTCTTTTGCTTTTTTGCAAGTTATAGGGCAATAAATACAAGTAGCACTTTGCTATTTCCAAACCACTTTTTTTTCAAAATTAGCGCTATTTGCATTGGAACACTGATATCTGTCAGGAATACCTGAATATCCATTGACATATATATATATTTTTTTTAGAAGACATCCCAAAGTATTGATCTAGGCCCATTTTGGTATATTTCATGCCACCGTTTCACCGCCAAATGCGATCAAATGTAAAAAAAAATTTCACGCATTTTGTCACAAACTTTAGGTTTCCCACTGAAATTATTTACAAACAGCTTCGGCAATTATGGCACAAATGGTTGTAAATGCTTCTCTGGGATCGCCTTTGTTCAGAAATAGCAGACTTATATGGCTTTGGGGTTGCTTTTTGGTAATTAGAAGGCCGCTAAATGCCGCTGCGCACCACACATGTTTTATGCCCAGCAGTGAAGGGGTTAATTAGGGAGCATGTAGGGAGCTTGTAGGGTTAATTTTAGCTTTAGTTTAGAGATCAGCCTCCCACCTGACACATCCCACCCCCTGATCCCTCCCAAACAGCTCTCTTCCCTCCCCCACCCCACAATTGTCCCCGCCATCTTAAGTACTGGCAGAAAGTCTGCCAGTACTAAATAAAAGGATTTTTTTATATTTTATTTTAAAAAAAAATGTATTCAGCTGTAATGGAGCCCTGTCTTAGCCCCCAACCTCCCTGATCCCCCACCAAACAGCTCTATAACCCTCCGTGCTACTTAATTGCCGCCATCTTGGGTACTGGCAGCTGTCTGCCAGTACCCAATTTGCCCCCAAAAACAGTATTTTCAAACTTTTCTGTAGTGTAGCAGCCCCCCCTGTCTTCAGCTGTTCTCAGATCGCATCTATTTTATGCCCAAGTTTTTGCGGGCCATTGCCCCAAAGTAATCAACTCTTCTACCTGCCCTTAAAAGGGCTTTTTGCGGGGCATTGCCCCAATGTAATCAGCTCTTTTACCTTTAAAAAAAAGAAATACAATACCCCCCAACATTAAAACCCACCACCCACATACCCCTACTCTAAAACCCACCCAATCCACCCTTAAAAAAACCTAACACTAACCCCCTGAAGATCACCCTACCTTGAGTCATCTTCACCCAGCCGGGCCGAACTCTTCATCCAATCCGGCAAGAAGAGGTCCTCCAAAGGGTCCGAAGTCTTCATCCTATCAGGGCAGAAGAGGACATCCAGACTGGAAGAAATCTTCATCCAAGCGACATCTTCTTTCTTCATCCTTCCGGAGCGGAGCGGCACCATCTTGAAGACCTCCGACACAGAACATCCTCCTTAGCCGACGACTAGATGAAGAATGACAGTTCCTCGAATTCCGATTGGCTGATAGGATTCTATCAGCCAATCGTAATTAAGGTAGGAAAAATCTGATTGGCTGATCCAATCAGCCAATCGGATTGACCTTGCATTTATTGGCTGATCGGAACAGCCAATAGAATGCGAGGTCAATCCGATTGACTGATTGGATCAGCCAATCGGATTGAATTTCAATCCGATTGGCTGATTGAATCAGCCAATCAGATTATTCCTACCTTAATTCCGATTGGCTGATAGAATCCTATCAGCAAATCGGAATTTGAGGGATGCCATCTTGGATGACATCATACAAAGGAACCGTCATTTGTCATCTAGTCGTCGGGCAAGGAGGATGTTCTGCGTCGGAGGTCTTCAAGATGGAAGGATGAAGAAAGAAGATGCCGCTTGGATGAAGATTTCTTCTGGTCTAGATGTCCTCTTCTGCCCGGATAGGATGAAGACTTCGGACCCTCTGGAGGACCTCTTCTTGCCGGATTGGATGAAGAGTTCGGCCCGGCAGGGTGAAGACGGCTCAAGTTAGGGTGATCTTCAGGGGGTTAGTGTTAGGTTTTATTAACGGGGGATTGGGTAGGTTTTAGAGTAGGGGTATGTGGGTGGTGGGTTTTAATGTTGGGGGGGTATTGTAGTTCTTTTTTTTACAGGTAAAAGAGCTGATTACTTTGGGGCAATGCCCCGCAAAAAGCCCTTTTAAGGGCTGGTAAAAGAGCTGATTACTTTGGGGCAATGGCCCGCAAAAGGCCCTTTTAAGGGCTATTTGTAATTTAGTGTAGGGTAGGGAATTTTATTATTTTGGGGGGCTTTTTATTTTATTAGGGGGATTAGATTAGATGTAATTAGTTTAAAATATTGTAATTTCTTTTTTATTTTCTGTAATTTAGTGGTTTTTTTGTAATTTAGTTTATTTAATTTAATTGTATTTAATTGTAGGTAGTTTAGGTAATTTAATTATAGAGTAGTGTTAGGTGTAATTGTAACATAGGTTAGGATTTATTTTACAGGTATATTTGTATTTATTTTATCTAGGTATTTATTAAATAGTTATTAACTATTTAATAACTATTGTACCTAGTTAAAATAAATAAAAAGTTGCCTGTAAAATAAAAATAAATCCTAAAATAGCTACAATGTAATTATTAGTTATATTGTAGCTATATTAGAGTTTATTTTACAGGTAAGTATTTAGTTTTAAATAGGAGTCATTTATTTAATTATATTAATTTTATTTACATTTTTAAAAATAGATTTAAGTTAGGGGGGTGTTAGGGTTAGACTTAGGTTTAGGGGTTAATAACTTTATTATAGTAGCGGTAACATTGGGGTCGGTAGATTAGGGGTTAATAATTGTAGGTCGGTGTCGGCGACATTGGGGGGGCAGATTAGGGGTTAATAATGTTTAACTAGTGTTTGCGAGGAGGGAGTGCGGCGGTTTAGGGGTTAATACATTTATTATAGTGGCGGCGATGTCCGGTTGGCAGATTAGGGGTTAATAAGTGTAGTTAGGTGGTGGCGACGTTGGGTACGGCAGATTAGGGGTTAATAAATATAATGTAGGTGGCGGCGATGTCCGGTCGGCAGATTAGGGGTTAAATAATTTTATTATAGTGTTTGCGATGTGGGGGGGCCTCGGTTTAGGGGTTTATAGGTAGTTTATGGTTGTTAGTGTACTTTTTATCACTTTAGTTAAGAGCTTTATGTTCCTGCGTTAGCCCATAAAACTCTTAACTACTGACTTTTAAATGCTGTAGGATTCTTGGAGGTAGAGGCTGTACCGCTCACTTCTTCCAAAACTTGTAATACCAGCGTTAGGAAAATCCCATTAAAAAGATAGGATACGCAATTGACGTAAGGGGATTTGCGTTATGGAAAAGTTGCAGAAGAAAAGTGAGCGGTACACCTGTACCTGCCAGACTTGTAATACCAGCGGGCATTAAAAAGCAGCGTTAGGACCCCATAACGCTGCTTTTTAAGGCTAACACCAAACTCATAATCTAGCCAACATTGTTTAAAAACACATATTTTGGGTCATAAAAAAAAATAATTATAATCTTCAACACCAGCAAATAACATGGAATGCCAAAGAATAAGTTATTATTTATGTTAACATATCTTGCTTTGAAAAATGAGTGCTGTAACTAAACATCACAAAATGCTTATATTTAGTTAATATTCAAATTACTAAGAATGTATTTGTCAAACGTGCTTTACAGATGCTGCTGTCATGATTTTAATTTTCTCGCAATTGTAATGATTCTCATTTGCTGTGTGATATAGCGTGTATTTGGACAATAATACAATCAAATATATAAATTACAGAATCCACCCCTAGCCAAGCACTATAAAAGAGAGACGAAGAGAACCTCAATCTATCTAGATCATTGTTTTAAAATTTCCCCCAGTGTAGCATTGTTGGCTATTTTACATGTGTTTTTCCCATGCTCAAAACTAATGCTCCATTTAAAAACATCTTAGGATACTCTGTAAATGACTTATTTTTTATTTTATCACGTTTATTTAGCTGTCAAAGTGTGACTGTAAATATGTTTATATGTATCATGATTTTGGATTGTTCTTTTAACAGGGCAGTATCACAGGAGACCTGTTTCCTGCACTGGTTGTGCTCTTTAGCTCCAGCTGCAGGCAGTTACTTCATCAGTACTGCTATAAATGTTAGCCTCACAGACCACTCCCTGCCCTGACATCATGGTTCTACCTGTCTATTAGTGCCTCTTACCTTACCTGAGTTCCAGTTTTTTTTTTCCTTCTGATTCCTGAATTTGGCTTGCTTCTCTCTTGGATTTCCCTTTTGTTTGATGAAAGATCAGACTGCTATTCTTGTATACTGAACTTGGTATTGTCTCCTGACTACTCTAACAGATTCTCCTTGTATTTGGTATTTTATCAGAATGTTCTCAGGTATCTGACTTTTGGCTTGTCTTCTGGCTATTCTCTCATCACTACCCTTGCACTGCTACCTGTTATCCTATGTTACCATCCTGCATTCTCTGGTATCCTGCTACTGTACCCAACTCTTGCAGGGGATGCCTGCCAAGCACTGATATCCTGGTTCAGTGCCTAGTGCTAAAGAGGACACTTTCCAAGTTCCAGTCTCCAACTACTGCATTCAAGCTCTGCAGAGGATATCTGCCAAGTGCCAGTCTCTAGCTACTGCACCCAAGCTCTTCAGAGGGTGCAATAAAGTTCCTGTACCCAAGCTCTGCAGAGGGTGTTTGTCAAGTTCCTGTATCCAGTTTCTGTGCCCTAGATCTATAGAAGGTGTCTGTCAAGTACCACTCTCCAGTTTCTGCTTCCAAGTTCAGCAGGTGGCATCTGTTACATACCAGTATTCTTTGGCCTCAAGTGAGCATTTCAGTCTTTGGCCTCAAGAAGGCATTCCTGCCTTTGGCCTCAAGAGGGCACTCCTGTCTCGTCCTCAAGTGGGCACTCCTGTCTCGGCCTCAGAGTGGGATTTCCAGTTCCTGGCCCTATCATGAGCATTACATCCTATTCCAGCTCTGGAGTGGTTGCACCTGCTCATCTATCCTGCTTCCAGTTTCTGATCCTTCAGTGTCCTATACAATAAACTTGCATTGACTGTCAGTTTCTTCACCTATTTCTAAAAGGGGAAGTTCTATTGAGAAGTCCATCTCACTGGCCCCTTTTAGTGCACAAGATAGCCCTAAGTTCGACACCTTAACTCATGAGCAAAAAAAACCCTGAACCTGCAGTTCCTTATATATGGTCCTATGATAAGTATGGGGTTTTTTGTCAGTGATCCATTAATAAGTTCTTGGTGGTGAAAAACAAAGGAAAATTTGTGATTATGGTCACACCAACATTGAAAACTACTCATTACAGACCTTTACTCTCTCAATAATAATCAAGTGATAAATTGTAATTAACCCTTCAATTACTTGATTCAATATTAAATTAATAAGTGTAAAGTTTTAGTGTCCATAAAGCAATGTGCTCTGCCTTATTGTAACCTAGGTTTCTTACTCTGCTAATGCCAATTAGAAATTAGGAACTGTTATAAATAGTTGACTAGAGTGTGCAGCCAGTGACTGTGTTGAACATAACATAGATAGTAAAGTAGGGGTACACCTCACACCCTCATTAGATGACATATTTGGCTTGAACTATACACCTATCAAACACACTATAATAAGAGACCTTTCATCTTGAGGCTCTAAAAAATTATTGTGGCTGGGACGCATAGACATCATCAAAATGAACGTATTCCCACAAATTCTTTACCTCCTTCAAACCCTACCAATCCCTATGCCCAAGGCATTTCTCCCTTCATTACAAAAAGGATTTAGCGAATTCATATGGCTCAAAAAGACGCCCAGAATAAACAGATTAATAATGTAAACTTCCAAAACACAAGGGGGTCTTGGAGTGCCGAATCTCGCTGCTTACCACCAGGCCATCTTTCTACAGAGATTGGTAGACTGGAACATCCATTTCGAGTATAAAAGACGGGTCCCACTGGAACACCTAATAATGGGCAGGCCACATTTAGGGAGATTGTGTTGGAGCAATCCAAATCTATTTAAAAAAATCAGAACAGACAACCCAATGATCCAGGAGACTTACCAGACATGGGAACACACAGTCAACACAACACACTGTATATTATAAATTCCTTCACCACTAACATCCTTGATAGAAAATGGAGATTTTATAGTGAGACCTTTCTCCAACCAAACCACGGTAAACACATCCAATAGGGATTTCACAATCCATACACTAACCAACAATGAATCTCTACTCTCTCAAACAGAACTAATCTCAAGGGGAGATGACTGTTTTACCAACTGGTTCACCTACTGACAAACAATCCACTTCATAACCAAACATATAGCTTACAGAAATATGGTCAGTCCCCTGACCAATTTTGAATCCCTTTGTGTCCAAAACCCACCTCTGAGACATACATTATCAACTATATATAAAATCTTTACACAAACGCCACTGGGTTACATACCTCCATATCTAGAGAGTTGGGAACGGGATCTAGGAGTCATAATACTACCCCAAACAAGTACATTACTGTTTTAGGCCATGATGAGATCCTGAATTTCATCCTCTATCCTGGAAATTAATTACAAATTGATAAATAGATGGTATCTCACCCCGAGGAAAATACATCGCTTATTCCACACCCAAAGCAACAAATGCTGGCGTTGTGGCCACGTGAACAGTCATACAGCTCACATGTGGTGGTGGTGTAACACTTTTCAGAATTTCTGGAGAGATGTGATCTCAGAGGTAGAGACCATACTAGAAACTCAATTGCCACTTGACCCCTTGGTGTGGCTTCTGCACAAACCTCCCCTAACTATTAAATATAAACCATACATATGCCTATTTAACATTTTAACTAATGGAGTTAAAATTCTGATAGCCAAAAACTGGAGAAGCAAGGAAGCACCAACTATAGACATGTGGATCCAGAAAGTTTCAGAAATTATAGAATTAGAAGAATATTACTATCTTAAATACGAAAAAATGGATTCTTATGCAGAGCTCTCACAGCTTTGGACTAACTATGTTCAGCACAGAATCAAAAGAAACGATTAATGGCTAAGGGTTATATATAACTGGTTTTGGGAGTTTAAAAATAAAAAGGGTGATTTGTTTTTCATTGATTGGGGTGTGGGCGGACCGGGACCTAATGTTTTCTGAATGTTTAAATGTTGAAATATATTACATCAGGTGGATACTGACTATTTGACTATCAGTACACCTCTTCCTTAGATAGGATAACCTACAAACGGACTTTCAAATGGACTATCCGACCACTAAGTGGATACTAAGTAGCCCTGGAGGGAATTTTTCATGACTCAGTCTTGCATACCTTCGGGAATAGGTTGCTGCTGTCCAGCATTGAAAAGCTTTAGGCTCTATTACAGTTAACCATAACATTTACAGCTATTGTTGTACTTTGCACTCCGGAGCTGCGTCTCTGAACTTTTGTAAAACTGATTTGTATACAATAAAGCTGTTTCAAAAAAACAAAAAAAAAAAACATAGACAGTAAAGTAAAAATTATACTTTTAAAATTCAACATTAAATTTTAAACAACATTATTATTTACTTCTATCTAATTTGCTGTATTCTCTTAGTATCCCTTCTGAAAAGCATACCTAGGTAGGTAAAGAAGCAGCAATGCTCTATCTTGGAACTAGCTACTGCTTAATGATTGCACATATATGTATTTTATCATTGACTTACCTAAGGCTTTCCCCAAGTAAACGTAATAATAGAAGTAAAATGGAAAGTTATTTAAAATGGTATGCTCTATCTGAATTATGAAATAAAAAAAAATTGGTTTGCATGCCCACCTAAAGTCTGGAGCCTACACTTCTAACAGGATTTGGAAATGCCACCTTTTTTTGAAAATTAAATTACAGGAAAAGGGGACAACATAAATGTATATATAAAGATAAAACAGTTTTAATTTAAACGTAACTAAAATATATTGGTAGTTATATATACATTTGTTTAAAAAAAAAACTATGTAGGTATTTGAAAATTATTTATTCAATCTGGATAAAGTAAGGAATAATTTGATACTGCTACAAAATCCTTTAATTCAACCTGATAAAAAAACAACAAAAAAAACAGAGAATGTCTTCTGCTTCTATTTAGACAATACTGAGGAAGTGTTATAGCTGTACATTTTACATCTGCATCGGTGGAACTGGAATCGTTACCATTTCTACTTATATTCTATTGTTTTAGACCTTTGAGGGATTCGGGATCATGAATGGCTGTTCACACTATAGGCAGGCAGAGAATAATAATTTGGAAACGTTATGTATTTAACACAGTTCACCACCCACATCTTATCATACTGAGAGTGCTCATTTTCTTTCACAACATCCAATATTGTAGAGTCTGACTTTGCCTCATTAAGTCAAGTGTCCTGTGTCATTGTTCCTCTGGTATACAGCAAATTCCATTCAACTGACAGGCTGAATAGTACAAAATGAAAGCCATACCTATTCTAATGGATTTTGGCAAAATGTAAGCTATTATTAATGTATGATATTTTGTTATTTTGAAAGCTTTTCTTGCACTAAACTATAGAAAATGTATAGTTGGTATATTGTATGTTGCATTTATATTAAATATAAGTCATAAACTCCATCCCACAAAAAGAGGAATACACTTACATTATTTTGCCTTCTCATAAAAATAACCCTTCAATAAATTATTTTCTTTCTCCAATTGACACAAAAGAAGAATTCATGCTGAAGAGAAAAAATGAAAAAGAAAAAAAATGACTGAAAATGTGCTACCTTGATACAATTTTTAAGCCAAGTTTGGGTTAGTTCCTTTTAAGTGGTTATCATAACATTCAGTAGAATGTAGTGTGTACATTGTGTTACATGTACAGTAGATCAATAAGCAGCCAATAGTTATGTGTTAGCTCATCCTCCTTTGAGGATCACAGTGACCACCTTCACTGGAGGCAGTCACAAGGTTTGCCATCATAATTGGGTTTGAAAGCTGTGCATAGTGCAGTATGGGATGTCCCAATGTAATGAGTGTTCAGATACAAAGGTACTGCCTCATTCCTACTAACATGCGGAAGAGTCCCTGTAGAGCCTATAAATGTGCCTCTTTAAAATTTGCATGTAAGGGGAGTCTACATGCTCAAAATGAGGTGTCTTATCTCTATATAATGCAGATGATTTCCCCAAAAATTGAAATGATGTATATCTCAAAGGGAGGGGACTCTAACAGGGTCACTTTCAAACTCTCCAATTGACTTTATATGAAAGGGGAGAATCTGCCATTAGTAGGCAATATAAAAATCACTGTTATATAATGAATGTGCTCACAATATGGTGGCAATAGCAGCAAGTGAGCTAAATCCTCTAAATACAGCATAAAAACACACACAATACTCTTTAAATAAGGGATCTTATAGCTGTATAGGTAGAAGGAGATTGTTATATGTTTGAACCATTTGTCTAATGTGTGTCTAATATTCTGATTTATAAAGGGATCATATCAGTCCTATAAATGGTGCATTCTTTCAAATTAAAGGTTGCATGTTCAGGTAGCTATCAGGTGATCACTGTAGCCACAGTGATCAACAGATCAAGCTATAGAATTCCATATCAATACAAAGAAGAAAAATAGGAGACAATAAAAAACAAGGTGCAAATCACACAAGTTATTTATTACAAATCACGATTAAAAACTCACAAATCTATGATGAATTATAACATTATGTAAGGAAGTTTATGCATTATCATCATTCATTATTCTGTGCTAGTATATGTATTTTTTAAATATAAGTTTTTAAGGAACTGATGTGTAATTATGAATTTTATCATTTGATCAGTTTGTGCTGAGGAATAATTATGTTTTATAAGAGCATTGTTACTTATTTATTAGTACAATACATAGACACGTTTATGCACCTTAACTCCAGCTGCCAGGTCCTGTTTTCTTCCCTTTTAAAGCATAATGGAGTTCTTATTTCCAAAGAAGGTCCTAGTGGCTCTATAAAAGATGGTATCTGTAAGAAGTGGGCAGCCTCTGACGAAGTAGGGAGATCCCCTACGACTTCACGATACCGCAATCAGCTGTTTCACTTAGCCGGCTCATTTGTGTGTGTTCAGCTAGGTTGTGTGTGGCGGACTGTTTTAATGTTTTATTTGTATTTGGGCTTATTTGGCAACCTTGCACAATCTTTAGGACTCGGTCCCCTTCAGTGAGCACAGGAAGTACTTTGCAAACATTCCGCTAGATTTAGAGTTCTGCAGCCAAAGGGGTGCGTTAGCTACGCTTGCTTTTTTTCTCCCGCACCTTTTAAATACCACTGGTATTTAGAGTTCACAGAAGGGCTGCATTAGGCTCCAAAAAGGGAGCGTATAGCATAATTTACCGCCATTGCAACTCTCAATACCAGCGGTGCTTACGGACGCGGCCAGCTTAAAAAACGTGCTCGTGCACGATTCCCCCATAGGAAACAATGGGGCCTTTTGAGCTGAAAAAAAACCTAACACCTGCAAAAAAGCAGCGTTCAGCTCCTAACGCAGCCCCATTGTTTCCTATGGCGAAACACTTCCTACGTCTGCACCTAACACCCTAACATGTACCCCGAGTCTAAACACCCCTAACCTTACACTTATTAACCCCTAATCTGCCGCCCCCGCTATCGCTGACCCCTGCATATTTTTTTTAACCCCTAATCTGCTGCTTCGTACACCGCCGCCACCTACGTTATACCTATGTACCCCTAATCTGCTGCCCCTAACACCGCCGACACCTATATTATATTTATTAACCCCTAATCTGCCGCCCCCAACGTCGCTGCTACCTACCTACACTTATTAACCCCTAATCTGCCGACCGGACCCCACCGCTACTAAAATAAAGTTATTAACCCCTAATCCGCCTCACTCCCTCCTCAATAACCCTATAATAAATAGTATTAACCCCTAATCTGCCCTCCCTAACATCGCCAACACCTAACTTCAAGTTATAACCCTTAATCTGCCGACCGGACCTCACCGCTACTCTATTAAATTTATTAACCCCTAAAGCTAAGTCGCACCCTAACCCTAACACCCCCCTAAATTAAATATAATTTTAACGAAATAAATTAACTCTTATTAAATAAATTAATCCTATTTAAAGCTAAAGACTTACCTGTAAAATAAACCCTAAAATAGCTACAATATAAATAATAATTATATTGCAGCTATTTTAGGATTAATATTTATTTTACAGGCAACTTTGTATTTATTTTAACCAGGTACAATAGCTATTAAATAGTTAAGAACTATTTAATAGCTACCTAGTTAAAATTACAAAATTACCTGTAAAATAAATCCTAACCTAAGTTACAATTAAATCTAACACATCACTATCAATAAATTAATTAAATAAAATACCTACAATTATCTACAATTAAACCTAACACTACACTATCAATAAATTAATTAAATAAAATACCTACAATTATCTACAATTAAACCTAACACTACACTATCAATAAATTAATTAAATAAAATACCTACAAATAAATACAATTAAATAAACTAGCTAAAGTACAAAAAATAAAAAAAGAACTAAGTTACAAAAAAAAAAAATTTTTTACAAACATTAGAAAAAGATTACAACAATTTTAAGCTAATTACACCTACTCTAAGCCTCCTAATAAAATAACAAAGCCCCCAAAATAAAAAAAAATGCCCTACCCTATTCTAAAATACAAATAGAAAAGCTCTTTTACCTTACCAGCCCTTAAAAGGGCCTTTTGCTGGGCATGCCCCAAAGAATTCAGCTCTTTTGCCTGTAAAAAAAAACATACAATACCCCCCCAACATTACAACCCACCACCCACATACCCCTAATCTAACCCAAACCCCCCTTAAATAAACCTAACACTAAGCCCCTGAAGATCTCCCTACCTTATCTTCACCACGCCGGGTATCACCGATCCATCCAGAGGAGCCTCCAAAGTCTTCATCCAAGCCCAAGCGGGGGCTGAAGAAGTCCATCATCGGGCTGAAGAGGTCCATCATCCGGCTGAAGTCTTGATCCAAGCGGGCGCTGAAGAGGTCCATAATCGGGCTGAAGTCTTCATCCAAGCGGGCGGTGAATCAGCCAATCGGAATTAAGGTGGGAAAATTCTGATTGGCTGATGGAATCAGCCAATCAGATTCAAGTTCAATCCGATTGGCTGATCCAATCAGCAAATCAGATTGAGCTCGCATTCTATTGGCTGTTCCGATCAGCCAATAGAATGCAAGCTCATTCTGATTGGCTGATTGGATCAGCCAATCGGATTGAATTTGAACCTGATTGGCTGATTCCATCAGCCAATCAGAATTTTCCTACCTTAATTCCGATTGGCTGATAGAATCCTATCAGCCAATCGGAATTCGAGGGACGCCATCTTCGATGACGTCATTTAAAGGAACCGTCATTCGCCGAGTAGGCGTCGGTAGAAGAGGATGGATCCGCGTCGGCTGAAAGAAGATGGCTTCGCTCCGGATGGATGAAGATTGAAGATGCCGCTTAATAGAAGACTTCAGCCCGATGATGGACCTCTTCAGCGCCCGCTTGGATCAAGACTTCAGCCAGATGATGGACCTCTTCAGCCCTATGATGGACTTCTTCAGCCTCCGCTTGGGCTTGGATGAAGACTTCGGAGGCTCCTCTGGATGGATCGGTGATACCCGGCGTGGTGAAGATAAGGTAAGGAGATCTTCAGGGGCTTAGTGTTAGGTTTATTTAACGGGGGTTTGGGTTAGATTGGGGTTATGTGGGTTGTAATGTTGGGGGGGTATTGTATGGGTTTTTTTACAGGCAAAAGAGCTGAATTCTTTGGGGCATGCCCCGCAAAAGGCCCTTTTAAGGGCTGGTAAGGTAAAATAGCTTTTCTATTTGTATTTTAGAATACAGGGAGTGCAGAATTATTAGGCAAGTTGTATTTTTGAGGATTAATTTTATTATTGAACAACAACCATGTTTTCAATGAACCCAAAAAACTCATTAATATCAAAGCTGAATAGTTTTGGAAGTAGTTTTTAGTTTGTTTTTAGTTATAGATATTTTACGGGGATATCTGTGTGTGCAGGTGACTATTACTGTGCATAATTATTAGGCAACTTAACAAAAAACAAATATATACCCACTTCAATTATTTATTTTTACCAGTGAAACCAATATAACATCTCAACATTCACAAATATACATTTCTGACATTCAAAAACAAAACAAAAACAAATCAGTGACCAATATAGCCACCTTTCTTTGCAAGGACACTCAAAAGCCTGCCATCCATGGATTCTGTCAGTGTTTTGATCTGTTCACCATCAACATTGCATGCAGCAGCAACCACAGCCTCCCAGACACTGTTCAGAGAGGTGTACTGTTTTCCCTCCTTGTAAATCTCACCCTTTCTTGCCAGCCACGCTGTGGAGTACTTGGACACGTGTGATGGAGCATTGTCCTGCATGAAAATCATGTTTTTCTTGAAGGATGCAGACTTCTTCCTGTACCACTGCTTGAAGAAGGTGTCTTCCAGAAACTGGCAGTAGGACTGGGAGTTGAGCTTGACTCCATCCTCAACCCGAAAAGGCCCCACAAGCTCATCTTTGATGATACCAGCCCAAACCAGTACTCCACCTCCACCTTGCTGGCGTCTGAGTCGGACTGGAGCTCTCTGCCCTTTACCAATCCAGCCACGGGCCCATCCATCTGGCCCATCAAGACTCACTCTCATTTCATCAGTCCATAAAACCTTAGAAAAATCAGTCTTGAGATATTTCTTGTCCCAGTCTTGACGTTTCAGCTTGTGTGTCTTGTTCAGTGGTGGTCGTCTTTCAGCCTTTCTTACCTTGGCCATGTCTCTGAGTATTGCACACCTTGTGCTTTTGGGCACTCCAGTGATGTTGCAGCTCTGAAATATGGCCAAACTGGTGGCAAGTGGCATCTTGGCAGCTGCACGCTTGACTTTTCTCAGTTCATGGGCAGTTATTTTGCGCCTTGGTTTTTCCACACACTTCTTGCGACCCTGTTGACTATTTTGAATGAAACGCTTGATTGTTCGATGATCACGCTTCAGAAGCTTTGCAATTTTAAGAGTGCTGCATCCCTCTGCAAGATCTCACTATTTTTGACTTTTCTGAGCCTGTCAAGTCCTTCTTTTGACCCATTTTGCCAAAGGAAAGGAAGTTGCCTAATAATTATGCACACCTGATATAGGGTGTTGATGTCATTAGACCACACCCCTTCTCATTACAGAGATGCACATCACCTAATATGCTTAATTGGTAGTAGGCTTTCGAGCCTGTACAGCTTGGAGTAAGACAACATGCATAAAGAGGATGATGTGGTCAAAATACTAATTTGCCTAATAATTCTGCACTCCCTGTAGGGTAGGTCATTTTTTTTATTTTGGGGGGCTTTGTTATTTTATTAAGGGGCTTAGAGTAGGTGTAATAAGCTTAAGATTGTTGTAATCTTTTTCTAATGTTCGTAAATTATTTTTTTATTTTTTGTAACTTAGTTCTTTTTTTATTTTTTGTACTTTAGTTAGTTTATTTAATTGTATTTATTTGTAGGTATTTTATTTAATTAATTTATTGATAGTGTAGTGTTAGATTTAATTGTAGATAATTGTAGGTATTTTATTTAATTAATTTATTGATAGTGTAGTGTTAGGTTTAATTGTAACTTAGGTTAGGATTTATTTTACAGGTAATTTTGTAATTATTTTAACTAGGTAGCTTTTAAATAGTTCTTAACTATTTAATAGCTATTGTACCTGGTTAAAATAAATACAAAGTTGCCTGTAAAATAAATATTAATCCTAAAATAGCTACAATATAATTATAATTTGTATTGTAGCTATATTAGGGTTTATTTTACAGGTAAGTATTTAGCTTTAAATAGGAATAATTTATTTAATAAGAGTTAATTTATTTAGTTAGATAAAAATTATATTTAACTTAGGGGGGGTGTTAGTGTTAGGGTTAGACTTAGCTTTACGGGTTAATAAATTTTAGAGTAGCGGTGAGGTCCGGTCGGCAGATTAGGGGTTAATACTTGAAGTTAGGTGTCAGCGATGTTAGGGAGGGCAGATTAGGTGTTAATACTATTTATTATAGGGTTATTGAGGCGGGAGTGAGGCGGATTAGGGGTTATTAACTTTATTATAGTAGTGGTGAGGTCCGGTCGGCAGATTAGGGGTTAATAAGTGTAGGTAGGTGGTGGCGGCGACGTTGGGGGTGGCAGATTAGGGGTTAATAAATATAATATAGGGGTCGGCAGTGTTAGGGGCAGCAGATTAGGGGTACATAGGGATAACGTAGGTTGCAACGGTGTGCAGTCGGCAGTTTAGGGGTTAAAAAAATTTATTAGAGTGGCGGCGATGTGGGGGACCTCGGTTTAGGGGTACATAGGTAGTTTATGGGTGTTAGTGTACTTTAGAGCACAGTAGTTAAGAGCTTTATGAACCGGCGTTAGCCCAGAAAGCTCTTAACTCCTAGCTTTTCTCTGCGGCTGGAGTCTTGTCGTTAGAGTTCTAACGCTCACTTCAGCCAAGACTCTAAATACCGGCGTTAGGAAGATCCCATTGAAAAGATAGGATACGCAAATGGCGTAGGGGGATCTGCAGTATGGAAAAGTTGCGGCCGCAAAGTGAGCGTTAGACCCTTTCCTGACTGACTCTAAAAACCAGCGGGCGGCCAAAACCAGCGTTAGGAGCTCCTAACGCTGGTTTTGATGGCTAACGCCAAACTCTAAATCTAGGCGATTGTGTGTACGGCTGTGAGTACAAGAAACATTCCTGGAACTTTGCCACTGCTGACCTTTGGAGGATATTGTTGAGAGACCTATACGGTTTTCAAGTGCCTTATCATACCTCATACTTGTTTGAGGTTATAAATTGTGATTCTTTTTAATCGTGATTTGTAATAAATAACTTGTGTGATTTGACTTACTATGCTTAGAGGAGTTGCGCCTTGTTTTTTCTTGTCTCCTATTATAGCTTTCACCCGGTCTCCAGTGCCGTGATGTATATGAGGCAGCAACTCTAATTCTCTGGTTCTGCTGTTAACCATTGAAATCAGCATATCCTTTTTTCATTTGATGTACTGGTTATGGGCCTCTTTTAAAGTATGTTTTTTGTGAAAGAAGAAAGATAGACCACTTATTTGGAAACAGAAATCTTGCTCTTTTAATTAAGTAGTCCAGTGGTTATCCAGGTTCCATGTTATTTTCATAAAGACAAATTCCTATTCAGGGCATTCAAGTGACTCCAAAAAAGGCTTTTATTATAAAATATACATCAGAGGACCCTTAAATTGAAATTGTGTGTGTGTAGGGGGGGGGGGGGGGCACACTATTTAAATAAGTTTTTTTTTATGTTCTGATCCTTATAGCTGTCAAATATTGTTCATACAACAACAATCACCTGACAGCTGCTGCTGACTTGTTTTTGTTTTGCTGTTTTATAGGTCCTTGTTTCTTTGAACTCATAAAAATGCAGTTATCCAAATAAAAGAAAGAACTGGATCAGTGCAAAACTATCGGTTAGATTACGAGTTTTGCGGTGAGCTGAAAAAGCTGCATTAACAGGTCCTAACGCTGCTTTTTCACTACAGCTGGTATTATGTGTCTTGCAAGTTTAGGGGCACCGCACACTTTTTTTACCTTACCGCAAACCGACTTACGTAAACTTCGTAAACCCTTTTTTCTATGGGACTTCCATAGCGCCGGTATTACAAGTCTGTCCTGGGAGGCCAAAAAGTGAGCGGTACACCCTCTACCTCCAAGATTCCTAACGCATTCTAAAGTCAGTAGTTATGAGTTTTACACTACAACTCTGTAGCATAAAACTCCTAACTAAAGTGCTCAAAAGTACACTAACACCCATAAACTACCTATTAACCCCTAAACTGAGGCCCTCTTGCATCGCAAACACTATAATAAAATGTTTAACCCCTAATCTACCGCTCCTGACATGGCCGCTGCTATAATAAACATATTAACCCCTAAACCACCGCACTCCTGCCTCGCAAACAATAATTAAATAATTTTAACCCCTAATCTGCCACCCCTAACATTGCTGCAACCTACATTATATTTATTAACCCCTAATCTGCTGCCCCCAACATCGCCGTTACTATTCAAAATTTATTAACCCTTTAAACCTAAGTCTAACCCTAACCCTAACACCCCCTAACAAATATAATTTAAATAAATCTAAATAAATATTACTATAATTAACTAAATTATTCCTCTTTAAAACTAAATACTTACCTATAAAATAAACCCTAAGCTTGCTACAATATAACTAATAGTTACATTGTATCTAGCTTAGGGTTTATTCTTATTTTACAGGCAAGTTTGTATTTATTTTAACTAGGTAGAATTGTTACTAAATAGTTATTAACTTTTTTTTTTTTTTTTAATATGTATTTTATTGAGGTTTTAAGCAAAACAGTTACAGAGCAGAGGAAATTTGCCATGACACAAAAAATAAACATAAAATAAAAAACAAAGCAAAAACAAAATACAGAGGCACATACTATTCTCACCACATAAAAGTGACATATGCTTATAACTTCATACAGATAATAAATAGGCAAATATAATTGAAACCTCACTTTTTATATTGGATGTGTACCTCCCAAATTATAAAAGGCCACTTTTGGACCTGTATGCCACTGTAAGACATTGAAAGGAGAAGTTATATATAATGAGAACAGTTAGTTAAACAAATAATAATGCCAGCTATAAACAAATGTTGTATAGCTTCAATACTTAATTACTCAGCCTAGTAGGATAAGTCATAGATAAAATTAAACACAGTGGTATTAAGCCCTTAATTATATTGGGGCCCTTACCAGTCCAGAAGTATTCTTACAAGCACTAGACCCCTATGTAGATAGACACATATTACACCAAATATATCTTCTTAATCACTGGCATCAGGGATTTGGTAAAATTAGGTTGGAAAAGATAAACTATATTACAAAACTGGTTGTGGAGTCAGTAATTTTAGAGCTAAGCACAGATAACCCCTGAATATCATATTCTATGCAGTAACCATACAGTGAGATCAGTCAAGATAACATAATACGCTGTGTAAAGGGTAACTCCTGACTTAAAGGGAAAGTCCTACTAACGAGTCTGCCTGTGTCATGTCCCCAGAGCTGGGCAGTAGTAGGAACCGAAAAAGCCATTTAACCCACTCCAACTTTAGAAGTATGGATAACAGCTCCCAGAGTGTAAAGAGAGTTGTGTGACCCCTCCTGAGTATTAAGGGAATTATGAAGCTGGGGCCCGGCAGAAGATATAAGCAGCCCGAAGGCAGAGTTCTGCAAGTGCAGTGCACCAAGTCTCACCATCTTGGGAATATCCGGCTTCCAGGTTAAGTTGCGATGTGGCTCATTGCAAGTTACACCGCCATCTTCACATATATACACAAAGCCCACTTCTGCATAGAGTTTAATGTAACGCTGCACACCTAGGTGCAGTGGGTCCTCAAGTAGCAGGGCGGCAAGGGATAATGAGAGCCATGTGGCTTGTATGTGCAAATAGGTAGGTGCAGTGTAACAATCCATTTGGCCAAGTCTCTCTCCCCTCGGCATGTCCGCGCCGAGTGACACAACCGGGGTTTCTCTCAGGCCCAGCACACCCATCCGTCTAGTGGCACCCAACAGCAAAGTGCCGGTGTATACCGCAGCTCCGCATCTAGCTATGAGGTGTTTGTTGTCGTGTACTTGGGTGATCGCGGATTGCGGCTGCATGTTTCTGTGAGGAGTGGCGGGAGGTATAAGGCTCTGATCCACTGGGTTTTTGTTTGACTTCGTTACGTTTATGGGCTCCACGTTCTGATCTACATAGGCCTCTGAGTCCCAATCACTATCATGGGAATCGAGCTGTTCAGTGGAAGCCTCTGATTCCTGGTCCCTATCGCAGGGGTCGCGTGGAAGAGGGCAGCCTGCAAAACACTGCGCAATCAGACTCCTCAGTCCAGCAAAGTGCACATTGAGCATCTCATAAATGTCTGCTGATGCTTGTGTATCGGTATCCATGTCTGAGTAGAGTAGTGTGGTAATTAGTACCACTCGTAACCCCAGTCTCCCAGGGGGGGGGGGGGAATATGCGTAAGCCCCGGCTCCAATAACCGCCAGGCACTTTATAGATGCGGCAGCCTTGAGGCCTAGCTGCAGATCTTAGACAGAGCAGTCAATCCAGAAGGTTTCCCTCAGGACTGTCAATTTCTTGAGTCTTGTAGTATCCCTCTGGCCTCCATCCACAGATTAGAAATGTTTATAGAGGAAAACAGTGAAAAAATGTATAAAACACTGTAGTGCAACCAGGAGCTCCCACAAAACACGTCCTGTCTCTGCAGCTGTAAGCTCCGCCCCCAGTTATTAATTATTTAATAACTACCTAGCTAAAATAAATACAAATTGACCTGTAAAATAAAACCTAACCTAAGTTACACTAACACCTAACACTACACTAAAATTAAATCAATTCCCTAAATTAAATACAATTAAATAAATTCAATTAAATTAGCTAAATCACAATCACAAAAAACCCCACTAAATTACAGAAAATAAAAAACAAATTACAGATCTTTAAGCTAATTACACCTAATCTAATAGCCCTATCAAAATAAAAAAAGCCCCCCCAAATAAAAAAAACCTAGCCTAAACTAAACTATCGAAGATTCACTTACCGGGAGAAGTCTTCATCCAAGTGGCAAGATGTCCTCAACTAAGCCGGCAGAAGTGGTCCTCTAGACGGGCAGAAGTGGTCCTCCAGACGGGCGGCATCTTCTATCTTCATCCTTCCAAAGTGGAGCGGGTCCATCTTCAAGACATCCGACGCAGAGCATCCTCTTCTACCGACGGACTAACGATGAATGAAGATACTTTTAAATGAGGTTATCCAAGATGGCATTCCTTAGATTCCGATTGGCTGATAGAATTATATCAGCCAATCGGAATTAAGCTAGAAAAAATCCTATTGGCTGATCCAATCAGCCAATAGGACTGAGCTCGCATTCTATTGGCTGTTCCAATCAGCCAATGGAATGCAAGCTCAATCCTATTGGCTGATTGGATCAGCCGATAGGATTTTTTCTACCTTTATTCTGATTGGCTGATAGAATTCTATCAGCCAATCGGAATCTAAGGGACGCCATATTGGATGATGTTATTTAAAGCTACATTCATTCATGGTTAGTCCGTAGGTAGAAGAGGATGCTCCGCGTCGGATGTCTTGAAGATGGAGACGCTCTGCGCCAGAAGGATGAAGATAGAAGATGCCGTCTGGATGAAGACTTCTGCCCATCTGGAGGACCACTTCTGCACGTCTGGAGGACCTCTTCTGCCGGCTTCATTGAGGACATCTTGCTGCTTGGATGAAGACTTCTCTCGGTAAGTGAATCTTCGGGGGTTAGTGTTAGATTTTTAATAAGGGTGTATTGGGTGGGTTTATTTTTTAGGTTAGGGCTTTGGGCCTGCAATAGAGCTAAATGCCCTTTAAGGGCAATGCCCATCCAAATGCCCTTTTCAGCGCAATGGGGAGTTTAGGTTTTTTTAGTTAGGCTTTTATTTGGGGGGTTTGGTTGTGTGGGTGGTGGGTTTTACTGTTGGGGGGGGTTGTTTGTATTTTCTTTACAGATAAAAAGCTGATTTCTTTGGGGCAATGCCCCGCAAAAGGCTATTGATAGTTTTGTTTTTTATTTTCTGTAATTTAGTGGGGGTTTTTGTGATTTAGCTAATTTAATGTAATTTATTTAATTGTATTTAATTTGGGGAATTAATTTAATTGTAGTGTAGTGTTAGGTGTTAGTGTAACTTAGGTTAGGTTTTATTTTACAGGTCAATTTGTATTTATTATAGCTAGGTAGTTATTAAATAGTTAATAGCTATTTAGTAACTATTATACCTAGTTAAAATAAATACAAACTTGCCTGTAAAATAAAAATAAACCCTAAGCTAGATACAATGTAACTATTAGTTATATTGTAGCTAGCTTACGGCTAGATTTAGAGTTTTGTCGGTAAGGACCCGCGTAGCTAACGCCGGCTTTTTTCTGGCCACACCATAAAAATAACTCTGGTATTGAGAGTCCACATAAAGGCTGCGTTAGGCTCCAAAAAAGGAGCGTAGAGCATATTTAACGCAGCTTCAACTCTCGATACCAGAGTTGCTTACAGACGCGGCCAGCCTCAAAAATGTGCTCGTGCACAATTCCCCCATAGGAAACAATGGGGCTGTTTGAGCTGAAAAAAAACCTAACACCTGCAAAAAAAACGCGTTCAGCTCCTAACGCAGCCCCATTGTTTGCTATGCGGAAACACTTCCTACGTCTGCACCTAACACTCTAACATGTACCCCAAGTCTAAACACCCCTAACCTTACACTTATTAACCCCTATTCTGCTGCCCCCGCTATCGCTGACCCCTGCATATTATTATTAACCCCTAATCTGTCGCTCCGTAAACCGCCGCTACTTACATTATCCCTATGTACCCCTAATCTGCTGCCCTAACATCGCCGACCCCTATATTATATTTATTAACCCCTAATCTGCCCCCCACAATGGCTCCTCCACCTGCCTACACTTATTAACCCCTAATCCGCCTCACTAACCCTATAATAAATAGTATTAACCCCTAATCTGCCCTCCCTAACATCGCCGACACCTAACTTCAATTATTAACCCCTAATCTGCCGACCGGAGCTCACCGCTATTCTAATAAATGTATTAACCCCTAAAGCTAAGTCTAACCCTAACACCCCCCTAAGTTAAATATAATTTACATAAAACGAAATTAATTATCTCTTATTAAATAAATTATTCCTATTTAAAGCTAAATACTTACCTGTAAAATAAATCCTAATATAGCTACACTATAAATTATAATTATATTATAGCTATTTTAGGATTTATATTTATTTTACAGGTAACTTTGTAATTATTTTAACCAGGTACAATAGCTATTAAATAGTTAATAACTATTTAATAGTTACCTAGTTAAAATAATAACAAAATTACCTGTAAAATAAATCCTAACCTAAGTTACAATTAAACCTAACACTACACTATCATTAAATTCATTAAATAAAATATCTACAATTACCTACAATTAAACCTAACACTACACCATCAATACATTAATTAAATACAATATCTACAAATAACTACAATGAAATAAACTAACTAAAGTACAAAAATAAAAAAGAACTAAGTTACAAAAAATAAAAAAATATTTACTAACATAAGGAAAATCTTACAACAATTTTATTTTATTAATTACACCTACTCTAAGCCCCCTAATAAAATAACAAAGCCCCCCAAAATAAAAAAAGATGCCCTACCCTATTCTAAATTACTAAAGTTCAAAGCTCTTTTACCTTACCAGCCCTGAACAGGGCCCTTTGCGGGGCATGCCCCAAGAAGTTCAGCTCTTTTGCCTGTAAAAAAAAACATACAATACCCCCCCCCAACATTACAACCCACCACCCACATACCCCTAATCTAACCCAAACCCCTCTTAAATAAACC
Organism: Bombina bombina; assembly: GCF_027579735.1. Taxonomy (NCBI): domain Eukaryota; kingdom Metazoa; phylum Chordata; class Amphibia; order Anura; family Bombinatoridae; genus Bombina; species Bombina bombina. Next base: position 801,147,389 of record NC_069501.1, on the reverse strand, counting down.
TAACACTAAGCCCCTGAAGATCATCCTACCTTGTCTTCACCATACCAGGTTCACCAATCCGTCCTGGCTCCAAAATCTTCATCCAACCCAAGCGGGGGCTGGCGATCCATCTTCCGGCAGCTGAAGAGGTCCAGAAGAGGCTCCAAAGTCTTCATCCTATCCGGGAAGAAGAGTAGATCCGGACCGGCAACCATCATCTTCCAAGCGGCATCTTCTATCTTCATCCGATGAGGACCGGCTCCATCCTGAAGACCTCCACCGCGGACCCATCTTCATCCGGCGAAGTCCAACTGAAGAATGATGGTTCCTTTAAGGGACATCATCCAAGATGGCGTCCCTCGAATTCCGATTGGCTGATAGGATTCTATCAGCCAATCGGAATTAAGGTAGGAATATTCTGATTGGCTGATGGAAGCAGCCAATCAGAATCAAGTTCAATCCGATCTGTTCCGATCAGCCAATAGAATGCGAGCTCAATCTGATTGGCTGATTGGATCAGCCAATCGGATTGATCTTGATTCTGATTGGCTGATTCCATCAGCCAATCAGAATATTCCTACCTTAATTCCGATTGGCTGATAGAATCCTATCAGCCAATCGGAATTCGAGGGATGCCATCTTGGATGACGTCCCTTAAAGGAACCGTCATTCTTCAGTTGGACGTCGCTGGATGAAGATGGGTCCGCGGTGGAGGTCTTCAGGATGGAGCAGGTCCTCATCGGATGAAGATAGAAGATGCCGCTTGGAAGATGATGGTTGCCGGTCCAGATCTACTCTTCTTCCCGAATAGGATGAAGACTTTGGAGCCTCTTCTGGACCTCTTCAGCCGCCGGAAGATGGATCGACAGCCCCCGCTTGGGTTGGATGAAGATTTTGGAGCCAGGACGGATTGGTGAACCTGGTATGGTGAAGACAAGGTAGGATGATCTTCAGGGGCTTAGTGTTAGGTTTATTTAAGGGGGGTTTGGGTTAGATTAGGGGTATGTGGGTGGTGGGTTGTAATGTTGGGGGGGGGGTATTGTATGTTTTTTTTTTACAGGCAAAAGAGCTGAACTTCTTGGGGCATGCCCCGCAAAGGTCCCTGTTCAGGGCTGGTAAGGTAAAAGAGCTTTGAACTTTAGTAATTTAGAATAGGGTAGGGCATCTTTTTTATTTTGGGGGGCTTTGTTATTTTATTAGGGGGCTTAGAGTAGGTGTAATTAGTAAAAATTGTTGTAATATTTTTCTTATGTTTGTAAATATTTTTTTATTTTTTGTAACTTAGTTCTTTTTTATTTTTTGTACTTTAGTTAGTTTATTTCATTGTAGTTATTTGTAGGTATTGTATTTAATATATTTATTGATAGTGTAGTGTTAGGTTTAATTGTAGGTAATTGTAGGTATTTTATTTAATTAATTTATTGATAGTGTAGTGTTAGGTTTAATTGTAACTTAGGTTAGGATTTATTTTACAGGTAAATTTGTAATTATTTTAACTATTTTAGCTATTAAATAGTTCTTAACTATTTAATAGCTATTGTACCTGGTTAAAATAAATACAAAGTTACCTGTAAAATAAATATTAATCCTAAAATAGCTATAATATAATTATAATTTATATTGTAGCTATATTAGGATTTATTTTACAGGTAAGTATTTAGCTTTAAATAGGAATAATTTATTTAATGAGTGAATTAATTTTGTTAGATTAAAATTATATTTAATCTAGGGGGGTGTTAGTGTTCGGGTTAGACTTAGCTTTAGGGGTTAATACATTTATTAGAATAGCGGCGAGATTCGGTCGGCAGATTAGGGGTTAATAATTGAAGTTAGGTGTCGCCGATGTTAGGGAGGGCAGGTTAGGGGTTAATAAATATAATATAGGGGTTCGCGGTGTTAGGGGCAGCAGATTAGGGGTACATAAGGATAACGTAGGTGGCGGTCGGCAGGTTAGGGGTTAAAAAAATTTAATCAAGTTGCGGCGATGTGGGGGGACCTCGGTTTAGGGGTACATAGGTAGTTTATGGGTGTTAGTGTACTTCAGAGTACAGTAGTTAAGAGCTTTATGAACCGGCGTTAGCCCAGAAAGCTCTTAACTACTGACTTTTTTCTGCGGCTGGAGTTTTGTCGTTAGATTTCTAACGCTCACTTCAGACACGACTCTAAATACCGGAGTTAGAAAAATCCCATTGAAAAGATAGGATACGGAATTTACGTAAGGGGATCTGCGGTATGGAAAAGTCGCGGCTGAAAAGTGAGCGTTAGACCCTTTTTTGAGTGACTCCAAATACCGGAGGTAGCCTAAAACCAGCGTTAGGAGCCTCTAACGCTGGTTTTCACGGCTACCGCCAAACTCTAAATCTAGGCCTAAGGGTTTATTTTATAGGTAAGCATTTAGTTTTAAACAGGAATAATTTAGTTAATGATAGTAATATTTATTTAGATTTATTTAAATTATATTTAACTTAGGGGGTGTTAGGGTTAGACTTAGATTTAGGGGTTAATACATTTAATATAGTGGCGGCGACGTTGGGGGCAGCAGATTAGAGGTTAATAAATGTAGGTAGGTTGCGGCAACATTGGGGGAGGAAGATTAGGGGTTAATAAATATAATGTAGGTGTCAGCGATGTTGGGGGCCACAGATTAGGGGTTCATAAGTATAATGTAGGTGGCGGCGATGTACGGAGCAGCAGATTAGGGGTTAATAAGTGTAAGATTAGAGGTGTTTAGCCTCGGGGTTCATGTTAGGGTGTTGGGTGTAAACATAAAATGTGTTTCCCTTTAGGAATCAATGGGGCTGCGTTACTGAGTTTTACGCTGCTTTTTGGAAGGTGTTAGTCTTTTTCTCAGCCGGCTCTCCCCATTGATGTTTATGGGGAAATCGTGCACAAGCAGGTACGACCAGCTCACCGCTGACTTAAGCAGTGCTGTATTGGAGTGTAGTGTGGAGAAAAATTTAGCTCTACACTCACTTCTTGCCTTTTAATGCCGGGTTTGTAAAAACCTGTAATACCAGCGCTGCAGGTAAGTGAGCAGTGAGAAAAACTGCACGGTAGCACCGCACAGCTCCTAATGCAAAACTTGTAATCTACTCGTATATGTTTACTTTAAAACATATATAAACATACATACATAAACATATATAATATATAGTTAGCTAATATATTCCCATTCATTTTCCCCATAAAGTACAAGGTAGTGTAAGGTAAATTATTTTTCAGTGATCAATACAGGTGGCCCTCATTTTACAACGGTTCAATTTACACCGTTTCAGAATAACAACGTTTTTTTCAGTCATGTGACTGCTATTAAAAAGCATTGAGAAGCAGTGCATTTATTAAAATAGCCAGTAGGTGGAGCTGTCTGCTTGTGTTGCAGCAAATATATGCAAGCCAAGCAAGCTGAAATTAATCAGTTTAACCAGAACTGAGCTATCGAGCAGCTTGCAAAGGAACAAGATCTTCATGTCTATAAATCAGTCCAGATTGGAACGCATAGAAAGAACTGTTTGCAGAAAAATGCAAGTAAAGTTATTTTTTTAGGTTTATAATGCTGTTTAGCAAATGTTTTTGTTCATTTAACTTATTTTAATTATATATTCTGTGTTGTGTGATTATTTTATTAGGTTTATAATGTTGTTTAGCATTTAAAGTCTTCATTTCAAAGCTTTAAAAATAATGTATTAGGTGTTACTTATGCCAATTTTGAGAGGGGCCTGGAACCTAACTCCCTCACTTCCGATTGATTTACATTATAAACTGGGTTTTAATTTACAACGTTTTTGATTTACAAACATTCCTTCTGGAACCTAACCCTGGTGTAAACTGTGGGCTACCTGTACTGTGTTTTACATATTTAGGAAAGTAGGATTCGTATGCTGAGGTTTGCAGTGTACACTATAGAAAATTATACCAAAATAAGACAAACCTCTTTTTTTTTTTGCATTCTGTATTGTGACTTTTTGCAAATTTTTTTGTTAAAGCAGAAATTAATGTATATTAACCCGTGAACTAAACATTCCAAAACTGGGCAAATAGCCAAGCCATGCTGTGCACAAATGAAAGAGGCTGCTGACATATCATTTAAAAAAAAAAAACATTTGACGTACATTTTTAGGGTCTGTGTGCAATAAAGTTAATTATGTTCTTTATATAACAAACAAAATAAAAACCATGTGATATCTAGATTTTTTTTGGATGGCTAAGATTGGCATTACATACAAAAATCTAACCATACGGGAACAGAAACCATTGTTAGAAGAATATTATTTTAATTTAAAAAATATGGAGCTATTTATAGATATAAGTAACAGACATTTTTATCCATGAATTATGATTAATAAAAATTGCTTAAATACTAACAAATTTCTGATCATCACAGATGGTATACAGCATTGATTTATCTATTGGTTGGTAATGCAGCCCATTCTAATTTAAGTAATATCTAGGTTTTTTTTAAAGGGACACTCAAGTCAAGATTAAACTTTCATGATTCAGATAGAGCATGCAATTTAAACAAATTTCCAATTTACTTCCATTAACAAAATGTGCACAGTCTTTTTATATTTACACTTTTTGAGTCACCAGATCCTACTGAGCATGTGCAAGAATTCACAGAATATACGTATATGCATTTGTGATTGGTTGATGGCTGTCACATGATGCAGGAGGAGTGCAAATAGACATAACTTTGAAATTTGTCAAAATAAAATTTACTACTCGTTTGTAGTTCAGACAAAGGGGTAGATTTATTAAGCAGTGGATACTGCAATCTACCACTGAAGTTTCCGGCTTTCCAGGAAACTTAAGTTAAGAAGCAGCGGTCATAAAACTGCTGCCCCTTAACTCGTCCGCCACCTTTAGGTACAATTGACACCCCCTGCTAGTGGCCAATTTGCAGCGAATGTGCAGGGGGAACCATTACACAAGCATTTCACAAGAAATGATTGTGCAATGTTAAATGTCAACAGTGTATGCTGTCCACATTTAGCAAAGACTGGCAGACATGATTCACTGCAGTGAATCATGTCCGCCCGGCATTTGATAAATGTACCCCTAAAGGTTATATTTACCAATCAGGGGATGCTGCTTATTCCATGTGAAGCTTTCCGGCTCACTGGAAACAGAAGTTAAGATGCAGTGGTCTTAAGATCGCTTCTCCTCAACTCGTCCACCACCTAAATGATACGATCGGGATGATTGACACCCCCTGCTAGTGTGTTGTGCAGGGCGCGGCATTGCACAAGCATTTCACCAGTATTCACTGTATTCTGTCAGCATTTAGAGATGTCGGGCAGATATGATTCGCTACGGCGAATCATGTCCGCCCGCCATTTAATTATTTGACTATTGCATTGTCTTATTATCATGCTTTTGTTGATAATGCAAATCTACTGTGTTTACTGGTCCTTTAATTTTTTATCATAGATTTTTCAAATACTACACTATTCCAATTAATCAGAAAGCCATTAGAGTACCCCGTTATATCGTAGCTGTATACTTCATTACATTTTCTAATAAGTTGCATTAGGAGAATTTGAAAACATTATTCCAATCCATCAGTAAACACCTTTCAAGATTTGTAGAACTGATCTAGTTTATGAGATAAGATCTCTTTTTCCATATGGAATTTAGAGGATGTTAGCTGTTTTGTGTTTCCATGTTTATATGTAACTAAAATGATCATTTCCAGGTTTAATAAAAATAAAAATACAGCATGTATAATACTTTAAATCCATGAAAGCTCTGTGATATCTCCTGCGGAAATCATCTTGAAACCAATAAAATGTAGCACATCTAGACAAGTATCCCTGCTTGCCTTTATCCAGTAAAACTCCATATACATTGTTACCAACACACAAGTGGATTCTGGGTAAGATATGCACCATCTCAAACTCTGTGCTTCAAATACTGTGTTAACACACAGAGTTTGAGATGTTGCATATCTAATTTGCATATCTTACCCAGAATCCTCTTGTGTATTGGTAACAATGTATATGGAGTTTTACTGGGTAAAGGCAAGCAGGGATAGTTGCCTAGATGTGCTAATTGCCTGTGCAATAAATTTGATTGATTTACTTTTGCAATATGGAAGATTTTAATCTCAAACTTTTATATCCTCCATAATTTTAATAAATGCTTTTATCTATATGAAGGAACAGCGTTTAAACATGTTAATTTTTGCCTACATTTTTTTGTATAAAAGCATTTTAAATGTAAAACAAAAGTAATACAGGTGTATCAGCTGTGTACTTCCTATCAATTCTTATTAGTAATGCAAATTGTTTGATAGCTACTTCCTGGTGAGACTCATTGAGCAATAGTAGGAAGCACATATATGTGGATAAGCATTATCAAGAAGTATTAAACTGAAACTTGTATACTGATTTAATTTAAACACTTTACTTAATATCTTATCAGGAAAAAAACATATTTAAATGCTGCCTGAGAGTCCCTTTAAATTCTAAAATGTGAAATCAAATGAATTGTTATTTTAAGTTTATTAATTATCACCAAGATTACAAGATATGAGCTAAACCCGGTGCGTAAATAATGCTAAAAATGTAGCGGTACTGCACTTTCCATAGCGCTGCAATTACAAGTTACACAAAAACTTTATTGTGCTGTGCGTTACGGTGTATTAAGTTCCATACCGCACAAAAGCCAAGGCCTGACTTGACGTGCTCGTGTACGTTTTCCCCATAGACATTAACGGAGAGAAACTAACACCTGCGATCACGGAATGGCGTTCGCTATAACGAATTCCCCATTGATGTCTATGGGGACAAGAAGTTTACATAAAAAGCTAACACCCTAACATAAAAACCTAGTCTAAATACCCCTAATCCACCACCCCCCAACATCACTGACACTAAATAAAGTTATTAACCCCTAAAACGCCTCCCCCTACATTGCTATTACCTAAATAAACCTATTAAACCCTAAACCGTCAGCCCTCCACATACATACAACTTATATAATAAAGCTATAAACATCTAAACCGCTGGCCCCCTACATAGCAACTACTATAATAAATCTATTAACCCCTAAACCACCAGCCCCCCACATTGCAACTACTATAATAAAGCTATTAAACCCTAAATCACCAGCCGCCCACATTGGGACACACTAAATTAAACTATTAACCCCTAAACCTAACACCCTCCTAACTTTAAATTAAAGTTACAATATAACTATCCTAAAATAAATAAAAACTTACCAATTAAATATAAAAAAACTAAGCTTAAACTATAAATAAACCTAAGATAACTATTTAAAAAAAATATATATATATATATTTTTTTTTAAAAAACTATGTTACTAAATTAACACTTTTATATTTGGGGTACCTTGTATTCCTATTGGCTGAAATTTTCAAATCAGCCAATAGGATGAGAGTTGCTTAAATAGCCAATAGAATTTAAGCAGCTCTCATATAAATATAAAAGAGGTACCTTGCATTCAATCTTCAGTGTGTGGCGGAGATCGCATAAAGAGGAGGCTCCTCGCTGGATGTCGTCGTTGCCGCCGGTTCTTCTCAGCTAAGCGAAAGTTTTCTTCAAATTTGACATTGTATGTTTTAATTCAGAAGCATGCTCCCAACTGCATGCATAGTTTTACATTTGTTCATATAGTCAGCAGGTATTTGCCTTCTGCTTTTTCTCTAGAGTTAAGTGTTGTCAAAAGTAGTGGGGTCACTGTAGCATTCGGCACATGCACTCATAGAGATCCATATAATAGGCAACATTATTTTAGAATAATTCCCTTATCATGTAGCATGATGAATAATCCCAAAAGGTTGTTGTTGTTTATATGGACCTCCAAGTTAAACAAGGATATTTTTTTGTTGATCTGATTTGCTGCTACATTCTTTGGACTCCGGCAAATAAGGTTATTGATGTCACAAAAGACAGCTAGATGTGCTTTTGAACTAAAACATGTTAACTAATGGGGATACCCTGATGGCACAGGATCAGACACAAAGGGATAGATTACAAGTGGATTGGTAACTGTTGCGAGCAAATGATAAGGAGTTTATCATGACCCTTTGCATGCATCATAAGTAGCGTGCTTATTACATGTTGAAAGTAAACACATTCCCTCCAGCACAATTAAATTTAATGCCCGTCAGGATGGCATGAAAGAGCTTGAATTAACGGTTTACGCTTGACTAAAAGGTTGCACAAAAAACATTAAAATTACATTCAAAAGTAAATTTACAATCATAATAACACAATCTAATAAAAAATATTTTAGAAAGTTGAATAAAAAGTTATAAGGGCTCAAAGGGAAAAAAAGTATGCAAATTGATTTAAGATAGAGATACATACATATACATGTCTAAACATGTGTGTGTGTGTATATGTATATATATATATATATATATATATATATATACTGTATATGTTTATAAGTATTTACATATGTATTTTAGTATGTGTATATATATATATATATATATATATATATATATGTATTTATAGACATAAAAACACATAAATTCATATGTATACATACATAGACATATGTATATATACAGTAAGTGCATTGGAGCCCTTTGCAGTCAAGTAGCTGAAACATGTAAAGTCATATTTATGCAATATTCATTTTTAATAAAGTGTTTAGCTATGTATTTACTGTAAATGTTTCACATTCCAATGTTCTTCACATAAGGGTATATGTTCTAAGTATTTTTAAATATATTTATATATATATATATATATATATATATATATATGTTACGGGTAAACAGACATTACCCAAGCGGCTGTGGGTAAAACCCAATGTGTTCTTTTATTCCCCTGTCTACGCAATTTTTTTTTGCCTATGCAAGGGTTGAAGGGGAGCATGCCACCAGTTCTCTGGCATCCACCCTCCTTGAAGCTCCCCAGACGAAGATAGTAAAGTATGGGGGAATTACAGTGCATTGTATACAGTATATGTTTGATGCGGTGACTAGATGAAGCACATGCACTCTGAGGGAATTAGTAATCTTACTTCAGGTTTTACCCACAGCCACTTAGGTAATGTCCATTTTACCCGGGTAATCCTAGGATTACCCAATATTTTTTATTTTTTCCCCCACTTTTCCGTTCCATTGAAGTCTATGGGGGAATATGTTAATATGGTTGCGACATTCCAAGTTCGACTTTTTGTACTCAATGGATGAACTTACTTTTAAGTTGTAATATGTGAACAACCCGATACTCGCAAAAAGCCGAAGTCTAGCGGAGTTAATGCACGAGCGGGAGCCCAAACTACCGCTCCACTTGTTATCTAGACCATAATATTTTATGTATTTTTTATATAAATCTTTCCTATTCTAGGGAGGAAAATCGGGATAAAAAATACCATAATACATTAAAGAATGATATATGATGTCCTTGATTTCAGTTTCTGCTTTATATGACATATTTTTTGCTACCATTTATTAAGCAAGCAATACATATTTAGAAGCAAGTTCTATACAGGTTTAGTCCAGAGTCTCAATTGCACAACTTAAACCACTGTTAATTTGTCCACAATGTAAATGTATTGTGAGAAAGATGTGTAATAAAAGCAACTTAAACAGAAACTCTAGTTCAAAACACTTTGTGGGTCACAGTGTCACAAAATGTCTTTGTGGTTTTGCTAAAGAGGCTCTCTAAGAGGTTTGTCCCTAACTTTGCTAGATGCCTCTATTGCCATTGCAATAATGGCCAGTAACCAAAGTAACATATCTGCTTTAAATAGCATAAACAACTTTTGTAGCTGTTAAAAAGCTAATTTGCACAGCCTTTTTTACTTGAACCAAAAATGGTTGGCCATTGCTAAGATGTATGGGTTCCGCACATATTCTAAAACTTACATGCATGAATAGGCTCTTCTACCCTGGCATTATTTAATAAATGGAAAATCCTAAAATAATGTTTAACATATGTATATAATATTTATCTGCATAAAGAGGCTCCATTGAGACTCTACGCTAATAAATATACAATTATTCATGCTAGGTGAAGACTATTGCCTTAATAGCTATTAAACCTATATAGGGCTTTGTTTACAAATTGGGCTTCTGTGCTTTAAAACCATGTATTTTCGGGTCTCTAGGCATTTTTGATGGTCTGTTAAAATGGTCTCATAAAAAAAGTGTGTATTTTTTTTTTTTTAACAAATTGTGCATAAATGTTATACTCCAAAGACCCACAAATTGAAAGTTGAATGCCTTTTTAAATGTTGGGTATTTGGGTTTCTAGGACTTAAAGAAAAAGTAAACTTTGACACACAATGCACTATGCAGCTTTTGCAAGTAGTACTGAAAAAAAGTATGAGTTTCATTCATCAATTTTTTTAACACTATATAAAACATTGTTACCTTTCACTATGAGCGCTTGTACCTCCGTAACTCTGCCTGTCAGTTTTTTTTTGTTTTTTTTGTGGATGACGATTATCATTTCGACCGTTTCTATTGGTCCCCCACTGACGTCCCAACATACAAGATTACCGCCCACTACTATCAACACGCATGCGTGAGTCTTGAAATTTGCGACCGTATCATATGCATGTTCATGTTAAACGCAGGCGCATTATCTGCTTGTAAGCTATTGATGTTATAGTGGTGCTAATTATGGATCGCAACGAGCAGTTGATCCATTTTTTTTTCTAAATGTTAGTATATATCAGGTTCGATTGATGAATTGAAGTACAATATAAATACGTGCATGCGCGATATAAAGAGACTGATGAGAGATGCGAGAACATGCACGAATGTACACGTCTGTACACATAAGAGCGGGTGGGACCACTCTGACGTGTAAAGTATAGAAATACGAAAAAGGTCAGGTGGGAGGAGTGAATACGGAAAAAGGTATGAGATTTCGGATAAAAATTTCTTTTAAATAATACTATTTAGAAAAAAAAAACTTAGCGACTATATGCATCTCACAACCATAAATGTATAACTTTGTTGCGGATGCTGGAAATTTACTTTCACTTTAAGTGAGCTGAGATTAAGGGATTTGAATAATTAACCCTAACCAGCTTTCTTAGTAGCCTGCAGCAGCAAGCATTTCCTGGATTGGTGACATCCACAAGACAATTAATGGTGACATTGCCAGCATCTGCAGAATCCTCCAGTGATGCTGAGCGAATCAGCCATCTTGTAACCATCAGTAAGTGTAGGGGGGGGCACAATCAGGTACAAAATAGAAAATAAAATAAATAAATAAAAAGAAAAACTTTACCCCTCAAGAAGACTAAAAATTGTCTAAATAATGATTATGTACTGTCTTTCACACTTAAAGGGAAATTAAACACTTTGAGATGGTAATATAAAATGATAAATTGTATATATAAAACAACTCTGCAATATACTTTCATTATTTATTTTGTCCTCTTTGCCTGTAATTCAATTCTGAAATTGTGAGCGTTTCAGTTCCTGTCAGAAATGCAAGTGCAGAACACTGTTAAATCCAGCACAGCCATTGGCTGCACACTCTAGTGACCTATGTATAACTGTCCCTAATTGGCCACAACAGAGAAGGTAACACAAGTTACAACATGGCAGCTCCCAGTGTTTTATAGACACTAAAACTTTACACTTATTTTGTTACTTTTTAAACAACTAATGAAAGTTTAAAAAATACATCTACATGTTAGTCATGGACTAATCTTTTCTTTGAATGCATCATTCTATCTAGGATGTATTTAGTGTTTAATGTCCCTTTAAGGTAATCAAGATAATCAGAGTTTTGTGATAATTAAATTGAGGAATAATATTTTAAGTTTTCTTAAGGTTTTGGGGGATATTTATCAAAGGTCTGGAGGACCTGATCCGACAGTGCGGAACAGGTCCGCCAGACCTCGCTGAATGCGGAGAGCAATACGCTCTCCATATTCAGCATTGCACCAGCATATCTTGTGAGCTGCTGGTGCAACGTCGCCCCCTGCAGATTTGCGGCCGACTGTTGCTTCATAACTGCTGTTTCTGGCGAGCCTGCAGGCTTGATAAATGGGCCTCTTACTATTAACTATTGCACATGTCTATTTCTAGCATCAATTGTACATACAGTAATTCCTTTTGTGCAACAAAAATGATTGGTAATTGGTAAATTAAAATGACAAGGTATCAAGAGAAGCAAAACAAAAGTATAGAATTTCAATATTTAAAACTATTTATAGATTTTAACAGTCAATGAGAATATAAAACAGATTTAAACATTTAAATGATTGAAACAATTATAAAATTGTGTATTTCAGCATTTTATGATTGCATTTTATGATTAAATTGAAGATTAACATTCATTTAAGTTTGATTACCACTTTTTAAATGTAACAAGGTCACATATGCATTCTGGAAAATAAAATTATGTTAATAACAGTACACTATCTCAATTAAAATGAAATATAGTTTCTTAATTCTAATAAAATCAGCTTCGGCTACACTACTCCGATATTATTATTATTCTTTATTTGTAAAGCGCCGACAGATTCCGCAGCGCTGTCCATGGGTACAAGGATAACAGTACAATGGAGAAACAATACGATAAAAGACAAAATACAGGGGGAATTGAGGGCCCTATTCCCGTGGGAACTTACAATCTAGATATTCAATAGTTCAAGAATATACAGATATCCCTTTGAGACACTTTATACACTGAATATAAGCCAAATGGTGTGTGTTTAAATTTGTAATATTAAAAGGTTATATTAACAGTTTCTAGTACAGAATTTAACTTACTAATTCATTCTGACAAAGTGTATGGCATTTATCCAACAAATCAGTTTGATTCTGCAAGTTTTTCTTCAACTTTTTCTGTTGGCTTAATTAAAAACAGCATTTTTACTTACCACTGTACTAAAATGTGGATCAATTGGGTTGTGACTGTTTTTGTCAGATACAACCCTAGAACTATCTAATATTTAGCTTTTTAACAGTATACACATTGTTGTATACACGTTTTTATCATTTTAAGCTATTACTTTTTTTTCCATTTAATCTTAAAGATCAGTCTCCTTTGAGACAGCATTATGAGGAGGAAATAAATAAATGGTGCAATACTTGATAGAAAATGTAGCATTAGAGAAGCCCAAATATTGTCTACAAACACCAATTCCACATATTACAGTTCCAGTGAACTGCATAGCACTATATTTATCATTGGCTCATATTTAAGTTAGTTTCTCTTGCAATCATTCTATTTGAGTACAGCAGTCCAAACATAAGCATTTCCATTGTTTTAATATAAAATGTATGAAATAATTCTTCAAAATACACTGGGCTTTGAGACATCTGCTGTTCTTTAACAATAACTTAACTGATATTGCCAATTTTTACAACAGGGAGATTTCAATTCACAATAAATTTCTGTTATTTAAAAATTCCTAATTTAAAGCTACTCCAGAACTTATTGAGTTGGGTGTGCCTATACAGGTCTTAGTTGAATATAATAATAATAATAATAATAATAATAATAATAATAATAATATTTATTGCTTTTTGAATAAACCATATTTTTAGACACTGGTATATTTTAGCCATTATATAATGACAATACTACTGGAAATAATGGTTGTGATTAATTTTTTTCATTGCATTAAAAGGTCAGTAAATTCACAATTTGTTAAAGCTTACGCTATGTTCATCTCAAACATTTTTTCCTCTCAAACATTACATTCAAACCGCATTGTTTATATTTAAAAAATATTATTTTTAAGATGTTTTATTAAATATAACTTTTTCCAGTATAACCGTTAAGGGCCGTCCGTTCACCAACCCCTCCATGACATCTCTATTGTGGGCGGTATAGTTCAAATCTGTACTTCCTACATGCTAATGAGATTACGCACAGTTTTCCTTTTTAACTTTTTATTGACATTTCAGGGATATTCAATCCTCTTCTTCATAAAGGAATAGCCATAAAACTAAAGAGACACTAAAGTCAAAATTAAAGTCCCATGAATCAAATAGAGCATGCAGATTTCATTTACTTCCATTATCAAATTATGCACAACCTTTTTATATACATACTTTTTGAGGCACTAGTTACTACTGATGTGCATGTGCAGAAGTTCATAGTGTATATGTAAATGAGACTGAGGGCTATTCATGATACAGGAGGCAGGAGAAAGTAACATTTGATATTTATCATAAAAAATATTGCATTTAAAATTCTATTGCATTATCTTTTACTAGTACTAAAAACCATGCACATGGGCCATTTTTTGTAGTACAGCGGTCCCACCCCTTGCTCTCTCTCTTCCCCCTCTCTTTTGCTCTCTCTCCTCCTCTCTTTTGCTCTCTCTCCCTCTCTTTTGCTCTCTCCCCCTCTCTTTTGCTCTCTCCCCCTCTCTTATGCTCTCTCCCCCCTCTCTTTTGCTCTCTCTCCCCCCTCTTTTGCTTTCTCTCTCCCACCTCTTGCTATCTTTCTCCACCATCTTTTGGTCTCTCCCCCCCCCTCTTTTGCTCTCTCTCCACTCTCTTTTTTGCTCTCTCTCTCCCCCTCTCTTTTTCTCTCTCTCCCCCCTCTTTTTTGTTCTCCCCTCTCTCCTTTGCTCTCTCTCCCCCCTCTCCTTTGCTCTCTCTCCCTATCTCCTTTGCTCTCTCTCTCCTCTCCTTTGCTCTCTCTCCTCTCTCTCCTTTGCTCTCTCCTTTGCTCTCTCTTCCCCCTCTCCTTTGCTCTCTCTCCCCCCACTCCTTTGCTCTCTCCCCCCTCTCTTTTGCTCTCTTGCTCTCTCCCCCTTTCTTTGGCTCTCTCCCCTCTCTCTTTTGCTCTCTCTTCCCTCTCTCTTTTGCTCGCTCTCCCCCCTCTCTTTTACTCGCTCTCCCCCTCTCTTTTGCTCTCTCTCCCCCTCTCTTTTGCTCTCTCTCCCCCTCTCATTTGCTCTCTCTCCCCCTCTCATTTGCTCTCTCTTCCCCTCTCATTTGCTCTCTCTCCCCTTTCTTTTGCTTTCTCTCCCCTCTCTTTAACTCTCTCTCCCCCTATCTTACTCTCTCCCCTTCTCTTTAGCTCTCTCTCCCCCTCTCTTTTGCTCTCTCCCCTCTTTTTTGCTCTCTCTCCTCTCTTTTGCTTTCTCTCCCCTCTCTTTGACTCTCTCTTCCCCCTCTCTTTAACTCTCTCTCCCCCCTCTCTTTTGCTCTCTTTCTCTCTCCCCCCTCTCTTTAGCTCTCTCTCCCCCTCTCTTTAGCTCTCATTCCCCCCTCTATTTTGCCCCCTCTTCCCCCTCTCTTTTGCTCTCTCTATCTCTCCCCACTCTTTGTCGCTCTCAGGCCATGCCCACTTCCGGTCGCCAAGGCCACACCCCCATCATGACACTCCCGCTGGCCACGCCCTCTTGCCATGCCCGCTCTGCCTGACCACGCCCACGGCCATGCGCCCCACAGCGGCCGGTCTGATCTGAAGTTGATTCTAAAGGCCAGGTATGTTTGTCCTTGCACAGTCTCTACTGCTCATAACTGCATCTGACAAACATACCTGGCCTTTTATTCAGATTTGATAGTTCACATTCCTTCTTCGTATAGCTAACCGTTCTTCCTTTACTCACATTTACAATTTTATTTTCTTCACAGATAATCACTTTAACTTACACAATTCTCCCAGATCTCACTAGTTCACATTCTTTCCACAATCCACAGTTTGGTATCTCATCATTTACATTCATATTTATTTATTTTTTACAGAGACTATTAATTTCATTCATACAATCATTACAGATTTCACAATTCACATTGCTTCCACTCACAGCTAATAGTTTTCTCTTCCTTCACTCACATTTACACCATTTTTTCCTAAGACTAGAAATCTCAGCTATATAGATTTCACAGTTCTTTTTTCTCACACCTCATAGTCTGTTTTTCCATCACTCACATTCACACATTTCTTCCCTTTGTTTTTCGTTCATTATTTTGGTGTTATATATTAATTTAGGCTCCAATATGCTTTTCGATAATGATGTTATTTATACTGATATACATATTATTGAAATATCTGAATACTGATATACACTTTTATCATCACCACATATTGGGGCTGACTTATCACGCTCCATATGGAGCTTGATGCCCCTTGTTGTCTAAAGACCGCTGCTCCAAACCTTGTCTGCCTGCTCTGAGGCTGCAGACAGAAATCAACCTGATTGAATACGATCGGGTTGATTGACACCCCCCCGCTAGCAGCTGATTGGCCGCAAATCTGAAGGGGGCGGCATTGCACCAGCAGTTCACAAGAACTGCTGGTGCAATGATAAATGCCAACAGTGTATGCAGATTAGGGGTGTTTAGACTCGGGGTACATGTTAGGGTATTAGGTGTAAACATTACCATAGGAATCAATGGGATATTGGGCAGCAGCGAACATGAGCTTTCGCTGCTTTCAGACTCCCATTGATTCCTATGGCATCCCCCGCCTTGGCGTTGGATTGAAAACCAGGTACGCTGGGCTGGAATAGTGGCGAGCGTATCTGGTACAAATTTGTTAACTAGCAAAAGTAGTCAGATAGTGCTGAATTTGCATTCGGAACATCTGTAATGACGTAAGCATCGATCTGTGTCAGACTTTGCCTGGCGGATCGTATGTTACATCACAAAATTCGACTTTTGCCGGCCTGTAGGGTTTGATAACTAAGGGGAATCAGGCTCGCCACAAATATGCTGCGGAATTCCAGCATATTTGCGGTTGACGGCTTGATAAGTAGATCGCTACATCGTATCATCTCCGCTCGCACTATGTTAAATATACCCCTCAGGATTAGAACTATCTAATTTTAATATTAATTTCTCTTAAGTATCCTTAATAGTGTTCTCTAAAATGTTTACACCCCCAAAGGTTTTAGGCTCTGATTATATGTTATTAGAAAGTTTATAATCATTCCTTGTTTGTTTTTTGTTTTGTTTTTTCATTTAAAATAAGCATATGATTTTAGGAAATATTTTTAAAATGTAACTTGTGATTAGACATATAATAATGAAAATAATATAATAATAATATGTGTTTGTATATAATTACATCAATAGAAGCACTACTCTCTCCCTGATGAAGTGCCGAGCTAGGCACGAAATGCGTAGGGGACATGACTGCTGGCTTCAGTGAGATTATTGAACTTTGCACATTTTCTTTTTTAAAGGACACATTAAAGTTAAGTTTTACTTTTCATCAGTTACTCCAGTTTACTTTATTTTATCATGCCTTGCTTGCCCTGATCCCTTGCCATATCAAATCTATGAACCTGTACAGCCCTTGTCTGTAGCCTTGGTTAATCAGTGCTGCCTGCTCTAACCTTCTGAAACATTGCTGTGAAACTGTGCTGACTACCCTAACCTTTTGCCCGGAACTGATCATTATATGTAGTTATTTGTCTTCTGACCTAACATTTGAACAGCTTTTTTGGTTTCTCACTGTACTCCAGTTGCCAATGTCTTTCACAAAACACTTGATGCATTCCTCAATATATAAACCTATCCGGATATCTGAAAACCTTAGTCCAGAATTGTAATATCTTAGCTTCCATTTCTTTCACAGAATAACTAAAATGTGCAATGCCTCTTTAGCTGAGCATTTTTGGTTCAGGCTTTTACAAGGAAGCAAAGCCTTTTAAAAGTTGAATTCACATTTCTTATAAAACACTATACATAGCAATACAAAATGTGCCAAATGAGACCATTGTGGCTGTCCTAACACATATTTAAAAGTGGATTTCACAAGGATATTTATGTTTGAAAGAATTATTGAAAATATTGGTATCACAATATCCCATTAAAATCTTTATAAACATCAATACAAACCAGCTTACTAATACAGTTTTGGTTAGATACAATAATATATGCAGTATATTATTTGTATAATTTTACATATATACATACATTAGCTTTATGTTTTGCCAAGATAATTCTTATTTTGAATGTGCTGCCACAGCTCATCACAACTCAAACAGACTCAAATAGGTCAATTATACTGACTCCTTGGCATGTAGAAGCACATTTTGATGGAAAAGTTTTGTAAAGAGTGTTGTTTTACCATCATTGTGACTGACACATTATTCTGCTCATCCATAAAAGCTTAAAGGGACATGAAAGGCAAAATAAAAGGGATATGAAAAATAAAAAGTATCTTTTGTGATTCAGACGGAGAATACAATTTAAAAAAGTTTCCATTTGACTTCTATTATCAAATGTGCGTTGTTCCTGTAATATTCTGTGTTGAAGAGATACCTAGGTAGGCAACTAGAGAACCACATGGCAGGAAATAGTGCTGCCTTCTAGTGCTCTTGCAAATGGATCACATTCTTGCAAAACTGCTGCCAGCACGGTTCCTGAACTTATGTCCCTGCTTGTTAAATAAAGATAAAAAAAGAGTACAAAGGAAAATTGGTAATAGAAGTAAATTATAAAGTAGTTTAAAATCACATGCTCTGTCTGAATCACAAAATCATTTTTTGGGGTTTCATATTCCTTTACCTTTTCATGATTCAGAAAGAGCAGGTTTAATGAACCTATAAATTCCCTTCTATTATCAAATTTACTCTGTTCTCCTGGTATCCTTTGATGAAAACATTATGTACATATTCTCAGCAGCAGCAATGCACTATTGGGAGCTAGATGATGATTGGTCACTACACACATTTGACTCTTTTCATTGGCTCACCAGATGTGTTCAGCTAGATCTCAGTAGTGCATTGCTGCTCTGAAGCTGACTTTAACTATGTGTTTAATTTGTTTGGTGTTAAGCACATAGTCACATGTTATACAATTGTACTTTTATGTTCCTTAAAGTTGTAGCACCAAAATTATATTTTTTGTTAAATAATTACTGGCTTAAAACTTAAGCTTAATACAATGCACCATAGAAGAGAACAAAAATAAAATATGTTTTTCAATACTACATTGTTAAAATCCTAGGAGTGGTGCACACGTTTTCTAAAATTATTTATTCTCATTGATGCACAGTTGTACAACATTTAACATCACTTCAATGGGCATTAAACTCTATAAAAGGCTTTAATATATGTAAAAGAATGATTTATTTCTATTGTGAAATTTGCTTCATTTTCTTGATATCCTTTTGTGAAGAGTATCCCAAGGTAGCCTCAGGAGTAGCAATGCACCATTGGGAGCTAGTTGGTGACTGGTGACTGCACTTATGTGCTTCTTGCCAATTGCTAATCCAATGTGCTTAGCCATATAGTGCATTGCTGCTCTGGGGTACTACAAATAAAAAGCTTATGATAAGTGTGTTGTTAAGGGGTTTTCTGATTTAAAACCCCTGCACTAATAAACCATCTAAGCATTTAGCTCAAATTCTGATTGACGTCAAAGGGGTCTAAATATTTTATAAAATGATGATCCGCTTCTTATCAATGGCTCATCTGATGTGCTTAGCTAACTAAGTAGAGCATTGCTGCTCTAGAGATAACTTTTCAACAAATGACACCAGAAACAACAAAGCACATTTGATAATAGAAGTAAACTGGAAAGGTGTTTAAAATTGCATATTCTATCTTAATCGTGAAATGCTAATTTTGGCTTTACTGCCCCTTTAAGTCCCCATTTAAATCCATTTAAAATCCTTTAAAACTTGTATAGCAGAGTGATTGGGTGTTTTTTTTTTCTTCTAGTTTCCCATAAGTATTTCTCAAAAGAGGTTTATGCAATGATTTTTATAGACTTTCACAAAAGAAAAAGGTATATGGTCAAATCAAACATAAACAATAATGGAGTATTAATTTGATATTGCCGATGACTGCCTGTCAGGTTTTTTTCCCTGCTTTGTTTGCCATGTGCTACTGTCAGCCATTTTACTCACCTCTCTTGCTAACTCTGTTGCATAGTGTGTGATGATGCTCATTTTCTGCATGCCTTTTTATGGCCATACTGGTGTACATCATCCATGTGAGACAAGTTGCAGTCTCAGAATTGTGATGTCATCAATTATTATTTAAAGGGCCTCTGTTCAGTATGATTTGCCCTTGGGTTGTCTCAGACTTGTTTGTGAGAGTTCCTGTGTATTACCTGGCTGTCTGACGTCCCTCCTGTTTCCTGCTCTCTGGCTTGTTCCTGACTGCTGTTCTCTTTGTTCCTGATTCCAGCTTGTCTGACTACTCGCTTTGGCTCCTGACTCGGCTCGTCTGACTATTCGCTTTGGCTCCTGACTCGGCTCGTCTGACTACCAGCTCTGGTTTTGACTTCTGGCTTGTTTTTTGACTTTTGGACTTTTTATTATTTTTTGCTATTAACAAAGGTGTGATTATTTTTGCATTTCTCGTCTCAGTCTGATTCCTGGCACCCTGACACTGCCTAATGAGTTTAAAAGCAGGGTTGTTGCATTTAGCCATTAGTAGTATTCCCTGATGTGTGCATTTATCAATTTAATATAAATCATTTTATAATTAATACTTAATCACCATAAAATTGTCAGGGTGCCAGGAATCAGACTGAGACGAGAAGTGCAAAAATAATCACATCTTTATTAATAGCAAAAAATAATAAAAAGTCCACAAGTCAAATAACAAGCCAGGAATCAAAAACCAGAGCTGGTAGTCAGACGAGCTGAGTCAGGAGCCAAAGCGAGTAGTCAGGCAAGGCCGGAATCAGGAACAAGGAAAACAGCAGAGTCAGGAACAAGCCAGGGATCAGGAACCAGAAAGGACGTCAGATAGCCAGGTAATATACAGGAGCTCTCACAAATAGGTCTGAGACAACGCAAAGGCAAAGCATACTGAACAGAGGCCCTTTAAATAATAAGTGATGACATCACAATTCTAAGACTGCATCCTGTCTCACATGGATGAAGCACACCAGTCTGGCCATAAAAGGAAGTGCAGAAAATGAGCAGCATCCCCCACAATGCACCCTAGTCAGGAAGAGAGGTGAGTATAATGGCTGCCAGCAGCACATGGCAAACACAACAGGGAAAAAACCCTGACAAAAATATTCACATACTGAATGATTATCATATTTAATTTGTGCACCTGCTTCAATATAAAAGTGTGATTTAAAGAATATTTGTAACTTTTTATTAAAGAAAACAATAGAGATTATGAAACTGTAAATGGAACATCTATGTAACCTTTAACACTAAAAATAAAAAGCTTTGTAAAAAGCTAAGGAATGTGCCACAATGAGTTTTAAGAAGTTCAGTCTGTTGAATGTAAAAAGTCCAAAATCCTGTGAAGAGCTGCTAGTAAGATGCTGTCCAATGGCTTTAGATATTGCTGTCATATTGTCTCTGTGCAAGGTATTTGGAGTGTTGTTTGGAGTGTTGTTTGAAGGGTTTTTTTTTTTTTTGAAAACCCTGCAATAAGCCATCTAAGCATTTACTAAGAGCATTTACTAAGACTTAATAGACCTAACCATTTAAATAAATTAAGGCATTTTTATTGTTTGATTATTGTGAGATACAATACGTTGGGCATACAGCAAGGCTCCTAAAAGCATAAAGGATATAGAAAGAACAGAATCATATACAGTCAAAGCAATACATTTTCAGGATTTTCATAAAGGTGATGCTAGAAGTTTTAAATGTCAAGGAACTTATTAATAAAAAAATTGGGGAAATAGGGAATATATATTAGATAGGAGAGAAGTTTATTGGATTTTTTTTTAATTATGCACAAATCAACCAAAGGGATTAAATAAGGAATATATGTACAATTGTTGAACTAATTCCTAAAAGTATGTAAATAACTGTAACAGTAGGGAGTGTCTTATTTTCAGATGATTCCACATACACATTAGCTCTATAAATATCGGTGTATGAGGAGCTGTGAATGACTCAATTATTACGTTCCTGGCAGACACAAAATACTTCTGGCTGTGGACTTGCTGTCACTGAAAGTGTTTGTACATTTGCTATTACATTTAATGTTCAATAAAATGGCTTTTTACTGACCTTGCTGATATGCAAACTGTTGCAAAAACTTTTATTATTGTACAATGTGTAGTTATTTTCTAATAAAATTATTATTATTATCAATTTATTATTATTATTTTCATTATTATTATTATTATTATTATTATTATTATTATCAGGTATTGCTAGGTAGTGCTAACAGGTTCCGCAGCGCTATAAACATAGGTGGCATATAAAAACAATTACAGGAATCAAATGGGTAGTGCCGAGAGTTGCACTGTTGTAG
The DNA here is from genome assembly GCF_027579735.1 of Bombina bombina. NCBI lineage: Eukaryota > Metazoa > Chordata > Amphibia > Anura > Bombinatoridae > Bombina > Bombina bombina. Next base: position 801,125,303 of record NC_069501.1, on the reverse strand, counting down.
TCGGCTTTTATGAAGGTGGACTACAAACAGCTGGGCTCATAGGCTTACATGCTATGGGGTTTAAGGGGATAGCAGTGGAGGGGATAGCAATGGAGATATTTATTTGTATAGCGCAACAAAATTATGTAGCGCTGGATGTCTGAAAGTGGCAAGGCAAGCTTCTCTATCATATAAAATATAATGTTTTGTATTTTAAAGGTTATTAGCTTTGGTTTTTTGTAAGGTAAGAAAATTAACTAATTTTTCTGAATGTGCAAATATGTTATACAATGATCTTATATTGATTGGATACATAAATATATAATATAGAAAATTAGATATTTGTCTGCAAATATTTTACTTACATTAAACTTACTGATATATTTGCCCTTTTACTTCTTTTTTAAACTTTGATAATAAAACTGCCAACATAAAGAATTAGAAATGGAAAATATGCATATACCACATTGGCAACATAAATTATAATAATTTAAGATATCCTGCAGACATAAAATGTAGTGCATTTGTTTCCTTTCTATTTTTTGTAAAAGTAATATTCAATTGAATTGACTTTTAAAAAATAAAATTACTTTAATTGAAAGTTATATGAGTACATTTATTGCATTTTGTTTGCCTATAATGGAATTTCCATAGAAATCAAGTCATGTCAAAATGAGCATTTGAAATGGGGTTTATTTTCTTTACTAGTGCTTATTAATTAATGCATGTGTCACTTTAATTAAAACAATTATCTTGCTATGCATAATAAGCTGCAGTATAAATCTATGTGTAAAAAAGTACATTCTTTTTTAAGATTTTAGGTTTACCCTCAAATGAGTTGCTTGCAAACTTATTAGCTCATTCAAAATATTGTTTGATAAAGATGAACAAGAGAAAAAGAAAGTATTATGTGTATAGAGATTGCCCTGACAATTGGAAATATATCCTAATCCTTCAGAAAAGCTTATTTTACATTATTTTGTATATAAAGAATTTGCTCATCTTTTTAAGTGATTAAACTTTACCCAAGTTTTGACTGCCTCAATTGTAGGATAAATATACAAAGAAGAAAGACCATTAAAATATGGTAGCTAACTTTCTAACGGCTAGATTTGGAGTTTTGTCGGTAACGACCCAAAAAGCTAACGCCGGCTTTTTTCTGGCCGCACCATAAAAATAACTCTGGTATTGAGAGTCCACAGAATGGCTACGTTAGGCTCCAAAAAAGGAGCGTAGAGCATATTTAACGCAGCTTCAACTCTCGATACCAGAGTTGCTTACGCAAGCGGCCAGCCTCAAAAACGTGCTTGTGCACGATTCCCCCATAGGAAACAATGGGGCTGTTTGAGCTGAAAAAAAAACTAACACCTGCAAAAAAGCCGCGTTCAGCTCCTAACGCAGCCCCATTGTTTGCTATGCGGAAACACTTCCTACGTCTGCACCTAACACTCTAACATGTACCCCGAGTCTAAACACCGCTAACCTTACACTTATTAACCCCTAATCTGCCGAGCGGACCTGAGCGCTACTATAATAAAGTTATTAACCCCTAATCCGCCTCACTAACCCTATAATAAATAGTATTAACCCCTAATCTGCCCTCCCTAACATCGCCGACACCTAACTTCAATTATTAACCCCTTATCTGCCGACTGGAGCTCACCGCTATTCTAATAAATGTATTAACCCCTAAAGCTAAGTCTAACCCTAACACTAACACCCCCTAAGTTAAATATAATTTACATCTAACGAAATTAATTATCTCTTATTAAATAAATTATTCCTATTTAAAGCTAAATACTTACCTGTAAAATAAATCCTAATATAGCTACAATATAAATTATAATTACATTGTAGCTATTTTAGGATTAATATTTATTTTACAGGTAACTTTGTATTTATTTTAACCAGGTACAATAGCTATTAAATAGTTAAGAACTATTTAATAGTTACCTAGTTAAAATAATTACAAAATTACCTGTAAAATAAATCCTAACCTAAGTTACAATTAAACCTAACACTATACTATCATTAAATTAATTAAATAAAATACCTACAATTACCTACAATTAAACCTAACACTACACTATCAATAAATACATTAAATACAATTCCTACAAATAACTACAATAAAATAAACTAACTAAAGTACAAAAAATAAAAAAGAACTAAGTTACAAAAAAGAAAAAAATATTTACAAAAATAAGAAAAATATTACAACAATCAGATTGAGCTCGCATTCTATTGGCTGATCGGAACAGCCAATAGAATGCGAGCTCAATCTGATTGGCTGATTGGATCAGCCAATCGGATTGAACTTGATTCTGATTGGCTGATTCCATCAGCCAATCAGAATATTCCTACCTTAATTCCGATTGGCTGATAGAATCCTATCAGCCAATCGGAATTCGAGGGACGCCATCTTGGATGACGTCCCTTAAAGGAACCGTCATTCTTCAGTTGGACGTCGCCGGAAGAAGATGGGTCCGCAGTGGAGGTCTTCAGGATGGAGCCGGTCATCATCGGATGAAGATAGAAGATGCCGCTTGGATCAAGATGGTTGCCGGTCCGGATCGCCTCTTCTTCCCGGATAGGATGAAGACTTTGGAGCCTCTTCTGGACCTCTTCAGCCACCGGATGATGGATCGCCAGCCCCCGCTTGGGTTGGATGAAGATTTTGGAGCCAGGACCTATCGGTGATACCTGGTGAGGTGAAGACAAGGTAGGATGATCTTCAGGGGCTTAGGGTTAGGTTTATTTAAGGGGGGTTTGGGTTAGATTAGGGGTATGTGGGTGGTGGGTTGTAATGTTGGGGGGGGTATTGTATGTTTTTTTTTACAGGCAAAAGAGCTGAACTTCTTGGGGCATGCCCCGCAAAGGGCCCTGTTCAGGGCTGGTAAGGTAAAAGAGCTTTGAACTTTAGTAATTTAGAATAGGGTAGGGCATTTTTTATTTTGGGGGTCTTTGTTATTTTATTAGGGGGCTTAGAGTAGGTGTAATTAGTTTAAAATTGTTGTAATATTTTTCTTATGTTTGTAAATATTTTTTTATTTTTTGTAACTTAGTTCTTTTTTATTTTTTGTACTTTAGTTAGTTTATTTCATTGTAGTTATTTGTAGATATTGTATTCAATTTATTTATTGATAGTGTAGTGTTAGGTTTAATTATAGGTAATTGTAGGTATTTTATTTAATTAATTTAATGATAGTATAGTGTTAGGTTTAATTCTAACTTAGGTTAGGATTTATTTTACAGGTAATTTTGTAATTATTTTAACTAGGTAGCTATTAAATAGTTCTTAACTATTTAATAGCTATTGTACCTGGTTAAAATAATTACAAAGTTGCCTGTAAAATAAATATTAATCCTAAAATAGCTATAATGTAATTATAATTTATATTGTAGCTATATTAGGATTTATTTTACAGGTAAGTATTTAGCTTTAAATATGAATAATTTATTTAATAAGAGTTAATTTATTTAGTTAGATTAAAATTATATTTAATTTAGGGGGGTGTTAGTGTTAGGGTTAGACTTAGCTTTAGGGGTTAATACATTTATTAGAATAGCGGTGAGCTCCGGTCGGCAGATTAGGGGTTAATAATTTAAGTTAGGTGTCGGCGATGTTAGGGAGGGCAGATTAGGGGTTAATACTATTTATTATAGGGTTAGTGAGGTGGATTAGGGATTAATAACTTTATTATAGTAGCGGTGCGGTCCGCTCGGCAGATTAGGGGTTAATAAGTGTAGGCAGGTGGAGGCGACGTTGAGGGGGGCAGATTAGGGGTTAATAAATATAATATAGGGGTCGGCGGTGTTAGGGGCAGCAGATTAGGGGTACATAAGGATAACGTAGGTGGCGGCGCTTTGCGGTCGGCAGATTAGGGGTTAATTATTGTAGGTAGCTGGCGGCGACGTTGTGGGGGGCATATTAGGGGTTAATAAATATAATACAGGGGTCGGCGGTGTTAGGGGCAGCAGATTAGGGGTACATAAGTATAACGTAGGTGGCGGTCGGCAGATTAGGGGTTAAAAAAATTTAATTGAGTGGCTGCGATGTGGGGGGGGGCCTCGGTTTAGGGGTACATAGGTAGTTTATGGGTGTTAGTGTACTTTAGATTACAGTAGTTAGGAGCTTTATGAACCGGCGTTAGCCCAAAAAGCTCTTAACTACTGACTTTTTTCTGCGGCTAGAGTTTTGTCGTTAGATTTCTAACGCTCACTTCAGACACGACTCTAAATACCGGAGTTAGAAAGATCCCATTGAAATGATAGGATACGCAATTTACGTAAGGGGCGGTTCGCGCTCGTATTACGAGTTAAAAGTACAAAGATTGCGCTCGAGAGCACACAAATTCGCAATTATAGGTAGACTATGCAAGGTTGTAAATACATAATTGCATTCCCCTATAGACTTCTATGGAGCCGTGATTTCTCAAAAAACCAACAAGTCGCGCAAACCCGATCACGATTATTTTATAGCACCAATACAGAAGTTTCAATGGCATAATGTACAGTCTAATGTTCTGAACATAGAAAATATATCTGATGGAATTTTGGTTATATACATTGTATATATATAATTATATATAGGTATAGATATACACAGATACATTTGGAATATCTATTTAACAATACATAAAACATATTCCTCTATGTGAAGAACATTGGAATGTACAATATTTACAGTACATGCACACTATAACAATTTGTTAAATATTAATAATTCATAAAAATGAGTTTTAATGTTTTTATGTACTTGCCTGCAAAGTGCTCCAATGCACTTATATAATTGCAATAATTGTTATCAGACAGTGTTAATATGAGTGTAACTTTACTGTTAATTTTTTTTTAATGCGTTTTGTGCAACTTTTTTGTCTTGCATAACAGTTAACCAGAGCTTCCAAGTTAATCAGTCTAGCATGAATCGCATTTGCATATACTTTCAATGCGTAATACGAGCGCTATTTAAATTGCGTGAAAACGGATGCCAAAAACCGACATCACTTGTGTACAACAGTTAGTGCGCCACTCATAATTTAACCCTCAGGGGCCAAATGCCCCTGTTTTAGCGTGAGCCTTCATAACTTGTCCGCCTGCTCTTAGGCTGCGGACATCAATCCACCCAATCCTATATGATTGGGCTGATTGACACCCCTGCTAGCGGCCGATTGGCTGGGAATCTGCAGGGGGCGGCATTGCACAAGCAGTTCACTAGAACTGCTTGTGCAATGCTAAATGCGGACAGCGTATGCTGTCAGCATTTATCGATGTGCGTCGGACATGATACGCTATATTGTATCATGTCCGTCCGTACTTTAATAAACCTGCCCCTAAGTCTTACAACATTCTTTACATGATTTACGACTCAAAAATTTTCTAGGAATTCAACCCTGTTGGCTGTATTAATATTGACTGCCCTGTGTAAATTTTTAAAAGACGAAAACTCACTAAATGTAAACCAATGTGTATTCAGATATCTAACTTTGAATGTTTAAAATGAATGAAAATAAGGGCTAAGGTGTTAAACACCAATATAAATAAATGGATGTATATTTTTGGTGTCTTTATAGCTTGTTGACACGAAAACATTAGTTTTAGAAGGTAGAGGGTTAAAGGGACAGTCTACACCACAATTGTTATTGTTTTAAAAGATAGATAATCCCTTTTTTACCCACTCCCCAGTTTTGCATAACCAACACAGTTATATTTATATGTTTTTTACCTCTGTGATTATCTTGTATCTGAGCCTCTGCAAACTGCCCCTTTTTTTAGTTCTTTTGACAGACTTGCAGTTTAGCCAATCAGTGATAGCTCCCAGGTAACATCACGTGCATGAGCACAGTGTTATCTATATGAAATTCATGAACTAACACCCTCTAGTGGTGAAAAACCTGTTAAAATGCATTCTTAAGAGGCGGCCTTCAAGGTCTAAGAAATTAGCATATGAACCTCCTAGGTTAAGCTTTCAACTAAGAATATCAAGAGAACAAAGCAAAATTGGTGATAAAAGTAAATTGGAAAATTGTTTAAAATTACATGCCCTATCTGAATCATGAAAGTTTATTTTGGACTAGACTGTCCCTTTAATAGTAGGTGGCAAATATCTGGTACAGTAGGGTTTAATGCAGTGGGGGATGTCATGGCTAGATTTAAATTCCACTGGAAATTAGAAGTTACATGTGTGGGGGAATCCAGCTTGGTATTTTTATTTAAGTTAGGGATTGGGCTATGTTGTTGTGGCTGTCTGGCGAAAAGATTTTATCTTATTGGATTTAATTGTGTGACTGTTGTCAAATGGTAATCTAAAATGTCTTTATCCATATCAAAGCTTTCTTGAGTTCCCTCGAATGCACGCATGATTTAGGCATCTTCTTTTTGTAAGGGTCTAAAATATATTAATCCTAAAATCTCAAAAATGTAAAATTAGCTTTAAGGCCTGAGCAAGGTATTGGGAACATGAAGGCTAACTGTAGGGTATTTTATTGATACCAAACAGAATAAACCATTTTTATAATAATGTTGGTAATTACTTGCTTGCACTCAATATATACAGTAAAATAAATATGGTATTAAACACCTTATGACAATATTAAAAATATTAAACTTTGTAAAGCTTACCCGGACAAACTAAATAGAAACATTTACTTTAAATACCCTATGTAGTGTTTTCTGTAAAAAAAAAATCACATAAAATTAAATATCCTATGTAGTGTTTTCTCTAATAAATCACGTAAAATAAAAAATGACTAATCTGGGGGAAACTTTGGCAAAACTAACTAGTAAAGAACATACTGAGTACAATCGACTTTTTAAGTTAATTTTAAACATATGACACCCGTAAACATGTGAGAGTGAGATTTGAGAAATTAATCCGTTTAGACGATTGCACCATTATGAAACTCATCGCAACATATTCCATTAAAAAAAGCACAGACTGGTTTATTATCAAATGAATTAACTCTACTTATACATGGTACAGAACTTAAATGCAGCAAAGAGGGTAAGTAGCATAGTGATTTGCAGCAATTTTAAATATTTATGCATATAAAAATATATGATCATGCGCATCTTACAGGATCAAGATATCAAATGAGGAAGATTTTGTCCATTTAAAGGGACACTGAACCCAATTTTTTTTCTTTTGTGATTCAGATAGAGCATGAAATTTTAAGCAACTTTCTAATTTACTCCTATTATCAAATTTTCTTTATTCTCTTGGTATCTTTATTTAAAATGCAAGAATGTAAGTGTAGATGCCGGCCCATTTTTGGTGAACAACCTAGGTTGTCCTTGCTTATTGGTGGATAAATTCATCCACCAATCAAAAACTGCTGTCCAGAGTTCTGAACAAAGAAAAAAGCTTAGACACCTTCTTTTTCAAATAAAGATAGCAAGAGAATGAAGAAACATTGATAATAGGAGTAAATTAGTAAGTTGCTTAAAATTGTATGCTCTATCTGAATCACAAAAGAAAAAAATTGGGTTCAGTGTTCCCCTTAAAGTGGTCTGGGTGAGATATAGGCTTTTAAAGCTTTCACCCCCAATGCAAACTGACTAAAAAGAAAATTCCTGCATATGCCCTGGGTGGAACTACCATTGGTGCAGCAGGAGTGGTGGCACCAAGGCCCAAGTCCTGGAGGGAGGCCCACAGCAACCAGTCTATACATAGGTGTATTCAGAATATGTAAATCCTATTGTTTGGAAGCCTTTTTTATTAGTGTAGGTTGCAAATCTATGCACTAGGGCCCTCTGTTGAGTAGATCCGCTACTGAATATACTACCTGTCTAAGTAAACTCTCTCATGCCCAATATGAGATTAAGTGTATGCAATACATGCTACAATCATTGCAGTTAAACTGTTACAGTAAACTCATCTAGATAATAACGTATTAATATTAAAGATAAATATATACAGTTTATATATATATATATATATGAAAAAGTAGAGTGTGGACAAGCGCACAAGAAGGCACTCCTAGTGAAGAATGTTTGTACCAAAGTAACTCACTTATGAGATACATACAAATGCCCACTCACGTGATTTAACCTCATCCGATATGAGGTATAGATACGACACGGGATTAAAGGTGATATCTGTTCTCAATACCCTTATGCGGCTCCTGCAGTCTTCTTTCTCCTCTCCTGCTTATATTCTAGAGGAAAGTCCAGGGCAGCAAAATGCTTGAGAGATCAATAACTCTCTATATGTTCGTAGGGGTATAAGTAAACAGAGCGGTACAGGCCAAGTGTGTAAAACAATATGGTTTATTGGCCAAAAAGTGATGAAATAGATTTATAAAGTTACACAGAGAACAATTCCAATCTGTTCTTTTAGAGTACAAGCAGCATACAGGTAGTAAAATGCCTTGATAAAGGCTGAGTAAATCTAAAGCGTGAACGAAACTGCCCTACATAAAACACTGAATGCCAGGTGCAAGTACGTTAATCCACTACTAAGATATGTAAGTGTACAGCCGGACAAGAGTAAACCAATATTGTAACATATCTCAGCCTAATGTCACTATCCCTTTAAGACTTCCTTCTCTGACTGCTGCATTTGGGCAGTATTCACATTCAGCTTGCTTGCCTGCCTGCCTGATTAATCATTCATGCACCTGATTACCTCAGCCTCTTTTTAAGCCTTCTCAGGTCTAATGTGCTGGGCATTAACATTGAAGTTGTGATCCTGAACAACAGAGGTCTGTGACTGTTTCCTGTATGAATTTACCAACTATTTCAACCTACAGCATTTTCTATTCCAATGCCTAAAATCATCAAATCGCAAGTATCCAAATAATTCCATTTTCTGTTTCCTGGACACTGCTACTTAACAAACTCAGAACTTTATTTTTAAATCAAGCATACTTTTGGTTATCATCACTCTCTAATTACAACAGCATCTTACTCAGAACTTTATAACTATTTCTCTGCTACAAGTTGTCATTGCTGAAATATCCTGCTGCAAATATGTTAACATATTCTGAACTCTGCATCTATGTGTTCAATTAAAAGCTTTCATGTGATTCTCCAATATATGTTCAAACAGTAATTGATGCCTTAAACTTAACTTTCACCTGTGCTGCTCTGCTAATTACTGACATACAGCTCTTTATAATATTATATACTGTGAACCTGCAACAAACCAAGTTTGCATCTAAATGCACAAACAGTAATTAATGCCTAACCTTGCAGCTTGTCTAAGGCCTAGATTTGGAGTTCGGCGGTAAAAGGGCTGTTAACGCTCCGCAGGCTTTTTTCTGGCCGCACCATAAATTTAACTCTGGTATCGAGAGTTTAATCAAATGCTGCGTTAGGCTCCAAAAAAGGAGCGTAGAGCATTTTTACCGCAAATGCAACTCTCGATACCAGAGTTGCTTACGGACGCGGCCGGCCTCAAAAACGTGCTCGTGCACGATTCTCCCATAGGAAACAATGGGGCTGTTTGAGCTGAAAAAAAACCTAACACCTGCAAAAAAGCAGCGTTCAGCTCCTAACGCAGCCCCATTGTTTCCTATGGGGAAACACTTCCTACGTCTGCACCTAACACCCTAACATGTACCCCGAGTCTAAACACCCCTAACCTTACACTTATTAACCCCTAATCTGCCGCCCCCGCTATCGCTGACCCCTGCATATTTTTTTTAACCCCTAATCTGCCGCTCCGTAAACCGCCGCAACCTACGTTATCCCTATGTACCCCTAATCTGCTGCCCTAACATCGCCGACCCCTATATTATATTTATTAACCCCTAATCTGCCCCCCTCAACGTCGCCGACACCTGACTACACTTATTAACTCCTAATCTGCCGAGCGGACCTCACCGCTACTATAATAAATGTATTAACCCCTAAAGCTAAGTCTAACCCTAATACTAACACCCCCCTAAGTTAAATATAATTTACATCTAACGAAATAAATTAACTCTTATTAAATAACTTATTCCTATTTAAAGCTAAATACTTACCTGTAAAATAAATCCTAATATAGCTACAATATAAATTATAATTATATTATAGCTATTTTAGGATTAATATTTATTTTACAGGCAACTTTGTAATTATTTTAACCAGGTACAATAGCTATTAAATAGTTAAGAACTATTTAATAGTTACCTAGTTAAAATAATAACAAATTTACCTGTAAAATAAATCCTAACCTAAGATATAATTAAACCTAACACTACCCTATCAATAAATTAATTAAATAAACTACCTACAATTACCTACAATTAACCTAACACTACACTATCAATAAATTAATTAAACACAATTGCTACAAATAAATACAATTAAATAAACTAGCTAAAGTACAAAAAATAAAAAAGAACTAAGTTACAAAAAATAATAAAATATTTACAAACATAAGAAAAATATTACAACAATTTTAAACTAATTACACCTACTCTAAGCCCCCTAATAAAATAACAAAGCCCCCCAAAATAAAAAATTCCCTACCCTATTCTAAATTAAAAAAGTTACAAGCTCTTTTACCTTACCAGCCCTGAACAGGGCCCTTTGCGGGGCATGCCCCAAGGATTTCAGCTCTTTTGCCTGTAAAAAAAAACATACCATACCCCCCCCAACATTACAACCCACCACCCACATACCCCTAATCTAACCCAAACCCCCCTTAAATAAACCTAACACTAAGCCCCTGAAGATCTTCCTACCTTGTCTTCACCATACCAGGTTCACCGATCCGTCCTGGCTCCAACATCTTCATCCAACCCAAGCGGGGGTTGGCGATCCATCATCCGGTGCTGAAGAGGTCCAGAAGAGGCTCCAAAGTCTTCCTCCTATCTGGCAAGAAGAGGACATCCGGACTGGCAAACATCTTCTCCAAGCGGCATCTTCAATCTTCTTCCATCCGGTGCGGAGCGGGTCCATCTTGAAGCAGGCGACGCGGATCCATTCTCTTCTTCCGTTGTCTCCCGTCGAATGACTGTTCCTTTAAGGGACGTCATCCAAGATGGCGTCCCTCGAATTCCGATTGGCTGATAGGATTCTATCAGCCAATCGGAATTAAGGTAGGAATTTTCTGATTGGCTGATGGAATCAGCCAATCAGAATCAAGTTCAATCCGATTGGCTGATCCAATCAGCCAATCAGATTGAGCTCGCATTCTATTGGCTGATCGGAACAGCCAATAGAATGCGAGCTCAATCTGATTGGCTGATTGGATCAGCCAATCGGATTGAACTTGATTCTGATTGGCTGATTCCATCAGCCAATCAGAAAATTCCTACCTTAATTCCGATTGGCTGATAGAATCCTATCAGCCAATCGGAATTCGAGGGACGCCATCTTGGATGACGTCCCTTAAAGGAACCGTCATTCGTCGGGAGACAACGGAAGAAGAGGATGGATCCGCGTCGCCTGCTTCAAGATGGACCCGCTCCGCACCGGATGGAAGAAGATTGAAGATGCCGCTTGGAGAAGATGTTTGCCGGTCCGGATGTCCTCTTCTTGCCGGATAGGAGGAAGACTTTGGAGCCTCTTCTGGACCTCTTCAGCACCGGATGATGGATCGCCAACCCCTGCTTGGGTTGGATGAAGATGTTGGAGCCAGGACGGATCGGTGAACCTGGTATGGTGAAGACAAGGTAGGAAGATCTTCAGGGGCTTAGTGTTAGGTTTATTTAAGGGGGGTTTGGGTTAGATTAGGGGTATGTGGGTGGTGGGTTGTAATGTTGGGGGGGGTATGGTATGGTTTTTTTTACAGGCAAAAGAGCTGAAATCCTTGGGGCATGCCCCGCAAAGGGCCCTGTTCAGGGCTGGTAAGGTAAAAGAGCTTGTAACTTTTTTAATTTAGAATAGGGTAGGGAATTTTTTATTTTGGGGGGCTTTGTTATTTTATTAGGGGGCTTAGAGTAGGTGTAATTAGTTTAAAATTGTTGTAATATTTTTCTTATGTTTGTAAATATTTTATTATTTTTTGTAACTTAGTTCTTTTTTATTTTTTGTACTTTAGCTAGTTTATTTAATTGTATTTATTTGTAGCAATTGTGTTTAATTAATTTATTGATAGTGTAGTGTTAGGTTAATTGTAGGTAATTGTAGGTAGTTTATTTAATTAATTTATTGATAGGGTAGTGTTAGGTTTAATTATATCTTAGGTTAGGATTTATTTTACAGGTAAATTTGTTATTATTTTAACTAGGTAACTATTAAATAGTTCTTAACTATTTAATAGCTATTGTACCTGGTTAAAATAATTACAAAGTTGCCTGTAAAATAAATATTAATCCTAAAATAGCTATAATATAATTATAATTTATATTGTAGCTATATTAGGATTTATTTTACAGGTAAGTATTTAGCTTTAAATAGGAATAAGTTATTTAATAAGAGTTAATTTATTTCGTTAGATTTAAATTATATTTAATTTAGGGGGGTGTTAGTGTTAGGGTTAGACTTAGCTTTAGGGGTTAATCCATTTATTAGAATAGCGGTGAGCTCCGGTCGTCAGATTAGGGGTTAATAATTGAAGTTAGGTGTTGGCGATGTTAGGGAGGGCAGATTAGGGGTTAATACTATTTATGATAGGGTTAGTGAGGCGGGTTAGGGGTTAATAACTTTATTATAGTAGCGCTCAGGTCCGCTCGGCAGATTAGGGGTTAATAAGTGTAGGCAGGTGTCGGCGACGTTGAGGGGGGCAGATTAGGGGTTAATAAATATAATATAGGGGTCGGCGGTGTTAGGGGTAGCAGATTAGGGGTACATAGGGATAACGTAGGTGGCGGCGCTTTGCGGTCGGAAGATTAGGGGTTAATTATTTTAAGTAGTTGACGGCGACGTTGTGGGGGGAGGTTAGGGGTTAATAAATGTAATACAGGGGTCGGCAGGGTTAGGGGCAGCAGATTAGGGGTACATAAGTATAACGTAGGTGGCGGTCGGCAGATTAGGGGTTAAAAATTTTAATCGAGTGGCGGCGGTGTGGGGGGAGCTCGGTTTAGGGGTACATAGGTAGTTTATGGGTGTTAGTGTACTTTAGGGTACAGTAGTTAAGAGCTTTATGAACCGGCGTTAGCCAGAAAGCTCTTAACTCCTGCTATTTTCAGGCGGCTGGAATCTTGTCGTTAGAGCTCTAACGCTCACTTCAGAAACGACTCTAAATACCAGCGTTAGAAAGATCCCATTGAAAAGATAGGCTACGCAAATGGCGTAGGGGGATCTGCGGTATGGAAAAGTCGCGGCTGAAAAGTGAGCGTTAGACCCTTTAATCACTGACTCCAAATACCAGCGGGCGGCCAAAACCAGCGTTAGGAGCCTCTAACGCTGGTTTTGACGGCTACCGCCGAACTCCAAATCTAGGCCTAAGTACCTGTGCAGCTGTGCTTAAACTCTGACATACAGCTTTATATAATATTATGTACTGTGAACCTGCAACAAACCTTAGTTTGCATCTAAGTGTCAATCTTTTACTAGATTACTCTGAAGCCTTAACATTCCACATTGCTATATTTTTTCTCTCATTGAATCCTGCAGTTACTTCTATTAACTAACTATAAGTCACAGTAAAGTCAGAATATATTGTATACAAATGTTGCACCCTCCATTTATTCTACAATAACTTCTAGCAACTATGAATCACAGAATATCATCTATCCACGTCCAGGATACTCTTCCCCGGGTCAGGGGTCAGTGTCTTCAAATCCCTACCACTGCCCCGAGGGTCTGTGTCCTGAGCGCATGTACACCGGATCATGACAGAATGTTAATGCCCAAAAAAGGGATCCGCAGCGCTAGTGGATGCACCGACCCTCAAAGGAAAATAAAAAATTACAACATAACTCAGACCCAAGCAATCCCTAAAGGAAAAACAGAAGGTTTTCAAACTTTAAAAAATTTAAAGACACAGTACTCCCATTCTAGACAATCCTCTACTCATGTTCGTGGTTACCATTTTGGTGAAACTGATCCTGAATCTGACTATGAAAATGAAGAGGATTCAACCATAGCTTCAGCAGAAAAAAATCAGGCTTTCAAAGATTTAAAGAGACAGAACCACTATTCTAGAATTTCATCTGTTCCTCATGTTCGTGATTTCCATTTTGGTGAAACTGATTCTGAGTCTGACTATGTAACTGAAGAGGATGCATTCATAGATTTAGCAGAAAAAATTCAGACCTTTAAAGATTTAAAGAGACAGGACTACTGTTCCAGAAAACCATCTACTCCTCCTGTTTGTAATTCCTATCCTGGTGATACTGATTCTGAGTCTGAATATGTCAACATGGAGGAGGACTTCACAGATCCAGCTGAACTGGCATTAGACTGGTATGAGCGCTACTTTAATTTGCCACAAACTCAGACAAAACCTCAACCTATTGGCTATAACGACATCCTTGGTTGTTATATTTACAATATGGAAGATACAGACAGCTCCCATCATGAAACCTCTCATGGAAATACTGATCTTCCTATTTCTGATATTACCATGGATTCGTTGGATTGGACAGATTCAGAGATGCAAGAAAAGACATCTGGTTTACAGACTGCTGTTTGGAGAAAAGGTCCCCTCAACTACTATGCTGATTTATCACATCAGAATTATGCATCCAGTGATGAAGAGGATTTCTGTTCTCAACCTTACTACAAGCCACAATGGCAGCAACCTAAGAAGCCTCATACTGGGAAGAAATCTAAGCTCTCTAAGAAAAAGAAGAAGAAAAGAAGAAGAAGAAAATCCTTCTGCCCACAGAAAATCAGAAGTGCAAAGAGGAAACTCAGCCTGATTCCCCTGTTTTAGTTTCTGTTGTACCAGACTCTCTCTTGCCTCCTGACACTGTCAACACCAAGCTGGATGATGTATATAGTCACTATCAGTCTGTTCTTAAAGCATCTAATGGTATCTCTTCTCAGACTCTACAACAACTACAAAAACTGTTTCCAACTATTGATTTCTTGCATCCCTCTCATGCTGCCTCAATACCTGTAAACCCTGTGCTAGAAGCAAAAGATAATTCTGTTCCAGATATACAACCTTTCAGTTTACCAGAGATAATCCCTGGAGAATTTAGCTCTGATATTCAAACTCAAATAAGCATGCCTGCTGAACTCCAGATAACTTCTCAGTCAGAATCTTGTGTCACAATTCCTCCGCATCTACCTGAGTGTGGCATATTTCAGTACACTTCACCTTCTCAAAATTCTTCTGTTACTGCATCTAAGAAATTGTTTACCTTGGGAGATACTTTGCATCAACCTACATTTTCTACTACATCAGTTTCCTGTACAGGAATTCCTGATACTGAATCCTGTGAGGACAACTTTAAACCAAGTTCGCAAGTGGACATTCTTGAACCTGAAACTTGTGCAAAAGTTCTTCAAGAAGATTCCCCAGTGCCCATTCCTGTTCCTGTTTTCCATGATTATACTACTAAACCTGACATCAAGGCAGACTCTCCTGTTTTTAACCCTGGTATGGGTATTCCTTTGTTTAACCCAGAAATGGGTGTAATAATACTTGATCCTGAAGATAGCCATGCCCTCTACTCAGAAGCGAGTATGGTTCTTGGCTCTAAAGTGGGTCTTGTTAATTCTTTGTTTATGAACCCTGAAGAAAGCCTTGCCCTCTGCTCAGAAGAGAGTATGGTTCCTGGCTCTAAAGTGGGTTCTTTTTCTTTCTCTATAGTTGAACCTTGCACTGGCATGGGCATTCCTTCACCCGATCCTACTGAGGATATTCCTGAACCTTGCCCAGATGTGGGTACTTCCGAACCTTGCCCTGGCATGGGCATTCCTTCACCTGATCCTACTGAGGATATGACTGAACCTTGCCCAGATGTGGGTATTCCTGAACCTTGCCCTGGTGTGGACATTCATATACCTGTTCTTAGTGAGAACACTTTTGATTCTGAATCCAGTAAGGAGACATTTCATATTGAATTAGAAGATGGCAAGAACTGGACAAATCTTGCACTCTACACTCCTATCTCCTATTTTGAAGAAAGCCCTGCTATTGCGTTAGAAGTGGCTATAGCTTTTTCTTTTGGAGTATATCTAATCCTCAGCCAAGAGGTTAATTCTTAGGATACTCAAATCTCTGACCCAAAGGTGCTTAATCTGGTTATCAATCCAGAATGCTGCATCTCTATTTCTGAAGCTGAGGAAAGCCTATTCATTTCTCTAGGACTGGCTGCCTTTTCATTGGCTATGTACATGGTCATCTATCATGAAGAACATCCGCCTATCTACCCTCAGGATGATTCTGTGGTAGGAAGCTCATTGTATGTTACGTTCATGCATTCTCACGATGACTACAAAAAAGTTGACTTCAAGTTTTGCTCTCATCATTGACAAGATCTTTTGATACCTAAATTACATGGCCTTAATTTGTCATTCAACTTTTTCAAGAGATTTCCAACCCTCCTTTCTTGATTTCCGATTGGACTCACTACCTCCATACACCTACTACCGGTACTCCATGTCATTTTTGCTCTCTCTCCTTTTGGATTGTGTTGGGCGCCCGGAGGTCGCCTTTGAGGAGGGCGATTTGTAACATATCTCAGCCTAATGTCACTATCCCTTTAAGACTTCCTTCTCTGACTGCTGCATTTGGGCAGTATTCACATTCAGCTTGCTTGCCTGCCTGATTAATCATTCATGCACCTGATTACCTCAGCCTCTTTTTAAGCCTTCTCAGGTCTAATGTGCTGGGCAATAACATTGAAGTTGTGATCCTGAACAACAGAGGTCTGTGACTGTTTTCTGTATGAATTTACCAACTATTTCAACCTACAGCATTTTCTATTCCAATGCCTAAAATCATCAAATCGCAAGTATCCAAATAATTCCATTTTCTGTTTCCTGGACACTGCTACTTAACAAACTCAGAACTTTATTTTTAAATCAAGCATACTTTTGGTTATCATCACTCTCTAATTACAACAGCATCTTACTCAGAACTTTATAACTTTTTCTCTGCTACAAGTTGTCATTGCTGAAATATCCTGCTGCAAATATGTTAACATATTCTGAACTCTGCATCTATGTGTTCAATTAAAAGCTTTCATGTGATTCTCCAATATATGTTCAAACAGTAATTGATGCCTTAAACTTAACTTTCACCTGTGCTGCTCTGCTAATTACTGACATACAGCTCTTTATAATATTATATACTGTGAACCTGCAACAAATCAAGTTTGCATCTAAATGCACAAACAGTAATTAATGCTTAAACTTGCAGCTTGTCTAAGTACCTGTGCAGCTGTGCTTAAACTCTGAAATACAGCTTTATATAATAATATTATGTACTGTGAACCTGCAACAAACCTTAGTTTGCATCTAAGTGTCAATCTTTTACTAGATTACTCTGAAGCCTTAACATTCCACATTGCTATATTTTTTCTCTCATTGAATCCTGCAGTTACTTCTATTAACTAACTATAAGTCACAGTGAAGTCAGAATATATTGTATACAAATGTTGCACCCTCCATTTATTCTACAATAACTTCTAGCAACTATGAATCACAGAATATCATCTATCCACGTCCAGGATACTCTTCCCCGGGTCAGGGGTCGGTGTCTTCAAATCCCTACCACTGCCTCGAGGGTCTGTGTCCTGAGCGCATGTACACCGGATCATGACAAATATAGACTTAGACTGCACTGATTATTTGTATATATATACACACAGTATCTCACAAAAGTGAGTACACCCCTCACATTTTTGTAAATATTTTATTATATCTTTAAATGTGACAACACTGAAGAAATGACACTTTGCTACAATGTAAAGTAGTGAGTGTACAGCCTGTATAACAGTGTAAATTTGCTGTCCCCTAAAAATAACTCGACACACAGCCATTAATGTCTAAACCGTTGGCAACAAAAGTGAGTACTCCCCTAAGTGGTAATGTCCAAATTGGGCCCAATTAGCCATTTTCCCTCCCCGGTGTCATGTGACTCGTTAGTATTACAAGGTCTCAGGTGTGAATGGGGAGCAGGTATGTTAAATTTGGTTTAAACAAAAGACTGACAGGTAGGTTTGGTTATCCTATCTGAAATAGACTACATTAATAGCACTCTGGGGATTACTTGAATACAAAAATTGTGGTAACAGGGAAAATCGTGCAAGGATGTGCAGAGAACAAAGACAAAACTTGCAGAGTAAACTAAATTACGTTAAAAATTAACTTTTATTGAAGGCTTAATTAAAATTGGAAAAACACACATTTAAAAACACTCATAGGAGCCAAGATCCTATTACTTGTTGATCGTATAATGGTTGGTGTAGTGGGTAGATATTATCTATAAATGTATTAAATATATGGTATGAGGGCTAGTAGCTATTCTCTATATTTTCAAAATACACCAGGAATGACAATTTAAGTATGTTTGGTCGATATGTTGTTGTTGGTGATTGGTGAATAGTTGTACATTTGGGTTCACTAAAAGTGATATAGTGAACTTGCTGTGGAGTCCCTTTAAATTATTTATTCGGTTGCAATACACTTCTACATGTATGGTTAAGAGGCTTGAATGATTATACACTTTAATTCACTATGCGTGAAGGTAGGGACTTTCTATAGAATCCCTTTAAATTATTCTAAGTTTCCTGTACACATGTACATATGTGGCTGTGTTCAAGCCTACGCTACACAAATAAAGGCTTAATGCTCTATATTGAATAATGTCTTCTATATTTGGAAATACAGAGTCTGACGGATGTGTCCACTGTTTTTTAACGATATTATTGTATCCTATATAAGAAATCTATTACAAATAAAGCAATGTAATTAATGTAACATTGTTAAAGTTCCATTATGTTTATCCCTTTAAGTGCAAGAATGCCTGGTATTAGGGACTGGGACCTTTATAGTTGCTATTGTATTTTTATAGAAAATCTTATATTAAAGTATCAATATCGATATTATTACCAAGTGGTACCCACTACATGTATACAGTTCTCGTTACTATACAGAGCAGACAGATATAGTAAAAAGTTCTAAATATGCCTTTGAGTTGGATGGCATAATATCAGATGCTCTGGGTGGTAAATAAAGTGACCGCTGCTACATTGACTGTGCAGTAGATGCGTTAAGTAACAATCCAGCAGACAAAGTTGCTAGAGAAATATATATAACAAGTCACAGTTTAGCATTACCAAACGAGACAGTATTATTACGGTATTAGGCCCTGTGTAGTTATAGTTTTTAGAAGTGGTGTAGGTATTGCTACCGGTTAGATTCTCCACCAGCTTGTGTAAGCGTCAGCGTTCTGCCCCCATTAACCACTCCCAGCTACTATTAATATATTGCGGTACAAAATATTTAACGATCAAGGTTCCTATGGCTAGCTAAAAATACATGAGCTCCAAGGACTCATCACCAGTACCCTAGCGTCCCTAACATGTTTCGCCTCGCGGCTTTTTCAAAGGGTGAGCGCGCCGCTCACATACTGTTTTTTTATAGGCTAATGGTCACACCTCCAAGGTGACGATATTGCTGACAGCCAATCCTCATCATCTTCAATGTAGGGTCCGCCTATCATTGCGATAAGAGTTTACAGTTATCTATTTTATTGATAATAACAATAGTAACTTTGTTGTTAAATTGAAATTGTATGATGGAAATGGTTATCGTAGCCTTATATATGAACTTAATGCTAAGCCATAACTTTTAAAGATGAAGTTTATTTTATCCATAAATTAATGCTCAATATTCCCTGAACTTTGTGATGCTGTGTGATGAATTAACCCTGTGGGTGTCAATGTGCACTGGTGCTGTGTGTTACCGACCTGCATTGTAACTACTTTGTTACTAATACAACAATTATCACTCCCTCTGGTATATTCCGCCGTGTAGTGTAATATCAAGTGAAAAAGATTGAGTGGAGGATACCACAGTGCTGTGTGTAAAATAAATACATTTGAGATGGTTAACAAAAAGTGCTAAAATTAATATGTGCTACACGAATTGTGTCAAAGAAGAAGTGACCATATGTGTGGATTATCGTGATGTAGAGGTTAAGGTATAGACAGTGAACTTTTATTAACAATAAACACCGCTAGTGTGTAAAAGTTGCAGTGGAGTTATGTGCTTAAAACTTATATAATATTGACGGTTAAAATATTAAACATAATTACAAAGTAAAGTTATCCATTTTAATGTGGCTATCAGTGTCCTTGTTTTAATTTTAAACATGTTGTGGATAATATATGGCAATGTTAAGATTGGATTTAGGCTTAATTTATAAGGCAAGAAACAGATATTATTTCAAACTTTTACTTACAATAGCTTAGTTGATATTAGCTATTGTGGTACTGGCGGTTAATAAAAACATTTTTAGAGGATTGGGCTGTATTCTCCTAAATTTGTGCTGTCCATTGCACATTTTACAGAAAAGGAGAGAGGTTGTTGCATTCATTTAACCCTAATGGGTAAACTGTGTTAAGGAGAAAAATCCATTTGCTTTCAGCTTTTTGAAGGGTTTTTTCTACATCTCCACCTCTGATCCCCAGTTTAACTCTTTGTATTCCAAAACATTTTAAATCACTTTGTTTTGAATTATGTTTATACAAAAAGTGTCTGGCCACCGAGGTGAGTTGTTTTCCTGCTTGTGAGTCTTTTCTGGCATTTTTGATGTTCCTTAGGTGTTCTTGCAACCTTACTCTTATTTTTCTGGTTGTCATGCCAACATAGAACAAATTGCAGTTGCAGCGTAATGCATATATCACCCCTTCAGTTTGACAGTTGATGTGTGCATTTACTTTGTGTGGTTTATTGAACCGATCATGTATTGTTTGTAATTTCAGCATAAAGCTGCATGTGGTACAGGTTCCACATTTGAAGGAACCGTTGGTAAAAGCACTTTTGGTTTTTTCACTAGCAAGATGACTAGGAGTGATAATGTCCTTTAAATTACGGGTTCTTCTATAACCTGTCTGTATTTTGTCCCCCAAGATTGTTTTTAATTTGGGATCAGACATCAGAATGTGCCAATTAGATTGAAGCAGAGATTTTATATAGTTACTTTTTGGATTGTAGGTTGAAATGAACCTTATCCGATCATCCTTTGGTTTTGATCTTTTTTGGAGTAGTTCTGTGCGGTCCGTTGTTCTAGCTCTGAATTCTGCCCTTTTAATTGCCCTTTTGCTATAACCTCTTGATAGTAAACGTCCAGTGAGTTCTTTTGCTCTCTTGTTATAGTTAGATTCCGAAGAGCAATTCCTCCTCATTCTTAAGAATTCACCTATGGGGAGTGCCTGTATAGTATTTGGGGCATGGGCACTGGAGCTGTGTAGAACACTATTTGTAGCTGTTATTTTCCTATGTACATCCATGGATAATGTTCCATCCTCTAGTTTTGAAATTTCCAAGTCCAAAAAGTTTACTTTCACTTGACTGGCTTCATAAGTCAGTTTGACATTAAATTGGTTTGTATTCAGGTTAAGAAGGAAAGAGTCTAGTTCTTCTTTTGAACCCTCCCATAGGAACAGCACGTCATCTATATATCTTACCCAGAAGGGAATTTTCTCCAGGTACTGTGAATTGATGTCAGAAAAAACGTGTTTTTGCTCCCACCATCCTAAAAAAAGGTTGGCATAGGTGGGAGCACATGCTGTACCCATCGCGGTACCTCTTGTTTGCAGGTAGAACCCGCCATTGAAAGTGAAAAAATTGTGTTTTAATACAAATTGTAGTAGTGCAAGTGTAAATTCATCATGAATCTGTTCTTCTTCTGAGCCAATTTCTAGGAACCAACGTACTGCCTCAATTCCTAACTCATGTTTTATACAAGTGTACAAAGATTCGACATCTGCTGTCACAAGCCATGTTTGTTCTGAAATGTGAATGTTATTCAGTTGGTTTAGGACATCAGTGGTATCTTGAACATAAGATGTAATTTGAGTGAGATAATTCCTAAGTCTGTAGTCTACATATTTACTAGCCTTTTCAGTAAGGCTATTTATTCCAGATACAATAGGACGCCCTGGAGGATGAGTTTGGTTTTTGTGTATCTTTGGAATTAGGTAAAAAGTAGCAACAGTTGGATTGGATACTTTTAGAAATTGATATTCTTTGTTGTTAATGATATTGTCATTTTTGGCTCCTTCTATTAGATTTGAATATATTTGAAGGTATTCATGTGTGGGATTATAATTCAATTTAGTATAACATGAATTATCTCTTAGTTGTTTGTCTGTTTCTAGACGATACATTTTAAGAGGCCATAAGACAATATTACCCCCCTTGTCTGAATTTCTAATGATCGTGTCTTTCCACGTTTGCATTTCTTTTAGTGCTTTGCGTTCCTTGAATGTCAGGTTCCCATTAGTTTTTGTATCTGGGATTTGTAGGATTTTCTCACATATGATATCACTGAAAACTTGCAGTTGAGAGCATTGGTTGATGTTAGGCATGAATTTAGATTTATTTTTGATTTTATCACGCCATTTTGTCTCATTTGTACAGCTAGGAACTATGCTGTCTATGGTCTCATTTTCTGCAAGCAAATCCTCTAAGTTAGTCAAAGTGATTCTCTCTTCTGCCGAGAGTGAATTGTTTTCTGAATGAGTTGTTTCTTGAGATTTGTTCAGAAAGAGTCTTTTTAAGGCAATTTTTCGGATGTACAATTGTACATCTTTAACTAGTTCAAATTTGTCTATTTCAGGGGTCGGGCAGAAAGTCATGCCTTTAGAGAGTACTTTTTTATGATCCCCTGTTAACAGTTTTTGGGAAAGGTTGATTATCCTCAATGAGTCATTCTCATCTGTGAGAGTGGACTCGGGGGTCTCTGGTATGGTTTCCAGCCTTTTTTGTTGGTTTTGTTTGATGGCTGACTTTTGTTGTTCCTTTTTGGCTTTCCCCCTGCCTCTTCTTGTATGTCTAAATCAGAAGAGGCACTTTGTCCTAAAAAATCTTTCCTTTTGCCCCTTGTGATTCTTATGTTAGCCCCCCTTGTAGAGGTCTGTGGTTCAGTATCAGATTCAGGGGTTTCTGAATCCTCCCCCTCTGGATCCGAAACATCACTGTGTATAATAGTCACTTTTGATGGTTTGGGATTGTTAACATTGAATCTCTTTTTCCATTTGTACACTCTATTATTGGCATAGTCTGATTTATCTCTGCCTAGTTTACCCTGTTTCGTCAATTTGATTTCTGCCTCATATTTGTATAACTCTTTCTGGTACTGTTTGTATGCAGATTCGAATTCTTTAAGTGTTTCATATTCTTGTAATTTTGTATTTAGTTCTTGTACTTGAGTTTCTAATAGCTCATATTCTTCTTTATCATGTTTAATTAAGATTCGCATTAATTTTACCGAACATTCTGAAAGTGCTGTTTCCCATTCTTGATTATGTTCTAGATTGCGAAACTCAAAAGCAGGGAAGAGCTGTATTCTCAGACCTCTAGGTATGAGTTTAAGTTCTATATATTTTTCGAAAAAGTGATGGTTCCACCACAGTTTATACTGCTTAAACATTAACTTGTGAATATCTTTTAGTGCTTGGTTCATGGAATCTGGGCTAATTGTAGTATTTGCTGATTGATTCTCAAACACAGAGTTTAAATCTATTTCTCTCTTTTCTTGTCTAGATTTTCTATCTGTTTCCCACTTGGAAGACATGTTTATAAATTTGGTATAGTAATACATATTGTGTGCTCTATTGGATTGGAAACCTGTTACTAGGCTAAACTGTACTTAGAAAAAAGGGGGTGTCCAATGGCACTACTTCAAATGAAATAAGATTATCCCCTATATTCTTAATTGACTTGTGTGCATTCAGCACGTAAGTATGGTTGAAGAAGGTGGTGCTATGTAGTAAAGCAGAGTTTAAACAAAAGACTGACAGGTAGGTTTGGTTATCCTATCTGAAATAGACAACAACAATGATTATACACTTTAATTCACTATGCGTGAAGGTAGGGACTTTCTATAGAATCCCTTTAAATTATTCTAAGTTTCCTGTACACATGTACATATGTGGCTGTGTTCAAGCCTACGCTACACAAATAAAGGCTTAATGCTCTATATTGAATAATGTCTTCTATATTTGGAAATACAGAGTCTGACGGATGTGTCCACTGTTTTTTAACGATATTATTGTATCCTATATAAAATCTATTACAAATAAAGCAATGTAATTAATGTAACATTGTTAAAGTTCCATTATGTTTATCCCTTTAAGTGCAAGAATGCCTGGTATTAGGGACTGGGACCTTTATAGTTGCTATTGTATTTTTATAGAAAATCTTATATTAAAGTATCAATATCGATATTATTACCAAGTGGTACCCACTACATGTATACAGTTCTCGTTACTATACAGAGCAGACAGATATAGTAAAAAGTTCTAAATATGCCTTTGAGTTGGATGGCATAATATCAGATGCTCTGGGTGGTAAATAAAGTGACCGCTGCTACATTGACTGTGCAGTAGATGCGTTAAGTAACAATCCAGCAGACAAAGTTGCTAGAGAAATATATATAACAAGTCACAGTTTAGCATTACCAAACGAGACAGTATTATTACGGTATTAGGCCCTGTGTAGTTATAGTTTTTAGAAGTGGTGTAGGTATTGCTACCGGTTAGATTCTCCACCAGCTTGTGTAAGCGTCAGCGTTCTGCCCCCATTAACCACTCCCAGCTACTATTAATATATTGCGGTACAAAATATTTAACGATCAAGGTTCCTATGGCTAGCTAAAAATACATGAGCTCCAAGGACTCATCACCAGTACCCTAGCGTCCCTAACGTCCCTAACATGTTTCGCCTCGCGGCTTTTTCAAAGGGTGAGAATCTGCATACAAACAGTACCAGAAAGAGTTAGACAAATATGAGGCAGAAATCAAATTGACGAAACAGGGTGAACTAGGCAGAGATAAATCAGACTATGCCAATAATAGAGTGTACAAATGGAAAAAGAGATTCAATGTTAACAATCCCAAACCATCAAAAGTGACTATTATACACAGTGATGTTTCGGATCCAGAGGGGGAGGATTCAGAAACCCCTGAATCTGATACTGAACCACAGACCTCTACAAGGGGGGCTAACATAAGAATCACAAGGGGCAAAAGGAAAGATTTTTTAGGACAAAGTGCCTCTTCCGATTTAGACATACCAGAAGAGGCAGGGGGAAAGCCAAAAAGGAACAACAAAAGTCAGCCATCAAACAAAACCAACAAAAAAGGCTGGAAACCATACCAGAGACCCCCGAGTCCATTCTCACAGATGAGAATGACTCATTGAGGATAATCAACCTTTCCCAAAAACTGTTAACAGATGATCATAAAAAAGTACTCTCTAAAGGCATGACTTTCTGCCCGACCCCTGAAATAGACAAATTTGAACTAGTTAAAGATGTACAATTGTACATCCGAAAAATTGCCTTAAAAAGACTCTTTCTGAACAAATCTCAAGAAACAACTCATTCAGAAAACAATTCACTCTCGGCAGAAGAGAGAATCACTTTGACTAACTTAGAGGATTTGCTTGCAGAAAATGAGACCATAGACAGCATAGTTCCTAGCTGTACAAATGAGACAAAATGGCGTGATAAAATCAAAAATAAATCTAAATTCATGCCTAACATCAACCAATGCTCTCAACTGCAAGTTTTCAGTGATATCATATGTGAGAAAATCCTACAAATCCCAGATACAAAAACTAATGGGAACCTGACATTCAAGGAACGCAAAGCACTAAAAGAAATGCAAACGTGGAAAGACACGATCATTAGAAATTCAGACAAGGGGGGTAATATTGTCTTATGGCCTCTTAAAATGTATCGTCTAGAAACAGACAAACAACTAAGAGATAATTCATGTTATACTAAATTGAATTATAATCCCACACATGAATACCTTCAAATATATTCAAATCTAATAGAAGGAGCCAAAAATGACAATATCATTAACAACAAAGAATATCAATTTCTAAAAGTATCCAATCCAACTGTTGCTACTTTTTACCTAATTCCAAAGATACACAAAAACCAAACTCACCCTCCAAGGCGTCCTATTGTATCTGGAATAAATAGCCTTACTGAAAAGGCTAGTAAATATGTAGACTACAGACTTAGGAATTATCTCACTCAAATTACATCTTATGTTCAAGATACCACTGATGTCCTAAACCAACTGAATAACATTCACATTTCAGAACAAACATGGCTTGTGACAGCAGATGTCGAATCTTTGTACACTTGTATAAAACATGAGTTAGGAATTGAGGCAGTACGTTGGTTCCTAGAAATGGGCTCAGAAGAAGAACCGATTCATGATGAATTTATACTTGCACTACTACAATTTGTATTAAAACACAATTTTTTCACTTTCAATGGCGGGTTCTACCTGCAAACAAGAGGTACCACGATGGGTACAGCATGTGCTCCCACCTATGCCAACCTTTTTTTAGGATGGTGGGAGCAAAAACACGTTTTTTCTGACATCAATTCACAGTACCTGGAGAAAATTCCCTTCTGGGTAAGATATATAGATGACGTGCTGTTCCTATGGGAGGGTTCAAAAGAAGAACTAGACTCTTTCCTTCTTAACCTGAATACAAACCAATTTAATGTCAAACTGACTTATGAAGCCAGTCAAGTGAAAGTAAACTTTTTGGACTTGGAAATTTCAAAACTAGAGGATGGAACATTATCCATGGATGTACATAGGAAAATAACAGCTACAAATAGTGTTCTACACAGCTCCAGTGCCCATGCCCCAAATACTATACAGGCACTCCCCATAGGTGAATTCTTAAGAATGAGGAGGAATTGCTCTTCGGAATCTAACTATAACAAGAGAGCAAAAGAACTCACTGGACGTTTACTATCAAGAGGTTATAGCAAAAGGGCAATTAAAAGGGCAGAATTCAGAGCTAGAACAACGGACCGCACAGAACTACTCCAAAAAAGATCAAAACCAAAGGATGATCGGATAAGGTTCATTTCAACCTACAATCCAAAAAGTAACTATATAAAATCTCTGCTTCAATCTAATTGGCACATTCTGATGTCTGATCCCAAATTAAAAACAATCTTGGGGGACAAAATACAGACAGGTTATAGAAGAACCCGTAATTTAAAGGACATTATCACTCCTAGTCATCTTGCTAGTGAAAAAACCAAAAGTGCTTTTACCAACGGTTCCTTCAAATGTGGAACCTGTACCACATGCAGCTTTATGCTGAAATTACAAACAATACATGATCGGTTCAATAAACCACACAAAGTAAATGCACACATCAACTGTCAAACTGAAGGGGTGATATATGCATTACGCTGCAACTGCAATTTGTTCTATGTTGGCATGACAACCAGAAAAATAAGAGTAAGGTTGCAAGAACACCTAAGGAACATCAAAAATGCCAGAAAAGACTCACAAGCAGGAAAACAACTCACCTCGGTGGCCAGACACTTTTTGTATAAACATAATTCAAAACAAAGTGATTTAAAATGTTTTGGAATACAAAGAGTTAAACTGGGGATCAGAGGTGGAGATGTAGAAAAAACCCTTCAAAAAGCTGAAAGCAAATGGATTTTTCTCCTTAACACAGTTTACCCATTAGGGTTAAATGAATGCAACAACCTCTCTCCTTTTCTGTAAAATGTGCAATGGACAGCACAAATTTAGGAGAATACAGCCCAATCCTCTAAAAATGTTTTTATTAACCGCCAGTACCACAATAGCTAATATCAACTAAGCTATTGTAAGTAAAAGTTTGAAATAATATCTGTTTCTTGCCTTATAAATTAAGCCTAAATCCAATCTTAACATTGCCATATATTATCCACAACATGTTTAAAATTAAAACAAGGACACTGATAGCCACATTAAAATGGATAACTTTACGCATGAGTTATTATCGGATTACTTTGTAATTATGTTTAATATTTTAACCGTCAATATTATATAAGTTTTAAGCACATAACTCCACTGCAACTTTTACACACTAGCGGTGTTTATTGTTAATAAAAGTTCACTGTCTATACCTTAACCTCTACATCACGATAATCCACACATATGGTCACTTCTTCTTTGACACAATTCGTGTAGCACATATTAATTTTAGCACTTTTTGTTAACCATCTCAAATGTATTTATTTTACACACAGCACTGTGGTATCCTCCACTCAATCTTTTTCACTTGATATTACACTACACGGCGGAATATACCAGAGAGAGTGATAATTGTTGTATTAGTAACAAAGTAGTTACAATGCAGGTCGGTAACACACAGCACCAGTGCACATTGACACCCACAGGGTTAATTCATCACACAGCATCACAAAGTTCAGGGAATATTGAGCATTAATTTATGGATAAAATAAACTTCATCTTTAAAAGTTATGGCTTAGCATTAAGTTCATATATAAGGCTACGATAACCATTTCCATCATACAATTTCAATTTAACAACAAAGTTACTATTGTTATTATCAATAAAATAGATAACTGTAAACTCTTATCGCAATGATAGGCGGACCCTACATTGAAGATGATGAGGATTGGCTGTCAGCAATATCGTCACCTTGGAGGTGTGACCATTAGCCTATAAAAAAACAGTATGTGAGCGGCGCGCTCACCCTTTGAAAAAGCCGCGAGGCGAAACATGTTAGGGACGTTAGGGACGCTAGGGTACTGGTGATGAGTCCTTGGAGCTCATGTATTTTTAGCTAGCCATAGGAACCTTGATCGTTAAATATTTTGTACCGCAATATATTAATAGTAGCTGGGAGTGGTTAATGGGGGCAGAACGCTGACGCTTACACAAGCTGGTGGAGAATCTAACCGGTAGCAATACCTACACCACTTCTAAAAACTATAACTACACAGGGCCTAATACCGTAATAATACTGTCTCGTTTGGTAATGCTAAACTGTGACTTGTTATATATATTTCTCTAGCAACTTTGTCTGCTGGATTGTTACTTAACGCATCTACTGCACAGTCGATGTAGCAGCGGTCACTTTATTTACCACCCAGAGCATCTGATATTATGCCATCCAACTCAAAGGCATATTTAGAACTTTTTACTATATCTGTCTGCTCTGTATAGTAACGAGAACTGTATACATGTAGTGGGTACCACTTGGTAATAATATCGATATTGATACTTTAATATAAGATTTTCTATAAAAATACAATAGCAACTATAAAGGTCCCAGTCCCTAATACCAGGCATTCTTGCACTTAAAGGGATAAACATAATGGAACTTTAACAATGTTACATTAATTACATTGCTTTATTTGTAATAGATTTCTTATATAGGATACAATAATATCGTTAAAAAACAGTGGACACATCCGTCAGACTCTGTATTTCCAAATATAGAAGACATTATTCAATATAGAGCATTAAGCCTTTATTTGTGTAGCGTAGGCTTGAACACAGCCACATATGTACATGTGTACAGGAAACTTAGAATAATTTAAAGGGATTCTATAGAAAGTCCCTACCTTCACGCATAGTGAATTAAAGTGTATAATCATTCAAGCCTCTTAACCATACATGTAGAAGTGTATTGCAACCGAATAAATAATTTAAAGGGACTCCACAGCAAGTTCACTATATCACTTTTAGTGAACCCAAATGTACAACTATTCACCAATCACCAACAACAACATATCGACCAAACATACTTAAGTTGTCATTCCTGGTGTATTTTGAAAATATAGAGAATAGCTACTAGCCCTCATACCATATATTTAATACATTTATAGATAATATCTACCCACTACACCAACCATTATACGATCAACAAGTAATAGGATCTTGGCTCCTATGAGTGTTTTTAAATGTGTGTTTTTCCAATTTTAATTAAGCCTTCAATAAAAGTTAATTTTTAACGTAATTTAGTTTACTCTGCAAGTTTTGTCTTTGTTCTCTGCACATCCTTGCACGATTTTCTCTGTTACCACAATTTTTGTATTCAAGTAATCCCCAGAGTGCTATTAATGTAGTCTATTTCAGATAGGATAACCAAACCTACCTGTCAGTCTTTTGTTTAAACTCTGCTTTACTACATAGCACCACCTTCTTCAACCATACTTACGTGCTGAATGCACACAAGTCAATTAAGAATATAGGGGATAATCTTATTTCATTTGAAGTAGTGCCATTGGACACCCCCTTTTTTCTAATGTTAAATTTGGTGTTATCGCTCTCAAACTCTCTCATACTAGTCACTGAAAAGTACAACATAGCCCCTCATGGCAAAGAACTATTAAATAAAAAAAAAAGAAAATGAAAAGTACTAGGAAAAAAAAAACACTCTTGCCTCAAACCTTAAATAGAGAAAAACAATGGCAATATATTGCTATGACCATCCATACTAGTGTCAGAGTGATTGGTTTATTGCACTATAAAATAAAATAAATAGTGCATGTGAATTTACATACAATAAATTATATATATATATATATATATATATATATATATATATATATAGCAGTTAACTTAGAAATTAAACAAAGAGAACCCTGTAAATAATAATAAGTGTTCCAAATAAAATGTCCATAAACAGTTTACCACACTGAAGTGTTGTTATCCTGAATGCTGTGTTGATAAGTCCCAAGAGAAACAAAAAAGTATTTTGTTAATGTCCTTTTTCCAGTTGTGATAAAGGAAATGAATAGTGACAAAAAAAAAAAAACAATTGTAATCCTGGTATCGTTCCTGCTTGTAATTAAGCACTGCTTATTTTCACTCTTTATGGGCATATAAAAACAGGTCTAGATTTAAACCATGCTCACAATCTATTAAGAAAGGAGAGAGGCTGTAAAGTAAGGCTCTGCTACTTAAGCGGAAAAGCTAGCAGTATACAACCACCAAACTGAACAGCTGAGCAGCCAGTTCAGTTTGGCGGTTGTATACTGCTAGCTTTTTTTGTCACTATTGATTTTGTCACTATTGATTTCCTTTATGACAACTGGAAAAAGGACATTAACAAAAGACTTTTTGTTTCTCTTGGGACTTATCAACACAGCATTCAGGATAACAACACTTCAGTGTGGTAAACTTTTTATGGACATTTTATTTGGAACACATTGATTTCTAAGCTCACTGATAAATATATATATAAATATTATTTATTGTATGTAAGTTCACATGCACTATTTATTTTATTTTATAGTGCAATAAACCAATCACTTTGACACTAGTATCTTGTATGTGGATGTTTTACTCCACTAGTATGGATGGTCATAGCAATATATGGCCATTGTTTTTCTCTATTTAAGGTTTGAGGCAAGAGTGCTTTTTTTCTAGTACTTTTCATTTTCTTTTTTTTATTTAATATTTTATATATTTACTAGCGCACCGGTCTTTTATTACTTTTTGCCTGCCTACACTATACTTGTGCCCAGGAACTCTCTGAGGATCTGGAAAAAAGAATTGTTGCTCTACATAAAGATGGCCTAGGCTATAAGAAGATTGCCAAGACACTGAGCTGCAGCACGGTGAGCAAGACCATTACAGTGGTTTCACAGGACAGGTTCCACTCAGAACAGGCCTCACCATGGTCGACTAAAGAAGTTGAGTGCACGTGCTCAGCATCATATACAGAGTTTGTCTTTGGGAAATAGACGTATGAGTGCTGCCAGCATTGCTACAGAGGTTGAAGGGCTTGGGGGTCAGCCTGTCAGTGTTCAGACCATAAGCCGCATACTGCATCAAATTGGTCTGCATGGCTGTTGTCCCAGAAGGAAGCCTCTTCTAAAATGATGCACAAGAAAGCCCGCAAACAGTTTTTCTGAAGACAAGCAGACTAAAGACATGGATTACTAAAACTATGTCCTGTGGTCTGATGAGACCAATATAAACTTATTTGATTCCGATGGTGTCAAGCGTGTGTGGCAGCAACCAGGAGAGGGGTACAAGGAGAAGTGTGTCTTGCCTACAGTCAAGCATGGTGGTGGGAGTGTCATGGTATGGGCCTCCATGAGTGCTGCCAGCACTGGGGAGCTACAGTTCATTGAGGGAACCATGAATGCCAACATGTACTGTGACATACTGAAGCAGAGCATGATCCCCTCCCTTCGGAGACTAGGCCACAGGGCAGTATTCCAACATGATAAAAACCCCAACACACACCTCCAAGACGATCACTGCCATGCTAAAGAAGCTGAGGGTAAAGGTGATGGACTGGTCAAGCATGTCTCCAGACCTAAACCCTATTGAGCATCTGTGGGGCATCCTCAAACTGAAGATGGGGGAGCGCAAGGTCTCTAACATTCACCAGCTCCGTGATGTTGTCATGGAGGAGTGGAAGAGGAGTCCAGCGGCAACCTGTAAAGCTTTGGTGAACTC
This sequence comes from Bombina bombina, assembly GCF_027579735.1. Taxonomy (NCBI): domain Eukaryota; kingdom Metazoa; phylum Chordata; class Amphibia; order Anura; family Bombinatoridae; genus Bombina; species Bombina bombina. The sequence goes on along the minus strand of NC_069501.1, from coordinate 801,093,051 downwards.
CATGCCCAAGAGGGTTAAGACATAGGTTGACCATATTTCCTTAAGACAAAAACGGGACATTGAGCTGTCAAAAACGGAACAGGGTTAATATTTTTTATTCATGGGAAAAAAGTAAGATTTTAACAAAAGTTAACTTTTATGACATGAATATAAACTATTGAGCCAACAATTATCCTTATCTGAGTTGCCCAAAATCATTGTTACATGGTGGAAGAACTGAGAAAAATTTGGAAATAGTTACTTCATAAGGATATCCGTTATTTATAATGGCTGTACAAGCAGCACTGCAGCAGCATAATTAATGACCATTAAATTGATTGACAGGCAGAGACACTGGTCTTACCTTGGCAGTGCACAATTCTTGCAGAACTTAGACAGTTGATCTACTTGATCACTATGTTTGTATGTTCACACTGTGACACAAGAAGATGGCAAGAATTATCTCTCTGGTAATGGTCAGCCACTAATTCAGATGATGGCAGAGGCAGATGATCATCACATCAGATGATGACAGATCTAGTCCGACTCCTGTCCTTACTAGGCACTAGCTAGTAGTTCTAACTTCCCTCTCATGACCAGTCTCTCTCCTCAGCTCAGTCTGACAGCTCTCGACTGAGTACTGACCTTCTGTCACTTGCTTTCAATGATCACGCTCCTAATTTTGAGCGCGGGCAACATAGACACAGTGCTGTGGATCTTGTGGGCATGGCCACCCAGACCCAACCCATTCCCTGCAGTTAAAAAAAAAAAAAGCTGCCTTCCCGCTGGCGGGAAGTTTAATGTTTTTTAGTAAGTAGTGTGTGTGCTAAAAAATGACACTTGCACTGGCTGCATGGTCTGATAACCCTCAAAACAGAACAAAATGAATATTATTAAAGAAACAACAGGACGGGGGAAGAAACATAAAATAACTGTACTGTCCCTTTCAAAATGGGACGTATGGTCAGCCTATTAAGACAGTGCTAGAAAATAATGGTGGCCAGACAAAATATTGACACTTTGGGGCCAATTTGGAAATTTCCACTTACGGTGTACTCAATTTTGTTGCCAACAGTTTAGACAGTATTGGCTGTGTGAGTTATTTTGAGGGGACAGTAAATTTACACTTTTATACAGGCTGTACACTCACTACTTTACATTGTAGCAAAGTGTCATTTATTCAGTGTTGTCACATGGAAAGATATAATAACATATTTGCAAAAAAGGGAAACTGACAATCTTCCACTGTTGTGTATATATAGCCAGGGAGTCTCATTCTATTATACAGGGGAAATGCAGCCCTTAAAGACACAGGGGCCTATTTATCATGATGTGAGAGAACATGATCTGATATTGCGGATCATGTCCGCTGCACATCGATAAATGCAGACAGCATACACTTTCGGCATTTATCATTGCACCAGCAGTTCTTCTGAGCTGCTGGTGCAATTTCGCCCCCTGCAGATTCGCGGCCAATCGGCCGCTATCCGGCGATGTCTGTCCGCCGCCTCAGAGCAGGCGGACAGGATATAACTTGTTCATAACTTGTGTTTCTGGTGAGCCTGAAGGCTCGCCAGAAACAAGGGGCATCAAGCTCCATTTGGAGCTTGATAATTCGGCCCCACAGTATTTTAGTGTTAGATCCAGTCAACATTTGGACACCTTGTAAGATTAGGACCATAGTGAGTGACAAAGACCCTAATTTTAATATTAAACCAGAGGTGATTTTTTGTAGTGCCTTTTTGTGTAACTATTTGGGGCTAGATTTAACAAGAAGTGGATGATGCTTTCTCCTCCCAAAGTTACCAGCTCCACCGAAACTTAAATTAAGAAGCAGCGGTCGCAAGAGTGCTGCTCCTTAACTTGTCCACCACCTTTTAGATTGACATCCCCTGCTAGCGGCTGATTGGCCGCGAATGTGCATGGGGCGGCATTGCACAAGCATTTTCCAAAAAATGCTTGTGCAATGTTAAGGCGCTACAGTGAATCTTATCCATCCGGCATTTAATAAATTGACCCCTAGGTCTCATTGGCTGAACTCCCAAAGGTATATGTAAACTCTTTTTGTAAAGTGTGCTAAACCAAACTTTGTGGATATGTATTCTAAAAAAAAAAGACTGACCATCTTCCATTTGTTAAAGCTCAGGGGTACTCATAACAGTGTATTAAGTTGTATATAAACCAAGGAGTCTCATTATATTATACAGAGAATAAGCAGGACTGATTCAGTCAATACAAATTATTGTAGTGTTAGGACTAGTTAACCTAGTATGAAGAATATGGCCATATTGAGTGACAAAGATCAAACATTTTAATTGTAAAGAATAGGTGATTTTGCAGGCAATTTTGCAGCATTTAAAAATGTTTGCTTACTTTCAAATGGATGTGTACCAATACCTCCTGTATTTATACACACACATATATATATATATATATATATATATATATATATATATATATATATATATATATATTCTAGAGCAGAAAGCTGAAACTTAATTAGTTGATGATTTGATTCAGCACATTTTTTTAAACACAACCACCAGATAATTTGGACTGCACATTTTTCTAATGGAGAAACATCTATTTGTCAAAGTACTATTAAGAAATAAAAGACATCCATAAATTAATTTTATATTATGAAAATATTAGGTCTGGGATCCCTGCTGTTTTTTATCAAATGCAAATTATATGACTTGATACTTCATAAACATAATTTATAGTGATTAACCAATTATAGTTGTTAATGAAACACATCGAATATAGGAATATAAAGGAGGAAGAAACTTTGATACATGAAATTACATGCACCATGTATAGTTTTTTGAGCAAATGAAGTATAATTTTTTTTAAAAAATGTTTAATCTTACAAAATGACACCACTGTGAAATCTATTTCTGTACATTAACACATGTATATCATTTACATTGCATTAATATTATCTCTAATTACAATACATGTTCTATACCGATCTGTAAGTGTTAACCATACATAAACATGTTGTATAATTAGCTTTAAAATGACAAGAAAAGTTAGGCTTAGATTAGGAGTGGAGTAAAGCGCACTTCCATAGGCTCCAATGGGAGCCTTGTGCTGATGCCGTAAGACACGGTAAAGCACCTAGCGCAGCACAGGTGGCAATTTGCGCAGCATTGGGCAATAAAATAAAAATACTGCATATTTGTATATGAATATATATTTATGTGTTTATATGTGTATATACACATATTAACAAATATATATATATACGGTATATAGAGTCCTATGCAAAAGTATGCAAAACACCAAACATCCCCTCACTTTAACCCCTTATAGCTGCTTCATGCTGATTTTTTTTTTTTTTTAAAAAAGATCTTTTTATTTTAGATTAAGAACTTTCCTCCTTATTTTGGGGGCTACTGGGGCACTTTTTTCATTAGCCAGAGGTCCTATAAGGATTTCACAGCGCAACCCTTAGTGGTAATTTATGCTGTGCCAATGTACAGCTTTCCCCAAAAGGCTGTAAGGGTTATTATGATTGAAAAAACAGGGTATGGACAGTGCTAAAAATGCTTAAAAATTACCACAACCAAAATGCAGATACAAAAATTAAGGAGAATGTTATTCCAATGTTCAATAAAAAAGAAAAGAAAAAATGCCATATACTCGATAATGACTATATGTCACACTCTTCTGAGGGGTGATCCGATAAAAATCGTCGCCCGCAAAAGCTGGCGACGCCAATATTTGCGCGGGTTTGGTATCCTATATACGGCGTAACCTAGAAGTTACGCGCGTATATTTCTGCCGTCGCCCGTAGTTTTTTGGGCCATAGGCAGGTATACCAAACCCGCGCAGTTTGGTATCCAATATACAGCGTAAGGACTTACGTGGCAAAAATGGAGAAATCTTACTCAATTTTCACCTCGCCACAAAAAGCAGCCGTAAGAAGCCTTACGCTGAGTATTGGAGCCCCGTAACTCTCTAAACTAGCTGCTAAATAAAACCTAACACCTAACGCATGCGCAATGTCTATCTCCCTGTCAACCGCGATCCCCCGCAGCAATCCCTAATAAAGTTTTTAACGGTTAACACCTAAACCACCGCTCACGGACCCAACCGCCATCTACATAAACTAACCCCCTACTGTGAGCCCCTAAAACCGCCACCATCTAACTGATCTATCCCCTAATGTGAACCCCTTACACCGCCGCCATCTACCTTATCTATCCCCTAATCTGACCCCTAAAACCGCCGCCACCTATATAAAAAATATTAACCCCTAATCTAATCCCCCTATACCGCCGCCAGCTATATTAATATTATTAACCCCTAATCTAATCCCCCTAAAATAATTATCTCTATTACCAGCCCTTCAAAGGGCCTTTTGCGGGGCTTTGCCACAAAGTAAACAGCTCTTTTGCCCTATAACCTGCCCTCGCTACACCGCCGCCACCTATATTAATAGTATTAACCCCTAATGTAAGCCCCTTACACCACCGCCATCTATATTAAAATTATTAACCCCTAATTTAATCTACCTACCCCGCCACCAGCTATATTATCTATATTACCCCTAAGTATATTATAGTTAATATACGGCTAGATTTAGAGTTTTGTCGGTAACGACCCGCGTAGCTAACGCTGGCTTTTTTCTGGCCGCACCTTTAAAATAACTATGGTATTGAGAGTCCACAGAATGGCTGCGTTAGGCTCCAAAAAAGGAGCATAGAGCATATTTAACGCAACTGCAACTCTCGATACCAGAGTTGCTTACGGACACGGCCAGCATCAAAAACGGGCTCGTGCACGATTCCCCCATAGGAAACAATGGGGCTGTTTGAGCTGAAAAAAAACCTAACACCTGCAAAAAAGCCGCGTTCAGCTCCTAACGCAGCCCCATTGTTTGCTATGGGGAAACACTTCCTACGTCTGCACCTAACACTCTAACATGTACCCCGAGTCTAAACACCCCTAACCTTACACTTATTAACCCCTAATCTGCCGCCCCCACTATCGCTGACCCCTGCATATTATTATTAACCCCTAATCTGCCGCTCCGTAAACCGCCGCTACTTACATTATCCCTATGTACCCCTAATCTGCTGCCCCTAACACCGCCGACCCCTATATTATATTTATTAACCCCTATTCTGCCCTCCACAACGTCGCCTCCACCTGCCTACACTTATTGACCCCTAATCTGCCGACCGGACCGCACCGCTATTATAATAAAGTTATTAACCCTTAATCCGCCTCACTAACCCTATAATAAATAGTATTAACCCCTAATCTGCCCTCCCTAACATCGCCGACACCTAACTTCAAACATTAACCCCTAATCTGCTGACTGGAGCTCACCGCTATTCTAATAAATGTATTAACCCCTAAAGCTAAGTCTAACCCTAACACTAACACCCCCCTAACTTAAATATAATTTAAATCTAACGAAATTAATTAACTCTTATTAAATAACTTATTCCTATTTAAAGCTAAATACTTACCTGTAAAATAAATCCTAATATAGCTATTATATAAATTATAATTATATTATAGCTATTTTAGGATTTATATTTATTTTACAGGTAACTTTGTATTTATTTTAACCAGGTACAATAGCTATTAAATAGTTAAGAACTATTTTATAGTTACCTAGTTAAAATAAGTACAAAATTACCTGTAAAATAAATCCTAACCTAAGTTACAATTAAACCTAACACTACACTATCAATACATTAATTAAATACAATACCTACAAATAACTACAATGAAATAAACTAACTAAAGTACAAAAAATAAAAAAGAACTAAGTTACAAAAAATAAAAAAATATTTACAAACATTAGAAATATATCACAACAATTTTAAACTAATTACACCTACTCTAAGCCCCCTAATAAAATAACAAAGCCCCCCAAAATAAAAAAATGCCCTACCCTATTCTAAATTACTAAAGTTCAAAGCTCTTTTACCTTACCAGCCCTGAACACGGCCTTTTGCGGGGCATGCCCCAAGAAGTTCAGCTCTTTTGCCTGTAAAAAAAAACATACAATACCCCCCCCCCAACATTACAACCCACCACCCACATACCCCTAATCTAACCCAAACCCCCCTTAAATAAACCTAACACTAAGCCCCTGAAGATCTCCATACCTTGAGTCGTCTTCACCCAGCCAAGCCAAATTCTTCATCCAAGCGGAGCAAGAAGAGGTCCTCCATCTGGTAGAAGTCTTCATCCAAGCGGGGCAGAAGAGGTCTTCCATCCGATTGAAGTCTTCATCCAAGAGGCATCTTCTATCGTCATCCATCCGGAGCGGCAGCATCCTGAAGACCTCTGACGCGGAACATCCATCCTGGCCGACGACTGAACGACGAATGACGGTTCCTTTAAATGACGTCATCCAAGATGGCGTCCCTCGAATTCCGATTGGCAGATAGGATTCTATCAGCCAATCAGAATTAAGGTAGGAATATTCTGATTGGCTGATGGAATCAGCCAATCAGAATCAAGTTCAATCCGATTGGCTGATTGGATCAGTCGTCGGCCAGGATAGATGTTCCGCGTCGGAGGTCTTCAGGATGCTGCCACTCCGCTCCGGATGGATGACGATAGAAGATCCCGCTTGGATGAAGACTTCAATCGGATGGAAGACCTCTTCTGCCCCGCTTGGATGAAGACTTCTACCGGATAGAGGACCTCTTCTTGCTCCGCTTGGATGAAGAATTTGGCTCGGCTGGGTGAAGACGACTCAAGGTAGGGAGATCTTCAGGGGCTTAGTGTTAGGTTTATTTAAGGGGGGTTTGGGTTAGATTAGGGGTATGTGGGTGGTGGGTTGTAATGTTGGGGGGGGTATTGTATGTTTTTTTTTACAGGCAAAAGAGCTGAACTTCTTGGGTCATGCCCTGCAAAGGGTCCTGTTCAGGGCTGGTAAGGTAAAAGAGCTTTGAACTTTAGTAATTTAGAATAGGGTAGGGCATTTTTTTATTTTGGGGGGCTTTGTTATTTTATTAGGGGGCTTAGAGTAGGTGTAATTAGTTTAAAATTGTTGTAATATATTTCTAATGTTTGTAAATATTTTTTTATTTTTTGTAACTTAGTTCTTTTTTATTTTTTGTACTTTAGTTAGTTTATTTCATTGTAGTTATTTGTAGGTACTGTATTTAATTAATGTATTGATAGTGTAGTGTTAGGTTTAATTGAAGGTAATTGTAGGTATTTTATTTAATTAATTTAATGATAGTATAGTGTTAGGTTTAATTGTAACTTAGGTTAGGATTTATTTTACAGGTAATTTTGTACTTATTTTAACTAGGTAACTATTAAATAGTTCTTAACTATTTAATAGCTATTGTACCTGGTTAAAATAAATACAAAGTTACCTGTAAAATAAATATAAATCCTAAAATAGCTATAATATAATTATAATTTATATTGTAGCTATATTAGGATTTATTTTACAGGTAAGTATTTAGCTTTAAATAGGAATAAGTTATTTAATAAGAGTTAATTTATTTTGTTAGAATAAAATTATATTTAACTTAGGGGAGTGTTAGGGTTAGGGTTAGAATTAGCTTTAGGGGTTAAAAAATTTATTAGAATAGCGGTGAGCTCCGGTCGGCAGATTAGGGGTTAATTATTGTAGGTAGCTGGCTGCGACATTGTGGGGGGCAGGTTAGGGGTTAATAAATATAATATAGGGGTCGGCGGTGTTAGGGGCAGCAGATTAGGGGTACATAAGGATAACGTAGGTGGCGGCGCTTTGCGGTCGGCAGATTAGGGGTTAATAAGTGTAGGTAGGTAGCGGCGACGTTGTGGGGGGCATATTAGTGGTTAATAAATATAATATAGGGGTCGGCGGTGTTAGGGGCAGCAGATTAGGGGTACATAAGGATAACGTAGGTGGCGGCGCTTTGCGGTCGGCAGATTAGGGGTTAATAAGTGTAGGTAGGTAGTGGCGGCGTTGTGGGGGGCAGATTAGGGGTTAATAAATATAATATAGGGGTCGGCGGTGTTAGGGGCAGCAGATTAGGGGTACATAAGTATAACGTAAGTGGCGGTCGGCAGATTAGGGGTTAAAAAAATGTAATCGAGTGGCGGCGATGTGGGGGGACCTCGGTTTAGGGGTACATAGGTAGTTTATGGGTGTTAGTGTACTTTAGAGTACAGTAGTTAAGAGCTTTATGAACCGGTGTTAGCCCAGAAAGCTCTTAACTCCTGACTTTTTTCTGCGGCTGGAGTTTTGTCGTTAGATTTCTAACGCTCACTTCAGCCACGACTCTAAATACCGGAGTTAGAAAGATCCCATTGAAAAGATAGGATACGCAATTGACATAAGGGGATCTGCGGTATGGAAAAGTCGCGGCTGGAAAGTGAGCGTTAGACCCTTTTTTTAATGACTCCAAATACCGGCGGTAACCTAAAACCAGCGTTAGGAGCCTCTAACGCTGGTTTTCACGGCTACCGCCAAACTCCAAATCTAGGCCATAGTTATTACATTATATATATTAACTATATTAACCCTAATTATATTAGGGTTAATATAGTTACTATAGTATTTATATTAACTCTATCTAACCCTAACACCCCTAACTAAATTCTTATTAAATAAATCTAATTCATATTATAAACTAAAATATTCCTATTTAAATCTAAATACTTACCTATAAAATAAACTCTAAGATAGCTACAATGTAATTAATAATTACATTGTAGCTATGTTAGGGTTTATACTTATTTTACAGGTAAATTGTTAATTATTTTAACTAGGTATAATAGCTATTAAATAGTTATTAACTATTTAATAGCTAGCTAGTTAAAATAATTACCCAATTACCTGTAAAATAAATCCTAAACTAAGTTACAAATACACCTACACTATCAATAAATTAAATAAACTACAAATATCTATCTAAAAATACAATTAAATAAACTAAACTAAATTACAAAAAAACACACTAAATTACAAAAAATAAAAAAAGATTATAAGATTTTTAAGCTAATTACACATATTCTAAGCCCCCTAATAAAATAATAAAGCCCCCCAAAATAAAAATTCCCTTCCCTATTCTTATTTAAAAAAAGTTCAAAGCTCTTTTACCTTAACAGCCCTTAAAAGGGCCATTAGCGGGGCATGCCCCAAAGAAAACTGCTCTTTTGCCTGAAAAAAAAAACACAAAACCACCCCCCAACATTACAACCCACCACCCACATACCCCTAATCTAACCCACACCCCCCTTAAATAAACCTAACACTACCCCCCTGAAGATCTCCCTACCTTATCTTCACCACGCCGGGCCGAACTCCTCATCCGATCCGGGCGATGTCTATCCAAGCGGCAAAGAAGAGGTCTTAATCCCGGCGATGTCTTTATCCAAGCGGCAGCAAAGTCTTCTTCCATCGGGCAGCATCTTCCATCAAGCGGCATCTTCAATCTTCATTCTTCGCTCCACAGACGATGAGCATCCATCCCGGCCGACGACTGAACGACGAATGAGGTACCTTTAAATGACGTCATCCAAGATGGCGTCCGTCGAATTCCGATTGGCTGATAGGATTCTATTAGCCAATCGGAATTAAGGTAGAAAAATCTGATTGGCTGATTGAATCAGCCAATCAGATTCAAGTTCAATCCGATTGGCTGAACCAATCAGCCAATCAGATTGAGCTCGCATTTTATTGGCTGATCGGAAGAGCCAATAGAACGCAAGCTCAATCTGATTGTTAGGTGCATTGTGGGTATGGGCAAGAGTTTCGTTTTAAATTGTGCTGTTAAAAAGTTAAAATATTAATTTATGATTCTTAGCTATTATTGTGTTCTTAGGGCCATTCCTATTTGGGCTATTTCCTTTGCCTGTGTGCCCTTAGTTGACATACTTAGGATGATAGATTTGTGTTCCACCTACACTTCCGGTTTTGCTAGTGTTTATTGTGTTTACTTCCGGTTTTTCTTTTTGTTTACTAATATTGGCTCATATCTTGTGAGTAAATGATGCTGTCATACTATGACAGCATCATTTACTCACAAGATATGAGCCAATATTAGTAAACAAAAAGAAAAACCGGAAGTAAACACAATAAACACTAGCGAAACCGGAAGTGTAGGTGGAACACAAATCTATCATCCTAAGTATGTCAACTAAGGGCACACAGGCAAAGGAAATAGCCCAAATAGGAATGGCCCTAAGAACACAATAATAGCTAAGAATCATAAATTAATATTTTAACTTTTTAACAGCACAATTTAAAACGAAACTCTTGCCCATACCCACAATGCACCTAACAGGAAGGGGGCGTGGCCTACTAGCTTTTTGGCGCCCAAACATTAGCAACAGCTTCTATAAATTCTCTCAGCTTACTCACAATGTTAGTCTTGATAAAGGCCAGGAGTACATGGCCGAAACGCGTCGACTGATTTGAGTAAGCATAATACTGATATACCCACTTAACAGTTTGTATATATTATAGTATTGTTTGTTTTCTTTACAGGTTTTTGCACAGTGTTACTTGTTTTTTATTGCATCAAACTGAGCGACAACTTCATTGCACAGAAATCACTATATCACATTGGACACTTTTTTAACCACCTTTGAAAGACTTACTTTTTGCTACATTAACTTGAGGATTCTCACATTTTTTGCAAGGTCACATATTATTATTATTTTTTCACTATTTTTTTCTCCCATTTTTTTCTCCAATTTTTTTCTCCATTTTTTTCACATCAAATGATCACATTATTTTTCACATTTTTAGTATTTTTTATTTTCCACTTTTTCAGGCACAGGACACACACTGCTTTGGAATTTTTTTCAGAATTGGTCACTGACAAAGATATTAATTTTTTGCCATATTGCGATTTAATTGGATAAACATAACCATAAGAACATTCATCACCATCTGGACTGTTCCAAAATGTACTATTCTAATTAGGACACTTGGCCTAATTAGAACACTTGGTCTATCAGATCAATCTTTGTTAAAAGGTTTTATTGTGCATTCCCATTTTTTGAATTTATCTTATTGTAACATGGATCCATGATTTTATATGACTGTTATTTTTATTTTTATGATTGTGTATGTTTTTAAGAAGATCACAGATATTTTAACATTTTGTGTGGATTAAACATTGATATACATTTTAAAGTTTACATAACCAATTTATAGTTATTAGACTATTTGTACATCTACTCCACCATCGTCATCAAGAGAACCCACATAGTGGGCACCTCTCTATCAGCCTAACAGGTGTCCCCATTCCCTACCTCAGCCTTTTTTTGGCGCTCACCTCCACCCCCTTCTATTGCTCTTTGTAATAACAACAGGCAGGATACTTGCATAGGCTGTAGACTGGTAACTTTGTAGTAACAGTACAAAGATCTGCATTCCTGTTTAACAGGCAGGATACTTGCATAGACTGCAGACTAGAACTCTGTAGTAACAGGTAACAAGCAAGCAAAAGTACCTGAGGAAGTCCTTAGGAAATATCAGAGAATAAGCCAAGATCAATTTCCAGGAAATCAGTCCAGAAACAAAAAACAGTGCCAAGGGAAAATCCAGAAGAGTAGTCTCAAAATGAAGCAGTACTCAGGCACCAGGAAATCCAACAAAGCTGAATTCAAACAGGAATCAGGACCAGAGGCTCTGTCAGAGTGCAACACTCAATGTCAAGGCCCAGAACTGAAAGCAAACCTGCCTAATATAGTAGGCTGCTGATTATATGATTTGTTTCAGCTGGTAAGCAGGTGGAGCCAGAGAGCCAAATTTGCAGCAAACAGAAAACCAATAATCTCAGCCTGTGACCAAGCCATCTGGTGGCGAAGAGGTAAGTCAGCAGGCTGGGAAAGAACAGCAGCAGAAATAGAAACAGGTCCCAGGTTAAATTCTAGGTTTGATCATGACAGTACCCCCTCCTCAAGGATGACCTCTGGGCGGACTTAGCATTCTCGTATAGCTCCAGATCTTTGATGCGTACCAGAGTGCCATCAGAGGCATAAGTACAATCAGGGGGTATTATCTTTTTTGAAGGGTTCTCCAGAAGACGATTCTGGGGACTGGAATTAGTATAGTGGGCCCCAACAGAACAGATCTTTGTTTTCTGTGCAGTTCTAGGCTTGTAGGCTCTGAAGAGGTGGGTCTGAGGAACAGAAGGTAAAGGACCACTTTTCCAAACAGCAGTTTGAAGCACCTTCAGTGTCAGAATCAGTATCATCTTCAATGGTAGAATAGTTAGACATTTCTTCGGAAATGCAGAAAGATAAGAATGTAGCTGCATTTGGTAGGTAAGTCTCTGGATTAGTAGTACTAGGATTCTGTGGATGACATGTTAGTACTTCACAGGAATCAGAGTCTTTGGAAGGTGCAGTCCTAGGCTAATCAATTGGGGGATATAAAAAAGAACCCATGCAGAGCTCATTGCCAGAGGAATCCAAAGTGGGATTAAAGTTTGACTTCCTCTCTGTAGCCTGTCCATTTGATGAATAAGGATTTAGAGGTGGAGACCCTGGAACAGACTTCTTAGGGGGTCTCAGTGGCCAAAAGGATATTACATGCCCAGTAGCTCCACAATAGAAACATAAGTGATTATTTCTCGTTCTGGCCATTTCGCGATAGGTAAGAGGGGTTGATATCCTCCTTTGGATTGCTAAGGATACAGTCTTTGGGGTAGTGAACACAGGAGTAGGAGTGCTGAACCCAGAATTTTTTCAGGCTATCCTGTAAAGTTTGGATTCCTGCAGTGAAATCTTGGATTAGTAACTTCAATGCATCCGGAAGGGACTTTAGAATTTGGTTAAGTTATAGTAGATGAGAGTCCACAGACAAAATTCTCTCTGATACTTCAGTGAAAGAATGGATCACCTGTGCAAGCGCCGATGTATGGCCTTGACATTCTGTCACACTCTTCAAGGGAGCAGGTTCAGGTGTTGGGAGCTGTTGTGCAGAGGTGTCAGGTTCTGGGGTTAAAGTTGTTTTTTATCTTCATGAATCTTTCCTTTTTGGCATAATTAAACTGGTACAAGGGTTTTAGAAAATAAATGTGAAGGTTTTATTTATAGGTTAATTAGCAATGCAGAGAGATGCAAACTAGATAAAAGGCAAAGTCTCTGTGTAGACAAGAATACAAAGTAACTTGGTTTAGACAGTCTTAAAGCAGGCAAAAATGTAAATAAACTATAGACAAAAAAACTTGACAATAGCAGGCAGGATACGTAGATATGCTGTAGACCAAACATTGGCAGTAACAGGCAGGATATGAAGAGATGCTGTAATCAGGTAACTTTTTAATAACAGGCAGGATATGTGCATATGCTGTAGACTGGCACTCTGTAGTAACAGGCAGGAATTTAGATCTTTGTAATAACAAGCAGAATACTTGCATAGGCTGTAAACTGGCACTCTGTAGTAACAGGCAGGAATGCAAATCTTTGTAATAACAGGCAGGATACTTGCATAGGTTGTAGACTAGTAACTTTGTAGTAACAGGCAGGAATGCAGATCTTTGTAATAACAGGCAGGATACTTGCATAGACTGCAGACTGGAACTCTGTAGTAACAGGTAACAAGCAAGCAAAAGTACCTGAGGCAGTCCTTAGGAAATATCAGAGAATAAGCCAAGATCAATTTCCAGGAAATCAGTCCAGAAACAAAACACAGTGCCAAGGGAAAATCCAGAAGAGTAGTCTCAAAATGAAGCAGTAATCAGGCACCAGGAAATCCAACAAAGCTGAATTCAAACAGGAATCAGGACCAGAGGCTCTGTCAGAGTGCAACACTCAATGTCAAGACCCGGAACTGAAAGCAAACCTGCCTAATATAGCAGGCTGCTGATTATATGATTTGTTTCAGCTGGTAAGCAGGTGGAACCAGAGAGCCAAAGTTGCAACAAACAGAAAACCAATAATCTCAACCTCTGACCAAGTCATCTGGTGGCGAAGAGGTAAGTCAGCAGGCTGGGAAAGAACAGCAGCAGAAATAGAAAACAGGTCCCAGGTTAAATTTTAGGCTAGATCATTACAGTACCCCCTCTTCAAGGACGACCTCTGGGTCTCATATAGCTCCAGATCTTTGATGTGTACCAGAGTGCCATCAGAGGCATAAGTACAATCAGGGGGTATTATCTTTTTTTAAGGGTTTTTGAAGGGTTCTCCAGAATTGGATTCTGGGGACTGGAATTAGTATAGTTGACACATTACGCCTTCTTACAAGGCTTTTTCAAGATCTTGAAAGAGCCTTGTAAGAAGGCGAAACATGCCGATTTAAGGACACTGTCTGTTCACAAATAGGCTCAAGAACCTTTGAGCCACATCTCTGCGCAGAGAAAGAATATTTTACATCCCCCACGGGTTCATCTGAGAAAGCCGAGTTCCGAGAGCCGCTATTGGCTGCAAAGCGGCACGTGATTTACGAAACACGTGACACGGAAATAACAGAGACCGGCAATGCTGTACCCTGAAACACAAGCGGATCAACATACAGAGTCAAAGGTGTGTGATTTATACCACCGCAGAACGGAGAAACGTCCAAAGATTACAGTAAGTGTATGACAGTGAAAGATTTGGATACCACCACACATAAAGGTACCCTATTACTTCTTGGTATAAAGATAACTACTCCTTTACCCGCATAGTGGGAGTTCTGACCGAGACTTTTCCATTGTCAGAGCTGCGGTAAGGTATATACCTGTTAATCCATGGGACTGCTATCATAGACTCTGAACTATACACTAAGGTGGCGATTTAAGAGCATTGATGTATCCAGGTGGTGTTTTATAAATACAATCAGCAACACGAAGGTGTTTTTACAGAAATACAATATTTTAACACTATATGATTTTAGCAATATAAGGTTTAGAACAATGTATATTTTTGTCAATGGTACATAACTATATGAATTTATGAATACCAATGTATTCCTATATGTATAGGTGTAAACATCTAATACATCAGATTAAATGTGACCAGTCACCATAGAATTATTATTATAGTCATTATCGAGTATATGGCATTTTTATGAATAAAATTCTTGTTTATTGAACATTGGAATAACATTTTTCTTAATTTGCATATCTGCATTTTGGTTGTGATCATTTTTAAGCATTTTTAGCCCTGTCCATACCCTGTTTTTTCAATCATATTACCCAGAGGTCCACAAGTTCGGAGAAGCATTTACCAGCCACTTGTAATGGCTGTTTTTTTTTACATGCGCCTGAAAACGGGCAAATTTGCCCCTTTATGGGTGCACGTTAAAATAGCGCTCCACTCGCCCTTTGTCTTTTGTGGGAAATATAGATTGTAATCTAGGTCTTTGAATATAAAATGTTTAATTATGTGCAACATATTTGCAGTATACATTTATTATTTAATTTTACCATTTTATTTTAACTTGGAATATTGTCAGTTTTCCGAATCCTTAGGGATGTTCATACTTAAGACCTCACAGGCCATTCATTGGCTGTAGTTACATATTATCTTTAAGGGACAGTGTACTGTAAAATTACTTTTCCCTTAATGTGTTTCCAATGATTTGTTATGCTAGCTGCGGAGTATAAAATGTTTGAGAAATTGTTTGTTTAGGTTTATTTTTGTAAATCCAATAGCTGTTTTTGTTCTTTGAAAACAGGGCTATATTACAAGTGCGGTGTCAAGGGTTTAAAGCTAGCGCAATTGTGATTTTGCAAGCCATTTTCATCTGCTGAAATTAACACGATCAAAGAGTTGTGGTTAACTGGTTTCTGAAAAAAGTTGCACAAAACACAACAAAAATACATTACAAACTTACACTTACACCCATAAACTACACTATTAACCTCTAATCCATCATCCCCCACATCGCAAAAAATAAATAATACTATTATACCCTAAACCACCTTCCTTCCAAATAAACTTTTAACCCCTAATCTGCCATCCCCCCACATCACAATAATTAAATAATATTATTAACCCCTAAACCGTCATCCCCCCACAATGCAAAGTATCTAAATAAACTGTTAACCCCTAAACCACCATCCCCCACAGCTCAAAGTATCTAAATAAACTATTAACCCCTTAACCACCATCCCCCCACAACTAAAACATATAAACTAACATCTAAACCCCATAACCCAACAAACTTACTAACTTAACCCATATTAAAGTACCCCTAAAAATACTAAAAAAAAAATTCTCACTACCTTAAATAAAAATAACATATTCCTGGATAAAAAAAAACTTAAATTACTGGGAAAAAATCATAACATTACAAAAAATAAAAAAATATTATGATTACAAAAAATAAAAAACCTAACAGTACAAAAAATATCCTAACTACCTTAAAATAAAAAAAACATACCATTACTAAATAAAAAAAAAACTTAAATTACTGGGAAAAAATCCTAACATTACAAAAAATAAAAAATCCTATGATTACAAAAAATAAAAAACCTAACAGTACAACATTTTTTGGGCAATTTTGTTTTTATTTTTTGTAATGGTAGGGTTTTTTTATTTATTTTTTGTAATGGTAGTTTTTTTTGTAATGGTATTTTTTTCAGTAATGGTAGTTTTTTTTTTTTTAAAGGTAAGATTATGTTTTTATTCAATTGTACAGGTAATTTTTTATATTTTAAGGTAGTTAGGATTTTTTTAGTTAATTTAGGGGTATTTTAATTTGGGTTAAGTTAGGGGGTGTTAGGTTAGGGGGCTTAATTATTAGTTTATAACTTTGCAATGTGGTGGAATCGCAGTTTAGGGGTTTATAGTTTATTTAGATACTTTGTGTTGTGGGGGATGGCAGTTTAGGAGTTAATAATTTTATTTAGTGTTTTCATTGTGGGGGGATGGTGGATTAGGGGTTATTAGACTAGGGGCTTATGGTAGGGTGTTAGTTTTTTCTCTTCATTGACGTCTATGGGGAATATAAAAATGTGAGGTCATTTGTGCGGGTAGAATTTGAGATTTTACATTTTATGATTTATCTCTGTAACCTCCAACTGGGAGTGCATTTTTTTCTGCTGGCTATGTTTACGTACGGCTAGATTATGAGTTTTTGCCGGTAATGGTGTGTGGTATTAACGAGCATTTTTTTCTAAACCCGGTGTTAGCCTCAAAAAAGTGAGCGTAGAGCAAAATTTAGCTCTACATCTCAATACCAGCTTTGCTTACGGTAGTGGTGAGCTGGCTAAACATGCTTGTGCACAATTTCCCTATAGGAATCAATGGGGCAGATTCGGCTGAAAAAAAACTAACACCTGCAAAAAAGCAGTGTTCAGCTCCTAGCGCAGCCCCATTGATTCCTATGGGAAAATACTTTTTATGTCTACACCTAACACTCTAACATGAACCCTGAGTCTAAACACCCCTAATCCTACACTTATTAACCCCTAATCTGCTGTCCCCGACATTGCCGACACCTACGTTATATTTTTAACCTCTAATCTGCCGCTCCGGGCACAGCCACCACCTACATTATACTAATGAACCCCTAATCTGCTGCCCCTAACATCAACAACACCTAAATTATATTTATTAATCCCTAATCTGCCTTCCCCAATGTTGCCACGACCTATCTACAGTTATTAACCCCTAAAAGTCTAACCCTAACCCTAACACCCCCTAACTTTAAATTTAATTTAAATACATCTAAATAAAATTAATACAATTAAATAAATTATTCCTATTTAAAACCAAATACTTACCTATAAAATAAACCATAAGCTAGCTACAATATAACTAATAGTTACATTGCAGCTAGCTTGTTTAATTTTATTTTACAGGCAACTTTGTATTTATTTTAACTAGGTACAATAGTTATTAAATAGTTATTAACTATTTAATAATTTCCTAGTTAAAATAAATACAAATTTTAACTAGGAAACAATAGTTACAATAGTTATTAAATAGTTATTAACTATTTAATAATTTCCTAGTTAAAATAAATACAAACCTGTAAAATAAAACCTAACCTAAATTACAATTACACCTAACACTACATTACAATTAAATTAATTCCCTACACTAACTACAATTAAATACAATTAAATACAATTATCTAAATTACGGAAAAAAAACACACTAAATTACAGAAAATAATAAAATAATTACAATTTTTTTAAACTAATTACACCTAATCTAATCCCCCTAATAAAATAAAAAAGCCCCCCAAAATAATAAAAATCCCTACCCTATACTAAATTACAAATAGCCCTTAAAAGGGCCTTTGGCGGGGCATTGCCCCAAAGTAATAAGCTCTTTTACCTACTCTAAAACCCACCCAATCCCCCCTTAAAAAAAAACTAACACTAACCCCAAGAAGATCACCTACCTTGAGACGTCTTCACCCAAACACGCAGAAGTGGTCCTCCAGACAGCCAGAAGTCTTCATCCTATCCGGGCAGAAGAGGACCTCCAGACGGGCAGAAGTCTTCATCCAGGCGGCATCTTCTATCTTCATCCATCCAGAGCGGAGCGGGACCATCTTCAACACATCCGACGCGGAGCATCCTCTTCGTTCTTGATCCGACGACTGAATGACTGGTCCTTTAAATGACGTCATCCAAGATGGGGTCCCTTGAATTCCGATTGGCTGATAGAATTCTATCAGCCAATCGGAATTAAGGTAGAAAAAATCCTATTGGCTGATGCAATCAGCCAATAGGGTTGAAGTTCAATCCTATATTAACTAGTGTTTGTGAGGCAGGAGTGAAGCGGTTTAGGGGTTAATATATTTATTAAAGTGGCGGCGATGTACGGTCGGCAGATTAGGCATTAAACATTTTATTTAATTGTTTGCGATGTGGGGGGGGGGCTCTGTTTATGGGTTAATAGGTAGTTTATGGGTGTTAGTGTACTTTTTAGCACTTTAGTTAAGAGTTTTATGTTACGGCGTTAGCCCATAAAACTCTTAACTACTGACTTTTAAATGGGGTAGGAGTCTTGACAGGAGAGGGTGTACCGCTCACTTTTTCCAAGACTCGTAATACCAGCGTTAGAAAAATCCCATTGAAAAAATAGGATACATAATTGACGTAAGAGGATTTGCGGTATGCTCGAATCGCGAAAAAAAGTGAGCGGTACACCTTTACCTGCCAGACTCGTAATACCAGCGGGCGTTAAAAAGCAGCTTTGGGACCTCTCAACGCTGCTTTTTAACCCTAATGCAAGACTCATAATCTAGGCGATAGCTTTTCTTTAGCGTATACTGAAGTATAGAAAAGTTTGTTAAAGGTAGGAATGACCACAGGCAAAATCAGTTATTTCAAATGTCAATATTAAAGTAAGGGGACTATTTGTAAACAATACACTCCAACATGTAAAATGAATCATTGGGAAAAAATTAAAGGGGGCAGTTATTATGTATACTGACCCTTTAATTGGCCTCATCAGATAAGACAAGAAGCTTTTGAAAAATTATTGAAAGATAATACACATTTTTCTATGTCCACTCCACTAACAAGTTGATGTGGGCTTCTCCAAACAAGACACGCTGTGTGAAGAGTTTGGGCATTAAAACATAATTGCAGCATACAGTTTATTATTATATTCAGAATGTTTTCACATGACTATTCACACATTTTGTAATTACAAGTTGTTGCCCATTAATTTAATATTTCTCAGGGCTCACAATATGAACATAGCTTCTTCACTTTATTGATATTAAGTATCAAAATATAAAAATAAATGGGTAAAATAAATTAAATGTAGCAACAAAAGAGAGGCAGAAAGCTGGAAACCAACATACTTTATTATGTGATGTATATGTTCCAGCCAGTATGAGCCTTGCCCAACTATATCACTCCAGGCACTATAAGCATAAGATCCATATTTGATCGCCCCCTACCTTTAGCAAGATAAAATCACATTTCTCTGACGAAAGATTGGCATAGCTAATAATAGGTGCACATTGTGGCTAGAATTGGCCTTGTAAGTGAAGTAATTCTTTATCCTATGGACGACCCATCATACAAAACAACTATATCATCATTTGCTAATCTGGTAACAAATGCAGCTTAGAAGTTTAGTTTGTGGGAAGTTTTCAACCAATAGTACCAGCTCTCCCAGTCATTATTTGTTATTCCTTTCAACAAAGAAGAACCTTCATAAAAGAAAGAACACGCAGCCTTCTGAATTTTTTACTACAAATATATAACTCAAAATAACAGGAATCTGAAGCACTTTAGAGGCACTGTTTATTATTTGAAACTAAAACAAATATTATTCACTTATTCACCTGGGTATGCAGCATTTCTATGTATGAGAAAAAAACAACAAACGTATCCATGATATAGATGTAAGCAAATTGTATTTCAGTAAACAACTGTATTGACTATAACTGTATATGTTAAATAAAATATATAAAAAAAAATATCTTACTGTATTATTCCATTTGTAAGGATCATTATATTTCTTCTATTATAGATTAGTGCATATAAGAAAAATCATAAAACTGTATTATTCCACTTATAAGAATCATCTTCTATTATAGGTCAGTACATCCTCCCTGTTTACTTTACATTATTACTAAGAGATCAATGCTAGCCTGAAAACAATTTCTCAACACACAATAGAGAGCTAGTAAAGTAATTTAGTGTATAAAAACATTAACAACTGACGTAAAATAAGATAAAATAATTTCATTGCATGACACATTTTTCAAACATGACAAGTTAATCTACTGTTTCCAATTTCCCTTTATATAAAGTAATGTATGCTTTAGTTTTAAAACTGAATTATTAAAATCTATTTTGAATAAAAACTAGAGGTGAACAAATCACATCACTTAATTCCGTGCTGCACTGTTAAAATGTGTTGCTTTTTACTGCTCTAGAAATGACATACAGTTGGCATTCCGCTCCATTTGAACTTGGCAAAGGGTATTGTCAGTTTGTCTGGCTTTATATTTATGATCATGGTGATCAACTTAAGCACAAGGGAAAAGGATGGTTTTAGAGGCAGATCTTAATCACTAGGACCATTTAATGAACACTGTAAGTTAAAGAAATAGAGCTCTTTATGAAAATGAAAATGTTTTAGAACTTTAATTTTCAAACTGTTAAAAATTTAGCTTATCTTAATTAATTTAAAATCAGAAACATAAGGTAATATATGTTCACAAACTAAACATGCTGCTAACTTACATATTTATGTATTAATCTTTCCTAATTGTATAAACGCTAAAATGCATTACTGTTTATTTTTATTTATGTATTTATAAAATTGCTTGTTTGTATCCTTAATAAACCAATGCTTTCTTGACATGCTTGTAGAGGTGTGTCCCTATCCAATAAAAGAGCTTTGAGAGTTGTCAATACAGATTATTAAAAAAAAATCCTATCAGCCAATGAGCTTTAGTTGGAAGTACCTATCAGTGTCAATGAGCTTTAATAGGAAGTACCTATCAGCCAATGAGACTTAGTAGAAAGTACTTATCAGCCAATGAGCTTTAGTTTGAAGTACCTCTCAGTGTCAATGAGCTTTAGTAGGAAGTACCTATCAGCCAATGAAACTTAGTATAAAGTACCTATCAGCTAATGAGCTTTAGTTGGAAGTACCTATCAGTGTCAATGAGCTTTAATAGGAAGTACCTATCAGCCAATGAGACTTAGTAGAAAGTACCTATCAGCCAATGAGCTTTAGTTTGAAGTACCTATCAGTGTCAATGAGCTTTAGTAGGAAGTACCTATCAGCCAATGAGACTTAGTATAAAGGAAGAATAACCCAGGTTATTCACCAAAAATGGGCCGGCATCTAAACTTACATTCTTGCATTTCAAATAAAGATACTAAGAGAATGAAGAAAATAGGAGTAAATTAGAAAGTTGATTACAATTGCATGCTCTATCTGAATCACAAAAGAAAACATGTGGGTTCAGTGTCCCTTTAACTAACATAAATGTATTCTCTTCTTTTTCTATAGTTCATAATTGTTCAAATTGATGATTACTCAACAAGATTGTATTAAAAAAATGTTGATGCAATTGTAAAATAATACAGAAGCTACAACTGATTTATTTCTTTGATTATTGCTACTTACCATGGACAGACAGCCACAGAACAAGGTCAATATATATTTAAGAACCCAAGCAAAGGTATCATTAATTTAAGAATATAGAAAATTATTTGTTCTATAAATACTAAGGTATATAAATTTAACATTTACCTTTTGACACTCACTACACATTTAAAATTCAGCCTTTATTTATCATATTTATGGGATGTTCTATCAACAGAGCCTGGCAGGCTTGTAAAGGTTGTTAAATCAATTCTTTAGCTCAAGGAGCTTTCTGTTAGTTGTATTATATTTTTAATCCATTGTTTTGCTTGAATAAGTAGATTCCCATGAACCTCTTTTATTATTTGTTCACATGCTGCTTGTACCCAACATATGCTACTAACATCAATAGTAAATAAAAACCTTTTTAGTATAGAAAAATGTTCATACGCACAAAAGTCCAAAGTTATTTATCTGATCTGAAGAACAAATGTTTTGAAATATACCAAAAAGAAAACTATATGAAGATGATTCTGTGGGAAATATGAATCACTTGTGAGATAAACAGAGAACACAATTGGATATCTGAAACACTTAAAATATTTATCAGAGTTAAAAAGGTCTATGTAGCTTCACTTTTTAGTCTAAACAGGTGTTTACTAATATTACATTTTGGATGTTTAATTCCCATTGATAACTAAATTCAAAATATTAAAAAAATACATAATTATTTGAGAGGGCCCTGTCGAGAGTTGCACTGTTGTAGTCGGCTCTTATGAAGGCCATCTGTAAACAGCTGGGCTCATAGGCTTACATTCTAAGGGGGTTCAAGGGGAAAGCAATGGAGGTAGGAAAGGTTAGTGTAGGTTGTATGCATCCCTGAATAGTAGAGTCTATAGGGAGCGCTTGAAGCTGTTAAAACTAGAGGAGAGTCTTGTGGAGCAAGTTCCACAAGAGGGAGCCAGTCTGGAGAAGTCCTGTAAATGGGAATGTGAGGAAGTAACAAGAGAGGAGGAGAGTAGGAGATCATGAGCAGAGCAAAGGTGACGGGATGGAGAGTATCTGGAGACAAGGTCTGAAATGTAGGGGGGAGCAGTGCAGTTGAAATCTTTGTATGTCAGAGTGAGGATGTTGTGTTTAATCCTGGAGGCAAGAGGAAGCCAGTGAAGGGATTGGAGAGGTGCAGCAGATGAAGAATGACGTTTAAAGAAGTTGAGCCTGGCAGAGGCAGGATTGTAAAGGAGCTAGGAGCCAGCTAGGTAGACCATAGAGGACTGAATTGCAGTAGTCAAGGCGAGAAATGATGAGAGAGTGGAATAAAATCTTAGTTGTGTCTTGTGTAAGGAAATGTCTAATTTTAGAGATGTTTTAAGGTGGAAGTGGCAGGCTTTGGCCAAGGACTGAACGGGAGGAGTGAAGCAATGGTCTGAGTCAAGTGTGACCCCAAGACATCAGGCATGCGGGGTAGGGGCAATGATGGAATTATCAACAGTTATAGAACAGTTGGGGGTGGAGATTTTGGAAGAAGGTGGAAAAATAAGAAGTTCAGTTTTGGAAAGATTTAGCATAAGGTAGTGAGAGGACATCCAAGATGAGATATGAGAGAGACAGTTAGTGACACTGGTTAGTAAGGAAAGAGGTAGGTCTGGTGTAAAGAGGTAGATTTGGGTATCATCAGCATACAAATGGTATTGAAACCATGGGACTTTATTAAGGAACCTAATGATGATGTGTAGATTGAAAAGAAAAGGGGACCGAGGACAGAGCCTTGAGGTACCCCAACAGAAAGTGGTAATGGGGCAGAGGATGCTCTGGAGAAGGCTACACTAAAGGTATGGTTAGATAGATAGGAAGAGAACCACGAGAGAGCTATGCTGCAGCTGCCGAAGGATTGGAGGGTTTGGATCAAAAGAGGGTGGTCAACAGTGGTAACCTTGACAATTGCTGTCTCTGTGGAGTGATTGGGATGAAATCCAGATTGCAGTGCATCAAGAAGAGAGTTTAGTGTAAGGAAATTGGATAGACGTGCATATACTAGCTTTTTGAGGACCTTTGAAGCAAGAGGGAGTAGGGAAATAGGGCAGTAGTAGGATGGGGAGTTTGAATCGAGGGAAAGTTTCTTAAGAATAGGTGTGACCAGTGCATGTTTTAGAGATGAGGAAATGTGTGTGAGTATGGGGGTGAGGGTAGAAGAGAGGGAGGGGAGTAGATGTGAGGGGAAGGTAGTGAGGTGGGAGGAGAGTATAAGGGTAGAAACTTCTTCCTTGGTAACAGGGGCAAAAGAGCTAAATTTATGGATATTTGGGTTTTGGATGATTGTGAGCTTTTGAGGGGGTGGAGGATTGGTAGTATGTTGAGAGCTGATTTCGTTTCTGATGGAGTCAATTTTGTTATTGAAGCGGCTGGCAAAATCTTGAGCTGAGAGATAAGTTGTATTAAGAGGTGGGGGTAGGCAAAGAGTATTGAACATGAAAAACAAATGTTTTGGGTTAGAGGAAACAGTAGAGATGAGATTAGAGAAGTATTGTTGCTTATAAAGATTAAGGGCAGAATAGAGTTCAAGATTAACTTGTAGTGAAGAAAGTCAGCTGAACTGTGACATAGAGAGCAGTCCCACCCACATAGGCTTCTACATGGCTGGACTTCAAACACTCATTGGATGTTCATTGGAATTGTTATAAAAAAAAGATAGTTCATCCCAGTGGGCCGGCATAAGATTGTAATAGAAGCATTACTATAAGCATGTATTTAACACTTTTCATGGATAGATTTTTAATGGCAAAGATTACATATTTGGCATTTGATTATCTAAAGTTTACCATCACTTTAACAGTTGGATAGAGCATTCAGTACTTATTTACATTGCAGCCTAAGAGAATCGACAGTCAAAAGTTAATATTCAAATATTTGAAAAGTATATATAAGAAGCAGAACAATAAACACTTAGGGCTCAATGTATTAAGCAACAAATGTTGCTTTTGAGCCCTTGTGGGGCAAGCTCTCGCATCGAACCACTGGGTCGGATGAGAGAGCTTGCAACTGGTTCTGGTGAGTATCCGATTCTGCTCTTGCGCAATTGGTAGCATAAGAGCAGGGGGAAGCATTGCACAAGCATCTCTATAAGTCTGCTGCTCATTTGCCAACAGATTTCCACATTGGGAACATTGTCCACCTTCTATTTATTACATGGGGTCCTTAATTTATTAAACAAATATTTTAAAATATTTTAATAAATGTGCTAAAACATACACCCATCCGTATTGATTAGCTGTAATAATAAGGGGTTTATCAAATGTCCAAACTAGCTGAAAGGTAATCAGAACCAGCTACTTGTTTCTAGTTTACAACTAGAATTTGACTTATTCTCAGATTCATATTTTTTTGTATATTATTTTTATTTCTCCATGTTATGTTGGTATCTCTGCAAGATAAGATGTTCTAGTTCTTAAGAAATATAAAAACTGATATTTGGTTTGTAAGCAGAGAAAATATTTCTGCATTTTAACATTTCTTTCATGCTTCATTAAATACAATGAATAACAATACAATAGATTTAAAAAATTACACATCCTCTCACTGTGGGGTTGGCAATGAGTTAAATATTAATGCTGTTCCTATTAATTTAAAAAAAATATCTGAATAAAATATTGATGGAGGACATGCTTGTGTTTTAAAGTCATAAAAATGAATCAAACACTCTGTAAACTATATTATTTTCTAGTTCAAAGGCACAATTTGATAAAGCTTTAAGTGAAAAGGGTCTTCATCTTCTTTTTATCTTTTTCTTAATTTGCAGATACCACTCAATTCACTATATAGGAAAAAGGAAGGCCCTGCCAGCCATTTTAATTAATATTATTTCGATCTAGGAGAAATGGAAAACTCAATTTTCGCCTCACACTTGCAAGTTCTATACAGTACAGATATTAATGATTTTTCTATTTTAACACACAAGACAATTTGATTGATTTTGACATTGCTTATTTCAGAGAATGAGAGCCTAAAACCAGCTCTTTTAAGAAATAATTTATGTTCAAAGTTTACAAATATTGATTTTGACCAATTTTCATAATAAATACATATCAAGTTCATTATGAGTAAGTTTTTCATTAACTCAAACCCACATCCTAATATCAACAATTGGTTGTGTTTAAACTTAAGGGTGTGATTTCACAGGTTTAGTTATAAAATAGACCACTGCACCAGTGAAATTCCTACAAAGTGTCTATGATAAGTATTATCTTAATTTCCAGATTTAAATTAGTTGTTAATATAAATGTTATATTTGAAATATGGGTTATTATTGTTAAAATGACAATACTGTATGCTGACATATGTTAATCAGGAACAGCTGAATTAAAAAATAAGACACAATTGAACTTAAATGAACATTAAACAAAACAAACAAAATTGGTCTACATGCTACATTCAATAAACCTAAGTACTCAAATGCAACGTGAAAATAGTACAGATTTGCTAGAACGTTTATTTGACAAGTCTAATATATAGTGGTAGCCAGTGGTATGTGGCCCCTGATCTGACATGTCTCTCATATGCGCACATACACTTCCTCAGAGATCCACATTATGGGGTCAATTATTCAAATGCTGGGTGGACAAAGTTAGAAATTCTCAAACCTGTCCGCTTGGCATTGTAGCTAGCAGGCAGCAATATACTGCCTAGATTTATCATTGTACAAGCTGTTGCTTGCGCAACACCACCCCCTACTCATGCGCATGCAAGCAGGGGCTGCCAATCACCAAGTCTGGGGGGGATTAAAAATTGCCAGTTAGGAGTTGGTGTATAGTTTAATAAGCAGTGATAACTGCTGCTTTTTAACTATTACCTGCAGGCTTGCATCAGAAAGCCTGCAGCCGAAGGCACTTCAGAGCTGCTTTCACAGCTTCTTAAATGGATCCTTATATGTTGAATATATATCAATATATTTGTTGGACTTTTTAGACCAGCTCCATGAAGAACAGTATTCTGTAGAAGATGTTTTTTTTTTTTTCTTGTTATTAACTACATTCAATAAAACCTGTTTTTTTTTTTTCATTAGTGATTCAATGAAGCACATATTCTTATTAGTTTAGTCACATTTTAAAATTGTAGTGCTCTTTTTCCTCTTATGGTGATTTTTCTACTTTTGCTGACAGTATGTTCTACCATTTATGTCATGTTTTCTTTGCTAGACTGTATATATACAAAATACTGCACACAATATCACACAGTAGACCCTTGGTAAGCAGATGGTTTATATGTATATGTATGTTCATTTATTTGTTTCCACATGTTTTTATATTATATTAACAATATAAGTACGAGTTCAACCCCGTCCCCGTTTGGTAACCCAACATGAAAAAATGTTGACTAATTTGACCCAATCTGGAGATGGCTAACCCTTTGTTGAACCCCCAATGGGTTCACTTAGGCACCATATTTACAGCATGGAAAGCAACAGTTCAGAATAACTGTGTGTGTTTGTTGGATTGCAGCCAAAGCTGTATTGCTGATAAATGTTTTGGAACTCAGAGTAATTGGTCTGGCTTTTAAGCTTTCCCGTGATAAACTGAAGCATATGGCCCTTAAAAAAAGACGTTGATCTAAATATTTTATCTCCCTATACAATTTTTATCAAGAGATATAAAAAAGCATTGCTTTATTTTACTGTAAAATACTTCTGTGCTTGTTCTACTTCCTACAGAGAGCCTGGAGTGCTTCCATTATTTGTAACTATTACCTGAGCCTGAAGTATTCTACAAAGTGATTTGTTAGCATAGATTACAAGTTCAATTACATTCGTTTCTGAATGGCCACAGGAAATGAGATTCCACCAGGATTTTCAAGAGATGTTTGTAAGAACTGTCCTTGATTTTAAGAACAAAGAAATTGGCAGTGTGAAATGATTTTAAAAATCTATTTCACAATACAATACAGCATTTAATTGCTGATCTGTGATATAAATGTAATGTCCTTTTATAGTTTTCTTGTGACATATAACTTTAGTACTACATCAGACTAAATAGAGGGACACTAAACTTTCAGCTGATTCAGGAATCCAGACGGTTGCTGCAGTGGAGAATAGAGCAGTTTATCTACCAGGGATAAACTATTTCTAGATATATTATCTCAGTTGCTAAATTATTTCTTGGAGAACAGCACCTTAGCAGAATCGTTTTATTTACTACTTCTTTAATTGTGAGAGCTACACATTTTACAAAGT
Organism: Bombina bombina; assembly: GCF_027579735.1. NCBI lineage: Eukaryota > Metazoa > Chordata > Amphibia > Anura > Bombinatoridae > Bombina > Bombina bombina. Next base: position 801,064,913 of record NC_069501.1, on the reverse strand, counting down.
AAACTGAAATTTAAAGGGCATTCTAACAAAATAAATTGAAAATGCGCTAATTCACTAGATTAGCATATTTTTTCCATTAAATAAGATCAAAAGCACAAAAAAATTGACAGAAATAGGGGGCACTGGTGTGCACAACAGTCTGTAGTATAGAAAATGTCCATATATATATTTCCCCACTCTTCCTCTCACAAAGACAAATAGCTTTCTCAGTACCAGATGGGCAGCTCAGTTAGTGGCATCTACTTATAATGCCGTTAACTTACTTGCATTCGACTGCACCAATATGCTCGCCTAAGATCGCCTAACTTCGCTACCGCGGACCTGAATACGTTCTCCAAAGTTATCAAAAAAGATGTCAAAAAGCTGCACACCAAGTATGGTGCGATGAGCAGCGGACTGTTGTTATCTGACAGTCATCGATCTCGCTGCTCTTCGGCTTTTTCCCAGCTTTATTGGTATACTCTCACCAAACACCAACACTATACTACACTGTTTTACCCCTATCCCGCTGCTCACGGACCCCGCCGCAACTAAATAAAGTTATTAACCCCTAAACCGCCACTCCTGGAGCCCACCTCCACTCTAATAAACGTATTAACCACTATCCTGCTGCTCCCGGAGCCCACCTCCACTCTAATAAACGTATTAACCACTATCCTGCCGCTCCTGGAGCCCACCACCACCTACATTATGTTATTAACCCCTAATCTGCTGCCCCCTACACTGCCGCCACCAACATTATACTTATTAACCCACTAATCTGCCGTCCCCAACATCGCTGCCACTATATTAAATTTATTAACCCCTAAACCTAAGTCTAACCCTAACACCCCTAACTTAAATATAATTAAAATAAATCTAAATAAAACCTACTTTTAATAACTAAATAATTCCTATTTAAAACTAAATACTAACCTGTAAAATAAACCCTAAGCTAGCTACAATATAACTAATAGTTACATTGTAGCTATCTTAGGTTTTATTTTTATTTTACAGGCAAGTTTGTATTTATTTTAACTAGGTAGAATAGTTACTAAATAGTTATTAACTATTTAATAACTACCTAGCTAAAATAAATACAAAAGTACCTGTAAAATAAAACCTAACCTAAGTTACACTAACACCTAACACTACACTATAATTAAATAAATTAACTAAATTAACAACAATTACCTAAATTAAACTAAATTGCTAAAGTACAACCCCCCCCCACTAGATTACAGGAAATAATAAACAAATTACAGAAATATAAACTAATTACACCTAATCTAATAGCCCTATCAAAATAAAAAAGCCCCCCAAAATAATAAAAAAAAACCTTGCCCCAAAGTAATAAGCTCTTTTAACTGTAAAAAAAATACAAACAACCCCCCCCCCCAATGGTAAAACCCACCACCCACACAAACAACCCCCCCAAATAAAATACTAACTAAAAAAAATCCCCATTGCTCTGACATGGGCATTTGGATGGGCATTGCCCTTAAAAGGGCAGTTAGCTTTTTTGGCCCAATGCCCTAACCTAAAAATAAAACCCACCCAATACACCCTTAAAAACCCTATCACTAACCACCTGAAGATCGACTTACTGTTCTGAAGACCGGACATCCATCCTCAAGGAAGCGGCAGAAGTCTTCATCCAACCGGGCCAAAGTCCTCAATGAAGCCGGGAGAAGTCTTCATCTAAGCCAGGCAAAGTGGTCCTCCAGATGGGCAGAAGTCTTCACCCAGACGGCATCTTCTATCTTCATCCATCCGATGCGGAGCGGCTCCATCTTCAAGACATCCGACACGGAGCATCCTCTTCCTTCCAACGACTACCGACGAATTAAGGTTCCTTTAAGTGACATCATCCAAGATGGCGTCCCTTAGATTCCAATTGGCTGATAGAATTCTATCAGCCAATCGGAATTAAAGTAGAAACAATACTATTGGCTGTTGCAATCAGCTAATAGGATTGAGCTTTCATCCTATTGGCTGTTGCAATAAGCCAATAGGATTGAGCTTGCATTCTATTGGCTGATTGGATCAGTCAATAGGATTAAAGCTCAATCCTATTGGCTGATTGCAACAGCCAATAGGATTTTTTCTACCATAATTCCGATTGGCTGATAGAATTCTATCAGCCAATCGGAATCTAAGGGACGCCATCTTGGATGACGTCATTTAAAGGAACCTTCATTCATCGGTAATCATCGGAAGGAAGAGGATGCCATCTGGATGAAGACTTCTGCGGGCTTGGATGAAGACTTCGGTCGCTTCGTTGAGGACTTCTCCCGGCTTCTTGGAGAATGGATGTCGGATCTTTAAAACTGTAAGTAAATCTTCTGGGGTTAGTGTTAGGATTTTTTTAACCCCTTAATGACCAAGGACGTATGCCATACATCCTCAAAAAAATACAGTTAATGACCGAGGACGTATGGCGTACGTCTTTGGTCTTGGAAAGCAGTGGAAGCGATCCTGATTGCTTCCAGCCACTTTCCGGTTATTGCAGTGATTCCTCGATATTGAGGCATCCTGCAATAACCCCCCTTGGCCATATGATGCAGAGAGAGCAACTCTGTGGCCCTCTCTTCACCGGACATCGATGGCCGGTATTGTTGGTGGGTGGGAGCCAGTCTGGGAGGCGGGTGGCGGCCATCGATGGGCTTTGTGGAGTGGAGGGGGGCGGGATCATGGGCAGGATCGCCCGGGGGCATGCATGAAAAGATACCTTTTATTTTAGTACTGGCAGACTTTCTGCCAGTACTTAAGATGGCGGTGACAATTGTGCGGTGGGGGAGGGAAGAGCGCTGTTTGGTAGGGATCAGGGGGTCTGATGTGTCAGGTGGGAGGCTGATCTCTACAGTAAAGCTAAAATTAACCCTGCAAGCTCCCTACAAGCTACCTAATTAACCCCTTCACTGCTAGCCATAATACACGTGTGATGCGCAGAAGCATTTAGTGCCTTCTAATTACCAAAAAGCAATGCCAAAGCCATATATGTCTGCTAGAGAAGAATTTACAACCATTTGTGCCATATTTGCACAGGCTGTTTGTAAATAATTTCAGTGAGAAGCCTAAAATTGTGAAGAAGTGAACATTTTTTTTTTATTTGATCGCATTTGGCGGTGAAATGGTGGCATTAAATATACCAAGATGGGCCTAGATCAATTATTGGGGTTGTCTACTACACTAAACTAAAGCTAAAATTAACCCTAGAAGCTCCCTACATGCTCCCTAATTAACCCCTCCACTGCTGGGCATAATACACTTGTGGTGCGCAGTGGCATTTAGCGGCCTTCTAATTACCAAAAAGCAATGTCAAAGCCATATATGTCTGCTATTTCTAAACAAATGGGGTCCCAGAGAAGATTTTACAACCCTTTGTGCAATAATTGCACAGGCTGTTTGTAAATAATTTCAGGGAGAAGCCTAAAATTGTGAAAAAGTGAATGATTTTTTTTTTTTTATTTGATCGCATTTGGCGGTGAAATGGTGGCATGAAATATACCAAGATGGGCCTAGATCAATTCTTGGGGTTGTCTACTACACTAAGCTAAAGCTAAAATTAACCCTAGAAGCTCCCTATATGCTCCCTAATTAACTCCTCCACTGCTGGGCATAATACACGTGTGGTGCTCAGTGGCATTTAGAGGCTTTCTAATTAAGAAAAAGCAATGCCAAAGCCATATATGTCTGCTATTTCTGAACAAAGGGGATCATAGAGAAGCTTTTACAACCATTTGTGTCATAATTGCACACATTGTTTGCAAATAATTTCAGTGAGAAACCTAAAGTTTGTGAAAAAAATTGTGAAAAAGTGAACAATTTTTTTATTTGATCTCATTTGGCGGTGAAATGGTGGCATGAAATATACCAAAATGGGCCTAGATCAATACTTTGGGATGTCTTCTAAAAAAAATTATATACATGTCAAGGGATAATCAGGGATTCCTGAAAGATATTAGTGTCCCAATGTAACTAGCGCTAATTTTGAAAAAAAGTGGTTTGGAAATAGCAAAGTGCTACTTGTATTTATGGCCCTATAACTTGCAAAAAAGCAAAGAACAGGTAAACATTGGGTATCTCTAAACTCAGGATAAAATTTAGAAACTATTTAGCATGGGTGTTTTTTGGTGGTTGTAGATGTGTAACAGATTTTGGGGGTCAAAGTTAGAAAAAGTGTGTTTTTTCCCATTTTTTCAACATATATTTTATATATTTTTTATAGTAAATTATAAGATATGACAAAAATAATGGTATCTTTAGAAAGTCCATTTAATGGCAAGAAAAATGGTATATAATATGTGTGGGTATAGTAAATGAGTAAGAGGAAAATTACAGCTAAACACAAACACCTCAAAAATGTAAAAATAGCCTTGGTCCCAAACGGACAGAAAATGGAAAAGTGCTGTGGTCATTAAGGGGTTAAGGGTTTATTACATAGTAACATAGTAGATAAGGTTGAAAAAAAGACTGAAGTCCATCGAGTTCAACCTATACAAATCTAAAATACTTACAAAAAGCTCCAGTTAAGCTTAAATAACCCCATTAAAATGTGACCCATTTAATACTAGCAATCATATCCATGAATTTTGTTTATATACAGAAATTTATCCAGACTATTTTTAAATGTATCTATGGTATTGGCATTCACTACCTCCTTTGGTAATGAGTTCCACAATTTTATACCTCTTACAGTGAAAAACTGTTTCCGTTGCAGTAGATTAAATCTCCTTTCCTCCAACCTTAAATTCTGACCTCTTGTCAGAAACAATTTTCTTGGAATAAACAGAGCTTCTGCCATCTCTGTATATGGGCCATGAATATATTTATATAAAGTAATCATGTCACCTCTCAAGCACCTTTTTTCTAAAGAAAACAGACCCAGTTTAGCTAGCCTCTCCTCATAGGTTAATTTCTCCAATCCCCTTATTAGCTTTGTGGCCCTTCTCTGAACTTTTTCTAGTTCTGCAATATCTTTTTTAGCAATTGGTCCCCAGAACTGCACTCCAAACTCAAGGTGAGGTCTTACCAGGGCTTTATATAATGACAGAAATATGCTTTCCTCCCTTGAATCAATGCCTCTTTTAATACATACTAGTATCTTATTAGCCTTTGAAGCCGCTGCCCTGCATTGTGCACCCATCTTTAGCTTGTTATCTATTACTACTCCCAAATCCCTTTCCTCCTGTGTTTGGCTAAGTCTTGTCCCATTTAAAAAATACGTAGCCTGCTTATTTTTACTTCCAAAATGTAGAACCTTGCATTTTTCCGTATTAAATCTCATTTTCCCTTCACTTGCCCATAGTTCTAATTTTAGCAAATCCCTTTGTAAAGAGAGTTCGTCCTGCTCTGACCTTATGACCTTACTTAACTTAGTATCATCTGCAAAAATAGAGATGTCGCTATTTAATCCTTGCTCCAAGTCATTTATAAAAATATTAAAAAGAACAGGGCCCAGTACTGATCCCTGGGGGACACCACTCATTACCTTTGTCCAATCTGAGTATGATCCATTTACTACTACTCGTTGCTCCCTATCTTTTATCCAGTTATTTATCCATGAGCTAACATTTTCAGCTATTCCCAGTCCCTTAATTTTGTGCATTAATCTCTCGTGTGGCACTGTATCAAATGCCTTTGCAAAATCTAAGTATATCACATCAACTGATTCCCCTTTATCTATATTTTTACTTACTTCCTCGTAGAATCTAATTAGATTAGTTTGACATGATCTATTTCTCCTAAAGCCATGCTGATTAGAACTCATAATCTTGTTTACACTAATATGCTCATCAATATAATCCCTTATAATCCCTTCAAATATCTTCCCAACTTATTGAGTTGGTTTTTAGTTTTAGATTAGGACTTGGGCTGCAATAGAGCTAAATGCCCTTTAAAGGGCAATGCCCATCCAAATGCCCTTTCAGGGCAAAGGGGAGCTTAGGTTTTTTTAGTTAGGGTTTTATTTGTGGGGTTAGTTGTGTAATTTTTTGTAACTTAGTGTTTATTTTTTCGTGTAACTTAGTGTTTGTTATTTTTTGTAACTTTGTAATTGTTAAGTGTAGATTTAAATAATCTGAGTAGGGTTAGGTGTTTAAATATATAATATAGTTATTTTAATTTGTAGTTTAATGTAATTTTATTATAACAGTTAGGTTAGATTAATAATTAATTTAATATAGTTTAATGTAATTTTATTATAATAGTTAGAATAGGTTAATTATTAGTTTAATATAGTTTAATTTAAATCTAGAGGTAAGTTTAAATTTATTATAAGATAGGGATGAGTTAATATTTAATGTACAGTTAGCGGGTTGTTAGGTTTAGGGATTAATAGTTTAATTTAGTTTATGGCGATGTGGGGGGCTGGCGGTTTAGGGGTTAATACGTTTATTTAGTTGTGGTGGGCTCTGGGAGCGGTGGGATAGGGGTTAATACTTTTATGTAGGTGGCGGCAGTGTCGGGCGGCAGATTAGGGGTGTTTAGACTCGAGGTACATGTTAGGGTGTTAGGTGTTAACATAATTTTCATTCTACCATAGGAATCAATGGGATATCGGGCAGCAGCGAACATAAGCTTTCGCTGCTTTCGGACTCCCATTGATTCCTATGGCATCCGCAGCCTCCATGGCGGCTGATTGAAAACCAGTTATGCTGGGCTGGAATAGTGCCGAGCATACCTGGTAGACATTTGTTAACTAGCAAAAGTAATCAGATAGTGCCCATCTGTAATGACATGACCATTAATCTGTGTCGGACTGAGACCGGCTGATTGTATGTTACGTCACAAAATTCTACTTTGGCCGGTCTGTAGGCTTTGATAACTAAGGTGAATCAAGCTCGCCACAATTATGCTGCGGAATTGATGGCTTGATAAGTAGATGCCAGTATATAAACTAGGATCTGTGAAACGTAAGATGCACCAAATAGAATAGTATAGCATCAGTATTATAAATAAAGGCAGTGAAAAAATAAAAAAAATAAAGGCAGTGATGAAATTCATACTCACACATAGACACTACCTTTGTGGTGTGGTATTGGCATGCTGAAACTCTTAGGGCTCAATTTATCAAAGCCCTACGGCTGCAAGTTCTCACAAGAACTTGCTCGCCGTATTTAACAAGCAGCGGTCACCAGACCGCTGCTTCCCTAACCTCTTCACCACCTCTAAGGTGGCAAAATTCAATCTCCGCAGTCTAGTCCGACCGAGGAGATTGACAGCTCCTGCCCCCGCGTGATTGGCTGTGCTCGGGCAGGGGGCGGAAAAGCGCAAAAATGGAGAATTCCTGCGGGTAAATTCACCCCTCCACAGGTGCGCTGAGGCATACAGGGGCACGTATATGCACCCCTGTCCGCATCAGCTTTAATAAATCAAGCCCTTAGTGCACTGCCTCCTGGCTCCATAAGTCTTGGATCTTCAATTGTTTGCATTCCAATCACACCCAGGGATATACAATAAGCATAAAAATCTCCCAACTGTTCAAAGGTTTAAAAAACTTTAATAAAACTATTGGCAACATTCATGCAAGAGTGTATTACATGCACTGCAAGCTTTATGGAGTCAGGGGTGATTGACAGGTCCAGCTATCACACAAATGGCTATGTGTGAGCAGAGGGCAGCATTGCACAATAAAATACTTGTGCAATATCAAATGAGGGCTTCAGATGTGCGGAGTCCTCTTCCCGCTCACCGTGATCACGCACAGGTCAGGTTCCCTTGTCTGTCTGTTATTTGATAAATGGGGCCCATTGTCTCGTCTTTACAACAGGCTCTTCAGCAACCTACAATACATATGTTTATTTCTACCTGAGGATTATGCTTTTATGTACGCAATTAAAATACATGATCACAAACATAATTGCTGCCTTTTTTTTTGGCTATTTAATTGGTAGCATTATTTATTTAATTTTAACGGGTTAGATCATGAATATTATCTTTCATATTTCTGGTGAAGTAATTCTAGTTATAGCTATTGTTTTTTTTTTTCTCTAGACTGTTACAGGAACATTTGGAAAAGATATAGACAAAAAGTGTCACCAACCAAACAATGGAATACGGATTGTATGCATTAAGAACAGACTGAACGTCATGTACCAGACAATCCAGGCAACTTTTAAAACTTTGCACAAATGGCAGGAAGCATTATATTTTTTTCCAACACAGCTAGTTGTAATTACATGAAATACAATAAAATAAATGTCTAATTTGTCTTGTAAAACATAATTTATGCTTAAATTGTTCCCTGCACCTAGAGCACAATAATATAAAATGACAACCAAGGACACCTATTTATGCAATTATAATGTCTATAGTATTACATTTTTAAGATAGTAAAGTTTTTTTTTTTCTCTTTCAGTTTCAAAGCTATTACAAACAATAAGTGAAAACACCAAAGGGTTAGAATTTAAAGGACTTTTTAGTTTTCAGCAACTGTAAAAAGTAATAAAGGTTTACCCCTCATCAACTGTGAAACTATCAATGCAATATATTTTTTGATGTGATCAAATAATAATTTCTAGAATATTGCTGAAAATATCTTATGTAATATTATGAATGCTATAACAATTTAAATAAAGTCACTTTCTGACTTCTTATAAATACAGGCAGGGGCGTATTAAGGCATAGGCCATCAAGGCCGGTGCCTAGGGAGGCAGATTTTTAAGGGGCAGCAGAATTTTGAGTCCCTAGGGCCTCTCTACTGAACTCAGGTCCGGGTGGCTAAATCAACCAATTACAAATGACTTAAATGGCTGGCCCAGCTATTGCTATCCTATGGGATTGTATACGGATGCGAATGTCGTGGTGACAGTGGAGGGAATGCGGTATTCTTCCTGGATCCACCGCGTGATTGAGACTCACACAGACTACACAGTGCAGTGTGCACTACACCGTGACCACTGTGAAACAGCGTATGCTTTTCTCCCTTCAATACATCTTCATTAGGCATTAAAATACTTAAATGGATTAGTCACTAAATACTTGTACATTTACTGTTTGTCTATATGTCATACATGCAAACAATAAATATTTATTGCTGAATCTATACAACTATGTGACTTAAAACACAACTGAAAATATGTTGTATGCATTTAATACATTCAGAAACAATTCAAGTATTTACTTTATTATGATTGTATCATGTGACTTTATCCCCTAGGATACAATTCCTAAACCTATCATAACTACTGTTGTATTTTTAAAGTACTTTTAAAGCCAGTTTGTATATTAATTACATATTTATCCAAGCAGATATTTTGCTTAAATAACTGTCAATCACCAAAGAAGATGTTTAAGGTTAAACAACTACCTACTGACAAACTATCATACAGTGAAGGATATTTTTCTCTGATATAAACACTTTAAACATCTGACTTGCAAAATAATGTCTATATATATATATATATATATATATATATATATATATATATATATATATATATATATATATATATATATATATATAATGTGTGTGTGTGTGTGACCAGAGTGAATGCAAGCCATGATGAACATCTACTTAAAAAAACATTTTTTTTAAGTTTTTACACCATGCCCCAAAAATATTATGTCTAAAAAAAGGCCTTAAACCTGGGGTGGGGTGGGGGCAGCAGAATTTTGAGTGCCTAGGGCAGCACAAAACCTAAATACTCCCCTGAATACAGGTGAAAAATTTATAAAATGTCATAATTTAGAGTTGTTATACAAAAGACGGCTTTTAAAAAAATGTCAGTACTAGAAACAAAATAGTAGAAAACAAACCTTTTATACCCATAAAAATAAAAATTCAACAAGCACAAGGACACAGTTGCCTAGGCACAATCTCTGACTCAGAGTTAATAGAAAGAGTGACCTTCAAAGAATAATACTAACGCAAATAAGAGAGAATTCTCTCTTAAACATTATTCTACCAAATGGGATAAATAAAAAAATGTAATACATTTTAGTTTACAAGTAAATTTACATTGGAATATACAGTATATAGTCATCAATGATGTACAACTCACATATACATAACAGGCTAAAGATCAGTGGTCTCCAGTCCATTAAATCAAAAATGCTGGATGAAACATTTTATGCAAGCTTGGTTGATGATTTATCTAAACTATTTAAATCCTGTAGAAATGAAAATGCTCAAACTACTAACATATTCTAGCAGGGAAATCTGATTAAACTTGTGGGTAAAATGTATGCAGTCAAAGCTAAAGTAATCAGGACATTATTGATGATGACTAAATTTGAGTGTGTAACCATTAATATAAAATAAGGATGTGTAATAAATAATTATATACTGTATAGCTATCTATCTATCTATCTATCTATCTATCTATCTATCTATCTATCTATCTATCTATCTATCTATCATCTATCTATCTATCTATCTATCATCTATCTATCTATCTATCTATCTATCTATGTCCTTTATATGTGTTCTGATATTCTGATTCCCATATTTAAAATTGTGATCTGAGCTGTATTTTTATTTATTTGGCTATTTATTTAAACAGGGTATAGACAAAAATGCTAAAGAAAAAAAGAAAGGTTAACAAAAAAGAAACTGTATTAAAAATATTTTTCATAAAGAGACGGATTATGAGTTTGAAAAGTCTAATGAAATTTACTGAAAAGGGATTTCTGAAGGATAACCTACATTCATTTTTAGGATATATTTATACATATCCAAAGCATTATTGAATTCCGCTGCAATATTTGTCCTTAACAAATACATTGCAAGTGTATTCCATGAATCAACCACTCTTTAAAGTGTCATAAAACAGGTTGAGACCTGTGCATATTCTAAAAGGGCTAGTTAAAGGGACACTAAACCCAAACATTTTCTTTCATGATTCAGGTAGAAAATACAATTTTAAGCAATATTCCAAATTACTTCTATTATCTAATTTGCTTAATTTTTTAGGTATACTTTGTTGAAGAAATAGCAATGCACATGGGTGAGCCAATCAGACAAGGCATCTGTGTGCAGCCACCAATCGGCAGCTACTTGAGCCTATCTAGATATGCTTTTCAGCATAGGATATCAAGACAATGAAGCAAATTAGATAATAGAAGTAAATTGGAAAGTTGTTTAAAATGACATGCTCTTTCTAAATCATTAAAGAAAAAAATGGGGTTTTATGATCCTTTAAGTAAAAATAGTTTGCATTAAAACATTGTTTAAAAATTGCTGGCAAATATTTAAAAGTAATTTTCAAAAATAAGCAAAATGTCTTGCATAGCTGTGCTTTCTGGGGTAGACCAATTCAACCCCCCTATCAGTGTTTAACATCAGAAACACAGGCATTGTATCTTAACTGAGTTCACAGCAGATTATTTGCTTCTAGGCATGCTCCAGAAGATAATGACTGTTAAAGTCTTGCATGCTACCATATTAATGGTGGATATATATGCAGCCATAAAAGGAATTGTGTGGGGGGAGTTAGAACTGTACAATTCAGACACTTAAAAGAAAGTGTTAATGACAAGGCACTGCAGTATAAATTTGCAGGTAAAGTAATTAAAGTACATATTATTATATTTTGTCTCTATCCCAACTTGTTTTATGTCCCTTTAAGTAAAGTAGTTCATAACAAATTAATCCTAAACTGACTACCCTTCAACGTGAGATCATAATCCCTTATTGGCCATTTGCTGAACACTTATTTTGCCTCAATAATAAGTGATACAAAAGTAATTGCTAGGTTGCAAAAAGATCAGTGACAATAATCAATATCCCATCCACAAATCCTATTATGTAGACACAGCCGTCCCCAACCACCTGTAACCACCTCAACATTACAGTATATTTTTGTCATCCCTGTTCTATTATTTAGCACATTTAGGGTTCATCAGTGATCAGATCAGTGATTCTACCCCTTTAGCTGCCAGTAATAGCCATAGACCAGTGATCTAAATATTTTGGTCTAGAAAGATAAGTAGGGTAGTTGTATAGTGTTATACATTGTTGCAGTACACTGCTGCCATAAAATACTAGACATGTGCACACTTTGAGATATTATGAGCTTACTTAGATTTACTCTTTAACAAAATATACCAATATAACAAAAGCAAATTGGAAAGGGGTTTAAAATTATATGTTCTACTCAAACCATGGGATTTTATTTTTTACTTTATTTTCCATTTAAGTAGCACTTAAAACTATTTGTAGGCACAGGTAGCAAAACAGGATAGTGTGTCCTAGACAGCTATTCAAGTAGCAATTTAGCAGAAAAATGTGCCAACTTATATTGTAGAGGGTGGGTTTCCTGGTTAAGGCCTTTGAATTATGTGGGTAATATTAGCTCATTAACAACACAGTAACAGTGCAGTTGGTACAGTGGCAGAACAGGGTTTCAGATAGACTGAATGGAGTAGACAGGAGTTTTGCAATGTAACATTAAACGCAGATTTACATAGGATCCCCAGACTGTGAATGGGCACTAGCACAACCAATGTGAGAAAACAATTACTTCTGATTAGCTGAGACAACTGGAATAATGTCACTGTGTGTAGTCCATGCAGTGCAGTTTTAAAGTCTACTGCATTGTACAATTTATTTCTGGTTCCCTCTCCAACCATCCTCGAAATGCCTCCCATACTGAGTCAGATGAATTAAGCCTTGCTTGTTAAATTCCTCTGAATGTAGCAAATCGGGGAATGTATAACAGCCTGTGAACTACATATGTACCTACTTTTTCCTCTTCCCTATCTTGACAGTGCAATGTACAAACAATATCAGGCATTAGAGTGGGAAGGATTAAGAAGAGGCATAACATGTAAAAAAAACTCTGGCAGTTAACACCTGCCTGAGCTCATTCTTTTTTTGAACACCATTAGTCCCAGCTATCCATGAAGGAGATAGGTCAGTGCAAGGTATTGTTGAGAACACACTCCATATATTCAGGGTCAATATGTTATTTATATCAGTACACATATCCAGGGTTTTACAAGACTCATTTGGGTTTACAGCTGCCCTAGTCCCATGAACATGAGTGAAGCTCTAATGAAGTTAGTAAATGTTCATAAGTCAGATTTGTTTCTTGTTCAAATATTTGGTATAAGTAGAAAATAATCTTGTAAGGACCTAGTACAAAGTGTAAAAAAACATTTTTATAAAGAAAACTAAAAGATGTAATTTTTCTTTCCTAACATCTGGAACGTTTGAATAAAAATAGATGAAATTGAATGAATATTTTTCTATAAAGTATATATTTAGACTAGAAAGCATGGGAATTTCAGATGAGTGACTTTTTGCAAGTAATTGCAATCAGTTAACCTAAATTATTCTGATCTCCACCATTGTCACTACAATCTGCTTGATTATGACTTCAAATATGTTTATTTTTAATTTATAAACATTCAGCTTTAGCATTTTGATCGAACTTTGATTTTGCATTTCAACACTTTGGTTCATATTAATTTTCTAAATACTTTAAATTCAATATTTTCAATGTTTTACTGAACTAATTCACCTTTTTTTGTTAAAGCTAGATATTAAAAATGGAGAAACAAAAAGAAACTCTATGTTATAAGACTTTTTATAAAAAGTTTACACATAATTGACTTTTTTTGGTGGAAACTATTTTAAAGTTTCTATAACAAGAACTTCAAATGTTTTCAGCATGCAATAAATGTCAAGAGCAAATAAAAATATAGCTGCAAGCAGCAATAGAGGTGGCCAAGCGCAATTGCCTTTGCAATAGCATACAAGCAGCTAACTCACAATATAAAGCTGTACAGCAAATTTCACAGCTTTAAAGGGACACTGAACCCAATTTTTTTCTTTTGGGATTCAGATAGAGCATGCAATTTAAGCAACTTTCTAATTTATTCCTATTATCAAATTTTCTTCATTCTCTTGGTATCTTTATTTGAAATGCAAGAATGTAAGTTTAGATGCCGGCCCATTTTTGATGAACACACTGTGTTGTTCTTGCTGATTGGTGGATACATTCACCACCAATAAACAAGTACTTTCCATGGTCCTGAACCAAAAAAATAGCTTAGATGCTTTCTTTTTTTAAATAAAGCAAGAGAATGAAGAAAAATTAATAATAGGAGTAAATTAGAAAGTTGCTTTAATTTGCACGCTCTATCTGAATCATTAAAAAAAATTGGGTTCAGTGTTCCTTTAACATAAGCAGTTGCAAAGAAAACACATTTTCAAAATGTTTCCGTGTTTCAAGATGGCTGCCACACCATATGACCAATTCTTTCATGAAGAGATGTAACTCTAGGTCACAATATATGGTTGTACAGAAAATTTCACAGCTTTAACATATGCGGTTGCAAAGAAAACAAATTTTTTTAAATTTTTGCATAAACCAATATGGTTGCCACAGATTGTGACCAATTCCTTCAACATGAACAACTGACTCTAGGTCACAATATAAGGTTATACAGCAAGTTTTACAGTTCTAACATAAGCGGTTGCAGAGAAAATACATTTTTGAATTTTTTGTGTAAAACAAAATGGCTGACAGATCATATGATATTCAGCCTCCATATTGTGCACAATAGTTCTCATCATAGATGTCAAGAAACAAGAACTGCTGGTGCAATAATAAATGCGTATGCTGTCAGCTAAATCGTATCATGTCCGTCCGCACTATAATAAATAGCCCCATAGAGTGAAAGGGGAGATATTTATATATGGTGAGACAAAGTTAGAAACAGGGGAAGCAGAGAAAAGAGAGAGGAACAAATGGGGAGAAAATAAAATAAATCGGAGGATAGCCTGAGAAGAGAAATATAGGCCTTGCTGGAAAGCAAGAGAGTAGTGTTTGTAAGGGATTGAGGTGTATTTTATTGTTGTTTTTTTTTAAAGAATATTCACATAAATATTTTATATATTTTTCAGTGTTAATACTTTATTAGATTTACACACAAACACGCATGAACCCATGTACTTTCACAATCATAGACAACAATGCTTTCATCTTTATTTAAGAAATGTGAGATTCATTTTCATTTTGTACCTAGATGTATATATTTTTTTCTAAGACAATTGTTACAAAATGAGTATTAGATTGCTGAATCTTCTCGATCTTAGTGTTCTTGAGCAGAAATTTGTTAATGGGTTTGTTTAGAGACTGCAATGATAATATTGTGAATGTGCAGATTCTAATGTAATTGTGGTTTACTAAAGTATCAGTTAAAGGGATAGGAAAGTCAAAATTAAACTTGCACGTTTTTAATTCACTTTTTAATTCACTTCTATTTCAAATGTGCTTCTTTCTCTTGGTAACTGTTGATGGAAAAGAATATACACATATCATGCGTTAGTGGGAGCTGGCTGCTGATTGGTGCCTGCTCACATTTGTCTCTTGTGATTGGCTAACTAGATGTGTTTAGCTAGCTGCTAGTAGGCAATGCTGTGCCTTCAGCAAAGAATAACAAGATAAAAAAGCAAATTCGATAATAGAAGTAAATTGGAAAGTTGTTTACAATTGTATGTTCTATCCAAATCATGAAAGAACATTTTGGGGTTTCCTGTACCTTAAAGATTATGGGAACTGGTTAAAGAGACATTCTAGTCCCAATACTTATTCTTTATTACTTGTTATATATACCAGACAAGCATCTTGCAACGGGTTCCACATCTATAATCTTGTAAGAAGTACATGAAACTTTTTTAAAAATCATAATTTGTTAGCAGCCGAAAATGGTCTCCAAACTCTGTGCACAGCTTTCTTTTTGTTCGGTTAGCTGTTTTCTTGCATGACAGTTTAGCACTGCATGTTTAATATTTTCCAGTTAGCTATTTCAAATTGCACATGTGGAAATCAGCATGTGAGAGTAGGAAAATTTATTTAAGAGTTAATTGTGATCAGAGAAAATAAAATGCCAAAATATACTCTACATGCAATAGGTGGGCGGAACTTGGTAGTCATTTTCGGCTCCTAAAAAACAATGGATATTTAAATGTTTGATGTACTTCTTACAAAATTATAGATGTGGAATCAGTTGCAGGATGCTTCTCTGGTATAGAAACATAGAATTTGATGGTAGATAAGAACCAAAAGGCTCATTAAGTCTACCAATATTACATGTTACCATTTAGTTAGGATAGACTTATGCATTTCTCAAGCATTTTTTATTATTTTACAGTCCCTGTGTTTACCACCTCTTTTGAAAGTTTATTCCATTAATCCACAACCCTTTCTGTAAACAAATGCTTCCTCACATTTTTCCTAAATCTGCTACCCTTTAACTTAAGATTGTGGCCTTTATTTATCAAAGGTCTTGCGGACCTGATCCGACAGTGCGGACCTCACTAAATGCGGAGAGCAATACGCTCTCCGCATTTAACATTGCACCAGCAGCTCACTAGAGCTGCTGGTGCAACGCTGCCCCCTGCTGACTCGCGGCCGCAAGCAGGGAGGTGTCAATCAACCCGATCGTACTCGATCGAGTTGATCTCTGGCAATTCCTGTCCACCTGCTCAGAGCAGGCGGACATTGTTATAGAGCAGTGGTCTTTAGACCGCTGCTTCATAACTTGTGTTTCTGGAGGGTGAGTCTGAAGACTCGCCAGAAACACTGCCCTTCAAGCGCCGTATGGAGCTTGATAAATATGGGCCTGTGACTGCTTATTTTTTTTTTTTTTTTGTGGCAAATGCTTCTAGCTTCCACTTTATTAAGTCCCTTCTTATATTTGAAGGCTTCTGTCGTGTCCCATATTTCCCTTCTCTCCTATGTTTTAGACCTTGTACCATTATAGTAGCCCTACTACAGACAGTTTTTAGTTTATTTCCTTCTGGAGATGTTGTCTCCAGAACTCTACACAATATTCCAGATGAGACCTTACTAGCGATCTGTAAAGTGGTATAAGAACCCTGCTATTTCTGCTCTCCCAATGCAGCCAAGTATTTTGCTAGCCTTACATGCTGCACTGCTGCATTGTCTACCAAATTTTAAATGATATGAATTAATAAGTCCTGTTCCTCTGCAGTTACAGTAAGTAATGTATCATTAAGACTATAATTGGTCTTTGGGTTTTTGGTTCCTTTATGCATAATTTTTTGGTAATATTACATTTTAGATCCCATTTATCTGCCCAGTTTTCCAGTTTTTAAATATACCTGCTCATTTGATCCACCCCTCCTGGAATATCAACTCTGATCACCAGCAAACATGCACACCTTCCCATGGAGCCCACTTTCAATATCCACTAATGAACATGTTAAACAAAGCAGGTCCAAGAACTGACCCTTGGGGAACAGCACTAGTAACTGACCCCTCATTTAAATATACTCCATTAATTGAAACCTTATGCCTTCTATCCTTACACCAGCATTCTACTCACTTTACAATTTTAGCATCTACTCCAAGGCAATACATTTTGTGTGTGGGAGAGTGTCTAATGCTTTGCTAAATTCTAGATATGCTACATCTACGGCTCCTCCCTGGTCTATTAATTTAGTTAAACGGTGAAAGAGATCAATTAGATTAGTCTGACATGACCTTCCAGCAAAAACATGCTGTCCCTTGTCTTCTAAATTGTTTTCCTGAAGATAAGATACAATTTTTTCCTTTAAAGGAGTTTCCATTATTTTCCCTGAAATTGAGGGCCTATAGTAAGCAGGATCTTCCCTACTACCCTTTTTATGAAGAGGAACTACATTAGCAATTTTCCAGTCTTCTGAAACAATCTTATTTAACAATCATATATATCAATCAAAATTGTGATATTACTGTGGAATACTATTTATAATTTTCTATAAAATTTGACTATATCCATTAAATGGCAATATAACAAGTTTCATTCAGGGGTGGTTAGTACCTATATAATTTACTTCATATTCAATTTTTCCCTGGCTCTATTAACTGACTTTTTATCCTTTCCAACATATAACTTAATTGACATTGTTCATCTATTTTCTGAATTCTCTCTTCAATGCCTCTTTGTTTAGGTCTTGCTCTTTATCCAGTTGCTTAGAATTAAGAGCTAGTTTCTGCTCTTATTTGAAAATAGTTTCTTAGAGAATTGTTTTTCTGATTTAAATCTAAACACCTCCTTTATACATTTCCATTACTCCCTCATATGTTTTGTATATAGTGATAGATGTTTTTTTATTCCAAAAATAAGATGCACTGTTTCATCTCTGTAAACTTCCAACAGTCAGATCACCTAGATCAGCCATGTGAGTGCATTCTTAATATGGGTAACTGTGAGAGGAAGTGCACTGATTTAATAGTTCTGTTACTTTATACTACTCCTAACAAAATGAAGCCTAGCATGTTACTTTATTATCTAGCATTGCCTTAAACGGACATGAAACCCACATTTTCTTTTGTGATTTAGATAGAGCATGTGACAGTGGAGGGCCCTCTAGTGGGCCTGTAACAACATTAAGGGATTACAAACTTGAAGTCTGGAAAATGCTAAGTTGTTTTTGCTACAATGTTGCAAGTGGGGAGGCGGTGTTTGTTCTTACCTTTATAGGGTCCTGCAGCAGTGAGTTCAGACTCTTTCGGTTTCCAGACTTCAAGGAGAAGGTTTTCCCGCCCACCCGTCCCCTGGAAGAAGTGAATGGCGGCAACGATGCGGCTGAGTAGGGTGAGTTGGCTCGGCTGGGGTAGGTTTAATTGAGCTAGCCCGCAGTAAGACCGAGTCTTTAATGTAGCCATCCACCCCTTGTGGTTGGGTTGCATGATTCGGCTGACAGGGATCACCTTACTGGGTTGGTTGGATATGCCTCAGCAGGCGGGTGGTCAATGGCCTGGGGAGCGGGCAAAAAGAGAGAAGAGTGACGGTCCTGAAAAAAGGGAGGGGTTATGCCCGCCAGGCGCCGGCCTGGGGGTCCTCTCCCTCACGATTGGACCGAAGATCTCTCAACATCACAGCTCTCTCTGCGTGCCATGGGGCGTGACAGCTGGGTGTCACGCTGCAGGTATCGGAAGGAGCCTTGACCATCTACTAGTAGGGGCTAGGTTAGGGTGAGATGCCGCCAACGTTTATGATGATTATGAACTTGTTGCCAAGTTTCGTTGTTAGGTTGATTAAGTGCCTAAGGGTAATTAGACTAACGCTTAGGGACTAGTTTAAAGCATTTATTTAATAAACTTGAACCGTGACCGGTTCTTTCTCCCAACAATTGTGTGTTGTCTTATTTATATAGATAAGGTTTTAGACAGTAAGGAGGACGGAATAGATGGTTTAGACCTTATCATTTTAAACAACTTTCTAATTCACTTCTATTATCTAATTTGCTTAATTCTCTTGATATCATTTCCTGAAAAGCATATCTAGATAGGCTCAGTAGCTGCTGATTGGTTGTTGCACATAGATGCCTTATGTGATTGGCTCACCCATGTGCATTGCTATTTCTTCACCAAAGGATATCTAAAGAATTAAGCAAATTAGATAATAGAAGTAAATTGTAATGTTGTTTAAAATTGTATTCTCTACCTGAATCATGAAAGAAAAATGTTGGGTTTAGTATCCCTTTAAGTGTTATTACTTTAAAATGCATAAGATAAGAAAGCAGTAACGCCCCATTCATGCATACAATTACTGTTTTTTTTTTTTTTTTTAATTCAAAACAATTAAAAAGTACTTACAATACCTGAACATTTAGGAACTTACCGAACTAGTGCAAAAGAAAGAGGGATATTTCTACTATTGTGAGAGCAACATCAGTGGCTATATGTTAGAAACATTTTAGATGTCACAGTCTTTTTTCAAGAAAATCATTGTATTGTAAAATGGTTATGAAGCCTAAAATATTGCTAGGTTGTACTTTGAGACGCTCTATCTGTAATAATTTCTTGTTTTTATGCATTAGTTCTTCCTGCAATACATGCTTCTAAAGTTTGTAGTATTCTGTTCCCTAGAGAAAAAGACTTTAAACAATAACAATATGAACTGCAGTGCAATGGCTAAGCTTTCATAAAATCTTCATATTGTTAGAACTTTATAAAATACAAACTAATAAGAGGCATAAAATGTATACTAAAATATTAATAATGAATATGTGTATGCACAATGGTTAATGTCTTTAACATACTGTATGTTTAATGAAATATTAATATTATCTAATCCTAAATATCTACCTAAGTGAAACCTTTATCAATTTGCTACCAGACCGTATGGAGCTTGAGGGCCCATTTCTGGCGAGTCTCAGACTCGCCAGAAACAGCAGTTATGAAGCAGCGGTCTAAAGACCGCTGCTCCATAACCCTGTCCGCCTGCTCTGATGAGGTAGACAGGAATCGCCGGAATTCAACCCGATCGAGTACGATCGGGTTGATTGACACCCCCTGCTGGCGGCTGATTGGCCGCAAGTCTGCAGGAGGCGGCGTTGCACCAGCAGCTCGCAAGAGCTGCTGGTGCAATGCTGAATATGGAGAGCGTATTGATCTCTGCATTCAGTGATGTCTGTCGGACCTGATCCGCAGTGTCGGATCAGGTCCAAAAGACATATGATAAATAGGCCTCCAATAGTAATTGCCTAAAACATAAAACATGAATCTGAGAAACCTTTACTAGATGGCTACAAAACATCCAAGATCATTTTAAAACAATATACAGTATATTATATTTTTTTATACAAATGCCATATGTTCTGTTGCTGAAAGAAAAGAAAAAATAAGAGCTATGGCAGAAATGTACATTACGATACCAAGATTAATTAATTAAAAACACTAAATTGTTTTGTAGACTTAAAGTAAAGCAATCTTTCAAAGTTATTTTTTAATAATAAGTACTTTGGAAATTAGTTTTACTGTTTGGATGCCTAATTTCCTTCTGTGTTCAGATTTTAAATAATTTTATAATATCAACACATAACAATGTATTAAAGTTCAAGATTCACTCAAGATGATGACACCAACAAGATATAGGGTTCAAATTTTAAATCTGTGGAGGTAGTTGCGGTACAGGCTTGCTATTGTTCCTGGTATCAGGTTTTGGATGCTACAAGAGAGGATTCTGTTCATAATAAAACGATCAATTGGAAAACATAACATGGTTTTGTGAGAAATAAATCATTCCAAATAACCTCAATTGTTTTTATGACAAAGAAAGCAGTAACATAAAGATGAATCAATTGATATAAAATACTAGGAATTTGTAAAAGCTTTTGATATAGTTTCACATAACAGATTATAACATTAACACATGGATTAACAACTAGAAGAATACAGGGAACAAGCACACTCAAGTCAGACTAATGGATAAGTGGAATGGAACAAAAGTCTTTAATGGGTTTTAAAAATAATTTTATAAATGATATAAAGCAATGATAGATAGCAACACCTCTACTTTTGCAGATGATATTACACTGAGTAAGGTGATTATGTCTGAGCAGAAGGCTTTGCAATAAAAAGGCTTTGCAGAAACTAGAACAATGAGTCTGTAAATGGCAAATTGAATTTAACTGATAAACAAATTTTTATTTTAAAAACTGGGATCAAAATGGATATGTAAAGGGCGGGTTTTATGGACAGTTGTAGAAATTTGATCTCGTACTATTTTCAATATATTTTAATTGTCTAAGTACAGCGGAAGTTATTGTGGACTCCTGGAACATGCAAATCCCAGCCTGAATACAAGACTTTTACATTTTCAATCATCTAGTGGTATATTTATTAACCATATACTAGTATAGTTTGTAATAAATAAATACACTTAAAGGAGAAAGAAACCAGTTGTGCACACACAAACACACACAGAGGTCAGTGGCTGAAACTGGAGTAGATGTGTGGCATTAAAAAATGTCAAGAACTGCATCAAACTGGCCTGTATAGGAGGGTGGCAAGAAAGAAACCATTACTCAAAACCAGCAATATAAAACACATCTGGAGTTTGCTAAAAGGCATGAGACTGACTCAGCTAAGATATAAATAAACGTGCTGTGGTCAGAATGAGAGCAAGATAGAACTTTTTGGTCAAATTCCAAAACACTGTGTGTTGCAAAAACAAAACACTGCCCATTACTCAATCACCACTATCCCTACAGTATGGTGGTGGCAGCACCATGCTGTAGGGTGCTTTTCTCAATGTCTCTAGAACAAAAATCAGAGGGGTTTGAATACTCATGCAAGCAAAACAAAATTTGGCTTTAAAATATACCCAGAGCAGATGAGTTTGCAATAAAACATAATTTATGTAAGAACTTACCTGATAAATTCATTTCTTTCATATTAGCAAGAGTCCATGAGCTAGTGACGTATATCCCATACGTCACTAGCTCATGGACTCTTGCTAATTACATGAAAGAAAAATATAATTTGGGAAAACGTTAGTAAGTAACATTTGTAATCCAGAATTCTTTTTAATAATTTATAAGGCATCTGAATACTTTTGCACGGTGCGGTTTATATAGATTTTAATATTGCATTTTCTCTCTTTTCCCCCTCTTATTTTTTTCAACATAGTCTTCATAATCATTTAAATACAAAGAAGAATTACAAATTTAATTTCAAGAGCCGGATGGGAAATTGGTTTATATGCCTTTGTGATAATATATTTCATTTTTTTTCCATCCATATTAAGGGCTGAGATTGCCTGATGAATGTGCTGCTTTGCTGGCTACTATGGTAAAACAAGAAAATATTCTAAGTGCTGCACAAACCACTTGAAAATCTATTTTAGTTGCATTCAAGAGAGAAAAGGCAATTTTCTTAAAGGCCGGAAATAAATAATATGTTCCTTTTCACAGTGGTTGGATATGCTCTTGATGATTATCTGCATTATTCTATGAAGAAGAGAAAAGGCAATAATTGTTATGGCTATCTATTCCATATAAAATGTACAAATTCTTTACAAGTTCTTCACTATAATCTTTTTTTTTTTTTTAATCAATATACTTTTGGACAATCAAACATTACTTCAAGGATATTTCCCAGTTTTTAAAATCTACAAATGTTCTGTCAGTTATAGTCATTAGACTTGGAAATATCCTCTCAAAAATACATGGTTTAATCAATTTGCTGTTTTAATGTGCATGCAAGTCTTATATTTAATAAGAAGGAAACTCCTAACCATCCTTCTTTTTTTGTTGAAGGTAAAACTACTGAGGAATTAACACTCAGTTCAGAGACATACATGATTCATTTTAGCATCACAGAACTCTAATAATCTAATTTAGTTTCATTCTTCAAAATGAGCAAAGGATAAATAGCTGAATGTTTTATTTATAATACACTATTTTTAAAAACTAAATGTGACTTTTTGTAGTTTCACATTTAACAAGTAATTTTGACATGGTTAGATCTAATTTGTAATTGTCAACATTTTCTGCTCAAACTGGTTCACTGGTGACTGACATATCTTTTAGCTGGCGGGCAAAATGTTTCACTATGGAGCCATTTTTACTTGAGTAGGTTATAATTATGTTTTTGAGAGATGTTATTTATTGACAGTTTTCTAACTTATAGATATTTTGTTATTCAGATCACATGAGCACAGCACAGACTGTATAAGGACAAGGCTCCTTAAACTTTATCATTTTGTCCAAATAAACCTGCAACTGCAGGAAGGATCAGGAAACGCACAAAAAAATGATTGTTTACTTCAGTTGCGCTCATGTGATCACGTTTACTTTCAACTTGTAATACTAGTAACGCGTGCAAACACCCGTGATATCCCCATTTTCACCCTCAGTTAACTGTTAGCACTCTGCTCAAAATCTAGCTCTTTATAGGATATTTGTTTGGAATTTTTTTTTTTGGGGGGGTGAGTTTGGGCATAGGGTGGGAATAAGTATACACTGTCAAAATGGACAGCAACCTGTCTAAAAGAATAGAATTATGTGTAATTTCAAAATGTATATAATATTATTATGGTTAGATTTTGAAGAAAAAATATAGATACAAATCTTAAATTTTGCTCTTTTTGAATGTAAAATGATACTAAATGTGGGACCACAAACATTTAGGAATGCTATTTAACATATTAACTATAGTAAATTACATTTTTGCATTTCATATAGTGTCATATTCCTATATTATGGAATTTCTGCCAAATAAAACTATTTCCTAGAAAATGCTTTGCTGACAAACTAGTTATGATTTATGTGGGTACCTCAGAAAAAAATTAAATGAATGTGTAAAACAAATAAAAGCAGCTCTAGCACAGGTGTGTAAAATGGCTTTTCGCTGTTGCGGAATTGTAATGTTAAAGGGACACCAAACCCAAAATTTTTAAACAACTTTCACATTTATTTCTATTATCTAATTTGCTTCATTTTTTAAATATCCTTGGTTGAAGAAATAACAATGCATATGGGTGAGCCAATCACACGAGACATCTATGTGCAGCCACCAATCAGCAGCTACTGAGCCTATCTAGATATGCTTTTCAGCAAAGCATATCCCGTGAATACAAACCAAAAACAGGATATGTGTGCAACAGAGTGACACACAACCGGGCGCTAACTTAGAATAAAATAAGGATAAAAATCAAGCCTGAATATCAAAAGTACTAAATGACATAATATACATACCCTAGTACATAAAAAAATAACAATAGTATAAATAATTAAAAAACTTCAGTCCAGGAAAAGATCATATATATATAGTCCGTTTTGATAAATTACTTACAGTCTTTGCATATCAGGAGTATTAAATAATGTATTGTAAAATAAAGTGAATGGTCGCTGCTCCTCCAAAGTAGGGGTAAACTCCAGGGTCCCCAACAAGATAAACTGTGAATGATAGAAGGGAAAGAGCGCAGACTCAAGTGCAATATTTAAAGTTTTTATTCAAGCAACAGACAAATAACAAATTGAACACTCACAAGATAGTGCATAAATTTATGCATATAATAGCCGATTGCTAGGTCCCAAAAACCGATCCTTATGGCAGTGTTTCCAAGGATGTATCACAGGTCAGTTCACGTTGCCGGCTTTGCAAACGAACACACCCGCTCTGCAGTCGCGGGGCTGATGACGTTTCCTGTAGCCGTCTCAAGGAGTGCTGGATCACTGACAACTCCTGGACTACGGATCCCGCCAGGGGTCAAAAAAGCTAAGCAAATTCTACGCGTTTCGTCTCGTATCGTCGAGACTTTGTCAAGAATGCTTAGCTACACATATTTGCGCATTATATACCCTTGATGGTGTAAGCGTAATTAATCCCAATTAATTGATAAGTGTTACATATAAGGGTATATAAAGGGCAAAGAATGTAAAATAGTTGATACAATTGTAAATGCATAATAATTGATAAAAACATTTTTTAAAAAACAATGGCATTAAATATAGCAGTAAAAATATCAGGTTCTATATTGATAATACAATAATTGCAATTAATACCTCTATACCAAATTTTAAAATATATGCAAAAAACTATGAAACATGAACACAAATTAATAATACTCCAAGATGATTATATATATAAAATTGTTAAAATACATAGAACTACCACAACAATTAAATATGATAAAAAGAATAGTTAATTTCATAAAAAAGCCTGGATATCTAATTCTATATTTAACCCTTTGGGTTCCAGACAGTCTAGTGTTTTTATCCAAAAGGTTTCCCTTTGCCTTAACTTCAGCAGTCTGTTAGTATCCCATTTGTCTGGTGCAACCCATTCAATAATTTTAATGCTAAGCTCATTAGGGTTCTGATTGTGACATACTTTAAAATGATAAGATACACTATGATTATCAAAACCTGACTCTATGTTCCTAATATGTTCTCTCAATCTATACTTTATTTTTCTTTTAGTTCTTCCTACATAGATTTTGCCACATTTGCAAGTGAGTAGGTATACTACATACGTAGAGTGGCAAGTACATCTATATTTGCATTTGTAAGTGTGATTACCATCTGAATTTGAGAAACTAGTATGTTGTGTATCTATGAGAGGGCACATGACACACTCTATAGCTTTACAAGGATACAGCCCTACCTGTCCCCCACACCAATTAGTCAGTGTTCCATTGTTTGCTTTATATCTTAGTTTAGTAGGGGCTAGGTAATTTTTGATATCCTTGCTTTTTTTAAAAATAACCTCTGGTTTGTCCCCTAAAACATTATGGAGCACAGGATCTAATTTTAATACTTCCCAGTGTTTGCCCAAGATTCTTTTGATTTGTTGATGTTGATTATTATATCTAGTAATGAATTTAACATTCCCTTCCTCATAGTTATTCCTAGCTTTGCTCTTATTCTTATTTTGTCCTTTTATAAGTTGAGTCCTGTCCATTTGTAGGACCTTTGCTTTCGCATTGTCTAGTAGTTGTTTATCATATCCTTTTTCTAAAAACTTTTTTGTCAGATGTTCAGCTTCATTATTGAAATCTTCTAAATAGGTGCAGTTGCGTCGAATTCTTTGGTATTGACCCAGTGGTACATTATTCTTCCACTGTTTATAATGCCCACTTTTTGCGTTCAATAAACTATTTCTATCAGTGGGTTTGTGAAAGTTCTTTACACACACTTTATTGGTTAGTGCATCATGATATAATACCAGATCTAAGAAAGGAATTGATTCAGGGGAACTCTCATATGTAAATTTCAAATTATAAATATTAGAATTAATATGGGCTATAAAATCTTTGATTTGATCTTTTGGACCCTGCCAAATAATTAAAATATCGTCTATGTATCTAAAATACTTTAAAATGTTGTTATAAAACGGATTATTATTCCAAATAAAATTATTTTCAAATATAGACCTTTAACAGGTTAGTATGTCAGGATTTGGAAATACTATCGAAAAACATACCACAAAAAATAAAATGGGATAGAGATAACTTATCTAGGGATGAAAGGAATGCATTACAACATCTTAGTGAAGATAATGAAATTGTATTTAGAGCCGCCGATAAAGGCGGAGGAATAGTGGTACAGAACAAAAAGGATTATCTTATAGAAGCATTACGTTTACTAGGTGACAAAACAACATATTTGCCCCTCACTTTTAATCCTACTAACAAATTTAAAAATGAATTATGTAGTCTTTTAAAAGAGGCTCAATCAATAAGTGTTCTTAATATGGAGGAGTTCAAATTTTTATATGAAGTAGCCCCCAAGATAGCATGTTTTTATCATTTACCAAAGGTCCACAAGGACCCTCTCAATCCCCCTGGAAGGCCTATTGTCTCTGGGATAGGCTCTTTATGTGATAATTTATCCAAATATGTCGATTCATTTTTACAACCTGTTGTTGTATCCAGTAGAGCCTATCTCAGAGACACAATAGATGTTATAGATAAGATGGAAGGAATAGAATGGAATGAAAACTACACATGGATAACCTGCGATGCAGCTGCTCTTTATACCTGCATTCCTCATTCCAAAGGGGTAGCAGCCATTAGAGAATCTTTAATGAACACTCATTTACCCACATTACAAAGGAAATTTATTGAAGATGCTATCTCATTTGTTCTTACACACAACTACTTTTTATTTGAAGGCACTTTTTATCAACAAGTACAGGGTACTGCGATGGGGACTACATTTGCCCCATCATATGCAAATTTATACATGTCTATATTTGAAAATAATTTTATTTGGAATAATAATCCGTTTTATAACAACATTTTAAAGTATTTTAGATACATAGACGATATTTTAATTATTTGGCAGGGTCCAAAAGATCAAATCAAAGATTTTATAGCCCATATTAATTCTAATATTTATAATTTGAAATTTACATATGAGAGTTCCCCTGAATCAATTCCTTTCTTAGATCTGGTATTATATCATGATGCACTAACCAATAAAGTGTGTGTAAAGAACTTTCACAAACCCACTGATAGAAATAGTTTATTGAACGCAAAAAGTGGGCATTATAAACAGTGGAAGAATAATGTACCACTGGGTCAATACCAAAGAATTCGACGCAACTGCACCTATTTAGAAGATTTCAATAATGAAGCTGAACATCTGACAAAAAAGTTTTTAGAAAAAGGATATGATAAACAACTACTAGACAATGCGAAAGCAAAGGTCCTACAAATGGACAGGACTCAACTTATAAAAGGACAAAATAAGAATAAGAGCAAAGCTAGGAATAACTATGAGGAAGGGAATGTTAAATTCATTACTAGATATAATAATCAACATCAACAAATCAAAAGAATCTTGGGCAAACACTGGGAAGTATTAAAATTAGATCCTGTGCTCCATAATGTTTTAGGGGACAAACCAGAGGTTATTTTTAAAAAAAGCAAGGATATCAAAAATTACCTAGCCCCTACTAAACTAAGATATAAAGCAAACAATGGAACACTGACTAATTGGTGTGGGGGACAGGTAGGGCTGTATCCTTGTAAAGCTATAGAGTGTGTCATGTGCCCTCTCATAGATACACAACATACTAGTTTCTCAAATTCAGATGGTAATCACACTTACAAATGCAAATATAGATGTACTTGCCACTCTACGTATGTAGTATACCTACTCACTTGCAAATGTGGCAAAATCTATGTAGGAAGAACTAAAAGAAAAATAAAGTATAGATTGAGAGAACATATTAGGAACATAGAGTCAGGTTTTGATAATCATAGTGTATCTTATCATTTTAAAGTATGTCACAATCAGAACCCTAATGAGCTTAGCATTAAAATTATTGAATGGGTTGCACCAGACAAATGGGATACTAACAGACTGCTGAAGTTAAGGCAAAGGGAAACCTTTTGGATAAAAACACTAGACTGTCTGGAACCCAAAGGGTTAAATATAGAATTAGATATCCAGGCTTTTTTATGAAATTAACTATTCTTTTTATCATATTTAATTGTTGTGGTAGTTCTATGTATTTTAACAATTTTATATATATAATCATCTTGGAGTATTATTAATTTGTGTTCATGTTTCATAGTTTTTTGCATATATTTTAAAATTTGGTATAGAGGTATTAATTGCAATTATTGTATTATCAATATAGAACCTGATATTTTTACTGCTATATTTAATGCCATTGTTTTTTAAAAAATGTTTTTATCAATTATTATGCATTTACAATTGTATCAACTATTTTACATTCTTTGCCCTTTATATACCCTTATATGTAACACTTATCAATTAATTGGGATTAATTACGCTTACACCATCAAGGGTATATAATGCGCAAATATGTGTAGCTAAGCATTCTTGACAAAGTCTCGACGATACGAGACGAAACGCGTAGAATTTGCTTAGCTTTTTTGACCCCTGGCGGGATCCGTAGTCCAGGAGTTGTCAGTGATCCAGCACTCCTTGAGACGGCTACAGGAAACGTCATCAGCCCCGCGACTGCAGAGCGGGTGTGTTCGTTTGCAAAGCCGGCAACGTGAACTGACCTGTGATACATCCTTGGAAACACTGCCATAAGGATCGGTTTTTGGGACCTAGCAATCGGCTATTATATGCATAAATTTATGCACTATCTTGTGAGTGTTCAATTTGTTATTTGTCTGTTGCTTGAATAAAAACTTTAAATATTGCACTTGAGTCTGCGCTCTTTCCCTTCTATCATTCACAGCATATCCCGTGAATGCAGCAAATTAGATAATAGAAGTAAATTAGAAAGATGTTTAAAATTGCATGCTCTTTCTAAATCGGGAAAGAAAAAATTTGGGTTTTATGTCCCTTTAAAACTCTCTTTTTTGCCACAAACAAATAGAAACAAATCTAATTAAAGGGATAAACTTTGTAATTAGAAAACACTTCTGTTGTCTTGCTATAGATTAACATGTCAGACAAGTCTAAAAATTTTCAAAGAAATTAACATTTTCTTTGCTGTAAATTATTTTTCAATAGTCAAACTTTACCCATCATTTACCTCATGTGGAAGTGCCAATACGGGTCTGAATCTGCAGCTGTCAAGACTAGCCATGGTCATTTTTATTAGACAATTGCATTCGGTTCCTTATTTAAGATCTGAATGTGGAAGAAGGTGGACGATTATGACATTCGGCTCTTTTCAGAGCTGAAATTATTCTTTTGAAAATGCAACTCACTTAGATCTGTGCAAATCTAGATCTTAGGTTGAATTTTCACAGTAATAAATCTGGCTCCAAAAAGAGCTTAATGCCACGATCGGCTGCTTTCTTCCACATTCAGATCCTCACTAAGGAACTGAAAGCACTAGTCTAATTATTATTAGTATAACGTGAATTGTTTTGTAGTTATCTTGTAAAACCAGTTAAGGAATGCATGTAATAAGAATAGCATTGAGATGTCTGCAGTGAGATTTTTAGTTCTAAAAATTAGAAAATTTTCAGAGCTAAATTACATGAAAAGGGGAAAAATATAAAATGAAAGTATATGGCAAGGGCCAGGCAGGGCCTGCTGGGCCAGGCGGGGCCGGGCGGGCCGGGCTAGGCATGATGCTGGGGCCGACTGCCAAGACAGAGAGCTATAAAGAGGGGGGATAGAGAGAGTAGAAGAGGGGGGATAAAGAGAGGGACAGTGACAGCAAAAGAGAGGGGGAGAATGCACAAAAGAGAGGGGGAGGAGAGCACAAAAGAGAAGGGGGGAGAGAGAACAAAAGAGAGGGGGAGAGAGCGCAAAAGAGAGGGGGAGAGAGCACAAAAGAGAGGGGGAAAGAGCACAAAAGAGGGGGGAGAGAGCACAAAAGAGAGGGGGGAGAGAGCACAAAAGAGAGGGGGAGAGAGTGCAAAAGAGAGGGGGAGAGAGCGCAAAAGAGAGGGGGAGAGAGTGCAAAAGAGAGGGGGGAGAGAGCACAAAAGAGAGGGAGAGAGAGAGCAAACAAGAGGAGAGAGAGAGCAAACGAGAGGAGAGAGAGAGCAAACGAGAGGAGAGAGAGAACAAAATAGAGGGGGAAGAGAGAGAGCAAAAGAGAGGGGGGAGAGAGAGAGCAAAAGAGAGGGGGAAGAGAGAGAGCAAAAAAGAGGGGAGAGAGAGAGCAAAGGAGAGGGGGAGAGAGAGAGAGCAAAGGAGAGGGGGAGAGAAAGAGCAAAAGAGAAGGGGAGAAAGAGAGAAGAGAGGGGGTGATGGATAGAGAGTAAGGGGTGGGACCGATGTACTGCAAAATATGGCTCGTGTACATGGACTTTAGGACTAGTACAAACATAATACATTAAATAAATAAATTAATTAACCCAATCTAAATTAGAGGTATCACCTCTACAAAATTAGTTCATTTTGAAAATAACTAGGAAGGCTGTGAGATCATTTTGATCATAAGGATTTTTTCTTTGCTTTTTGCAAAAAATAAAATACGACTTTCATGTAGAAAAAAACTGTTATCGTAATCAATCATTTTAATCTAAAAAGGTAAATAAAGAATTAGTGACTTGATTATATGCAGATGTCAGTCTAGATTAATGAGATCCTTTTATTCTAAAATAAACAGTAGGAATTTCTTGTTAAGCAGCTTTATGTTTATGAGTCCCATAATCACAGCTGGGATACTAGTCATGGAGTTCCAAGTAGAGAAAGATGTATTGCGGGTGTCATAAAATCATTTAATTCACCTCACTCACTCACAAATGTATTTATCTAATTATTTTATTCCAGCATAAGAGTGTTTTATAGTGTTTGCATTATGTATTGTCATTAAACAATAGCCCTAATTAACATGTTCACATTAAAGTTTTATTTCTTTAAATCAAATTTTTTCAGTTGTTAATAAAATTAGTTAAAGGAGTCATAATATGATTTTAGAATATCCATTACAAAAATAAATATTTCTAGTCAGTTTTATAATCTGTGATTTACATTAAAGTGACAGTAAAGTCAAAATTAAAGTTAAATTGATTAAATAGTATTAAATAGGATTAAAGAGTATGAAATGTTAAACAACTTTCCAAATCTCTTCTATTATCTATTTTGCTTAGTTCTCTTCATATCCATTGTTAAAGAGTAAGCCTAGGTGAGCTCGGGAGCGTGCACGTGTATCTAGCCACCTTGCAGCAGTGTTTACAATATTATTTTTATTGCAGCGTTATACAGTTTTGCTGCCATAGACTGCTAAAGACACTTATCAGCCCACCTAGGTTTTTTATTAAACAAAGGATAACAAGAAAACATAGCACATTTTATAATATAAGTAAATTGGAAAGTTATTTAAAATCGTATGGTCTATCACACTGGTTCTCAAACCTGTCCTCAGGCCTTTTGAGGATATCTGAACTGGAGCACAAGTGAAATAATCAGCTAAATAGTAAACATGGTTATTTTAACTGCTCTCACCCAAGGTAATCCCGAAATCTTGGCCGGTTGAGGAGGCCGGAGGACAGGTTTTAAAACCAGTGGTCTATCTGAATCATAAATGTTTAATTTTGACTTTATTGTCCTTTTAAAGAGGTATAAAGTTGCAGTAATGCTCTAATGTGTTAAATCATTTTACTATTGCACTATGAGTTGGCAGGTTATCAAGGATGTTGACAAATATATAGGCAATATTCATGCACTCAAAAATGCTGGTATATAGCCAGATATTGAAAGCGTATAGTGTAGTAGACATTAGATTCCAACAAATGTAAAAAAAAAACAAGCACATTTCTGTTATTTCTTGAATGTATCTGACAGCAATAAACAATAGGCCTTTTTAACAAAAAAACAAATGAACAAATGTATGCAGCAAAAAATGACTGACTTGTTTATCTGATTCCACTCTAAATTGAGAAAGGCTTCTATGTAAGCCGGAAAGGCTTAGAAAGTTCAAATTTACATTATTAAATAACATTTTAGCACAGTCCATGTCACTTGATTCTGGTGTAAGCAAATCAGTATGTATGCTTCACTATGAGGGTAACAGAAACCTTGTAAGACAAAATTTAAGAGACCATCAAAATGTGATCAGATATTATTTTTTCTCTTAAATTAAATACCATCCTATAATATAAAAGGCCAAGTGTGTTTGTCCTAAGCTGTCATGCGCAGTAGAGACAGTGCGAGGAGAAACACACTTACCTGATCTGCTGTCCTCGGCATGTCAAGGGTGGATGTGAGTGGGCGTGGCCGTACATGAGTGGATGTGGTGTGGATGGGACCGGGCATGACGGGGCAGGGCCAGGCACGATAGTGCACATGCGAGAGAGACAAATCAAATGAGAGCGGAGAGAGAGAGAAAGAGAGGGGGAGAGCACAAAAAGAGATGGGAAAGAGCAAAAGAGATGGGAGAGAGAGCAACAGAGAGGGGAGAGAGAGCAAAAGAGAGAGAGAAAAGAGCAAAGGAGAGAGGAAAGAGCAAAAGAGAGGGAAGAGAGATCAAAAGATAGGAGAAAGAGAGCAAAATAGAGGGGGCAAAGAGAGAGAGAAAGCAAAGAGAGTGGGAGAGAGAGAGAGAGCAAAAGATAGGGGGAGAAAGAAAAAGAGAGGGGAGAGAGAGCAAAATAGAGGGTGGAGAGAGAGAGAGAGTAAAAGAGAGGGGGGGGGGGAGAGAGAGCAAAAGAGGGGGAGAGAGATCAAAAGATAGGAGAAAGAGAGCAAAATAGAGGGGGCAAAGAGAGAGAGAAAGCAAAAGAGAGTGGGAGAGAGAGAGAGAGCAAAAGATAGGGGGAGAAAGAAAAAGAGAGGGGAGAGAGAGCAAAATAGAGGGTGGAGAGAGAGAGAGTAAAAGAGAGGGGGGGGAGAGAGAGAGCAAAAGAGGGGGAGAGAGAGCGCAAAAGAGGGGGAGAAAGAAAAAGAGAGGGGAGGGAGAGCAAAATAGAGGGGGGAGAGAGAGTAAAAGAGAGGGGGGAGAGAGAGAGCAAAAGAGGGGGAGAGAGAGCGCAAAAGAGAGGGGGAGAGAGAGCAAAAAAGAGGGGGTGAGAGCGCAAAAGAAAGGGGGGAGATAGAGAGCAAAGAAAGGGGGAGAGAGAGCAAAAGAGAGGGGGAGAGAGAGAGGGGGGGAGAGTGAGAGCAAAAGAGAGGGCGAGAGAGAATGAGCAAAAGAGATGGGGAGAGAGAGAGAGTAAAAGAGAGAGGAGAGAGTAAAAGAGAGGGAGGAGAGAGAGCAAAAGAGATCGAGGAGAGAGAGAGCAAAAGAGAGGGGGAGAGAGAGAGAGCAAAAGAGAGGGGGCAGAAAGAGAGCAAAAGAGAGGGGGAGAGAGAGCACAAAAGAGAGGGGGGATAGAGAGAGCGCAAAAGAGAGGGAGAGAAAGAAAAAGAGAGGGAAGAGAGAGCAAAAGAGAGGGGGAGAGAGAGAGCACAAAAAAGAGGGGGAGAGAGAGCAAACAAGAGAGGGGTTGAGAGCGTAAAAGAAAGGGGGGAGAGAGAGAGCAAAGAAAGGGGGAGAGTGAGCAAAAGAGAGGGGGAGAGAGAGAGAGTAGGGGGAGAAAGAGGGGGGAGAGAGAGAGCAAAAGAGAGGGGGAGAGCGAGAGCAAAAGAAGGGAGAAAGAGGAAAAGAGAGGGGGGGGGTTAGAGAGAGAGAGAGAGGAGAAAAAGAGAGAGAGAGAGGGGGGAGAAAGCAAAATAGAGGGGGGGAGAGAGAGAGAGAGCAAAAGAGAGGGGGATAGAGAGAGCAAAAGAGAGGGGGAGAGTGAGAGAGAGCAAAAGAGAGGGGAGAGAGAGAGCACGGGCGAGAGAGAGCGCAAAAAAGAGGGGGGAGAGAGTACAAGAGAGGGGGAGAGAGAGCACAAAAGAGAGGCGGGAGAGAGAGCGCAAAAGAGAGGGAGAGAAAGAAAAAGAGAGGGGAGAGAGAGCAAAAGAGAGGGGGGAGAGAGAGCAAAAGAGAGGGGGGAGAGAGAGAGCACAAAAAAGAGGGGGAGAGAGAGCAAACAAGAGAGGGGTTGAGAGCGTAAAAGAAAGGGGGGAGAGAGAGAGCAAAGAAAGGGGGAGAGTGAGCAAAAGAGAGGGGGAGAGAGAGAGAGTAGGGGGAGAAAGAGGGGGGAGAGAGAGAGCAAAAGAGAGGGGGAGAGCGAGAGCAAAAGAAGGGAGAAAGAGGAAAAGAGAGGGGGGGGTCAGAGAGAGAGGAGAAAAAGAGAGAGAGAGGGGGGAGAAAGCAAAATAGAGGGGGGGAGAGAGAGAGAGAGAGAGCAAAAGAGAGGGGGATAGAGAGAGCAAAAGAGAGGGGGAGAGTGAGAGAGAGCAAAAGAGAGGGGAGAGAGAGAGCACGGGCGAGAGAGAGCGCAAAAAAGAGGGGGGAGAGAGTACAAGAGAGGGGGAGAGAGAGCACAAAAGAGAGGCGGGAGAGAGAGTGCAAAAGAGAGGGGGGGAGAGAGAGTGTGGGGGAGAAAGACGGGGGGCAGAGAGAGCAAAAGAGAGGGGGAAAGAGAAAGAGCAAAAGAGAGGGGGAGAGCGAGAGCAAAAGAGGGGGGAGACAGAGGAAAAGAGAGGAGAGAAAGAGAGAGAGGGGGAGAAAGCAAAAGAGAGGGGAGAGAGAGAGTGCAAAAGAGAGGAGGAAGAGAGAGCAAAAGAGAAGGGCGCAAAAGAGGGGGGATAGAGAGCGCAAAAGAGAGGGGGAAGAGAGAGCAAAAGAGAGGGGGGAGAGAGAGTGTGGGGGAGAAAGACGGGGGGCAGAGAGAGCAAAAGAGAGGGGGAAAGAGAAAGAGCAAAAGAGAGGGGGAGAGCGAGAGCAAAAGAGGGGGAGACAGAGGAAAAGAGAGGAGAGAAAGAGAGAGAGGGGGAGAAAGCAAAAGAGAGGGGAGAGAGAGAGAGCAAAAGAGAGGGGGATAGAGAGAGCAAAAGAGAGGGAGAGAGATAGAGCACGGGAGAGAGAGAGCGCTAAAGAGAGGGGAGAGAGAGAATGCAAAAGAGAGGGGAGAGAGAGCACAAAAGAGAGGGGGGAGAGAAAATGCAAAAGAGAGGGGGAGAGAGAGCGCAAAAGAGAGGGGGAGAGAGTGCAAAAGAGAGGAGAGAGAGAGTGCAAAAGAGAGGGGAGAGAGAGTGCAAAAGAGAGGGGAGAGAGAGAGCACAAAAGAGAGGGGGAAGAGAGAAAGCAAAAGAGAGGGGGGAGAGAAAGCAAAAGAGAGGGGAGGAGAGAGGGAGCAAAAGAGAGGGGAGAGAGAACAAAAGGGAGGGGGGAGAGAGAGCAAAAGAGAGGGGGAGGGAGAGTGCAAAAGAGAGGGGGAGAGCGCAACAGAGAGGGGGAGAGAGAGCGCAAAAGAGAGGGGGGAGAGATAGAGCACAAAAGAAAAGGGGGAGAGAGAGAGAGCAAAAGAGAGGGGGGAGAGAAAGCAAAAGAGAGAGAGGGAGAGGTAGAGGGAGCAAAAGAGAGGGGAAAGAGAAAAAGAGAGGGGAGAGAGAGCAAAAGAGAGGGGGAAAGAGAAAGCAAAATAAAGGGGGAGAAATAGAGCAACAGAGAGGGGGAGTGAGAGCAAAAGAGAGGGGGGAGAGAGAGTAAAAGAGAGGGGGAGAGAGCAAAAGAGAGGTGTAGCGAGAGAGAGCGCAAAAGAGAGGGGGAGAGAGCGCAAAAGAGAGGGAGGGAGGGAGAGCAAAAGAGAGGGGGAGAGAGAAAGCAAAAGAGAAGAGGGGAGAGAGAGCAAGGGGTGGGACCGCTGTACTGCAAAAAAATGGCCCATGTGAACGGGATTTAGGACTAGTATTATATAACCTGTTAGATTTGACTTCAGTCTATTACAGACTATTAGCAGGTACCCTAAACAAGACAATCTATTGTTCTATATTTCCTTATCTCTCTCTTTTTTTCTCTATCTGTCTCTCTCTCTTTCTTTCTTGGATCACAATAGCTAAGTACAAGGATCAAAACCAGAGGCTGATTTAATATAACTATTAATGTTCCTTAATTAAATATAATTTTTATTTAATTATAAAAGCTTCTAATCTCCTACAGTGAATGTGAACCTTTAAAGGGACAGTTAACACCAAAATTATTATTGTTTAAAAAGATAGATAACGCCTTTTTCAACCCATTCCCCAGCTTTGCACAATCAACATTGTTATATTAATATATTTATAACATTTAAACCTCTAAATGTCTGCCTATTTCTAAGCCACTATAAACAGCCTATTAAATCACATGCTTTTTAATTCGCTTTTCACAACAGGGGAGTGCTAGTTCATGTGGCCCATATAGATAACATTGTGCTCATGCCCGTCAAGTTATTTATGGGTAATTGGCTCAAATGTCAATAGATAATAAATAAATATCCATGCGATCAGGAAGCTGTCAAAAGAGGCTTAGATACAAAGGTAATCACAGAGGTTAAACATATATTAAAATAACCATTTTCGCTGGGCAAAACTGGGAAATAGGTAATAAAGGGATTATCTATCTTTTTAAACAATAAACATTTTGGAGTAGACTGTCCCTTTAAATGGTGGTCTCTGATTAGCTGTTGTTAGGAGGATCACAGTGGTGTAAAGTAATTTTAAAAACAGTCAATGAACCAATAAATGAGCATTTTTATTTGTGAAATGCGCCTATGTGGCTTCTCAGATGAGGTTGTTCTCATGGTTATCCATATTTTCAAATTGTTAATAAATATATTTGTTTATATACAATCCAAGTTAAGGACAGCACAATCTTACTTGCTCCAACCGCCAAGGTGCAATACAAACCATAATACATTTTCCTTCCAAGAACGTAGGCACTCACTGGTCTTGTGAAAAAATCCAATTTATTGATCCATAGAAAAAGAATTACATGACTTTTCGGTACATTCCTGTACCTTTATCAAATGTAACACAATAAAATATTAAAACTTCCGGAAGTTTTAATATTTTATTGTGTTACATTTTTATAAAGGTACAGGAATGTACCGAAATGTCATGTAATTCTTTTTCTATGGATTAATAAATTGGATTTTTTTCACAAGACCAGTGAGTGCCTACGTTCTTGGAAAAAAAATAAAAAAATAAATAAAATATATATATATATATATATATATATATATATCTTAAATGACCAGTAAAACTAAATACAGTAGATTTGAAGTAGGAGCTGATGACTCAAAAAGTGTTAATATAAAAAGATTTTGCACATTTTGTTAAAGGGACACTGAACCCAAAATTTTTCTTTTGTGATTTAGATAGAGCATACAAATTTAAGCAACTTTCTAATTTACTCCTATTAAAAAAAATTCTTTATTTGAAAAAGAAGGCATCTAAGCTATTTTTTTGGTTCAGTACCATGGAAAGCACTTGTTTATTGGTGGGTGTATTTATCCACCAATCAGCAAGAACAACACAGTGTGTTCACCAAAAATAAACAGGCATCTAAACTTACATTCTTGCATTTCAAATAAAGATACCAAGAGAATGAAGAGAATTTGATAATAGGAGTAAATTAGAAAATTGCTTAAAATTGCATGCTCTATTTGAATCACGAAAGAAAAAAATTGGGTTAAGTGTCCCTTTAATGAAAGTAAATTGGAAAGTTGTTTAAAATTGCATGATCTATCTAAGTCATGAAAGTTTACTTTTCACTTGAGTGTAAATTTAAAAAAGTGCCCAAAACAAAGCTTTATGAGTCTCTAAATGTTTATAAAAGATACTTACCGATAGACACTCATCCACTAGCAAACAAGCAGCAGCCAGCCAAACCAGTAGTGAACCATATCAGCAGAGGTTATGGAATAGGAGTATATTGTAGATCCATAAAGGGAGGCAAAAGACAAGTCCCTGCTACGAATTATAGAGGGTTTATAAAAAATTTCTCATGAGGTGAAAAAAGAATCACAACCTATACCCAATTTATATCCCTCTGACAAATGCTGTACTCTGGGGGACATCTCAGAGACTGAAAACCAAATGCACATCTCCATTCTTTAGCCACCTCCAGCGGAGACAAAGTAAATATTAAGGTATCAGGGAGGTGGGAGGGGTTTTATAAAACTTTTGTGGTTTGGGAATCTTTGCTTCCTCCTAGTTGTAGAGAAGAATAATTCCCAAAAGTAATGGATCATGGACTTTCACCACCTGTATGAAAGAAAAATATACTTTTATGAAAGATATTTAATGCATACAACATTTGCTACCATTGAACCACTTAAGTAACACTTATGTTTTAAATACGTGTAATACATGATTGTTTAGAAAAGTAGAATTAGAATATAATATTAATGCTATGTGGCCATAATTAAATGAGATAAAATAAAGATTCTTATTATGGTTCTTAAGTAGTTTTGTAAGCCAGTACATTTTTTTAAAAAACATTTTTGTATGTAGGTCTCTTGCAACATAGGGGGGTAGTTATCAAGCCTTCTACTTTTCTGGCTTCGCCGGCCCAATACGCCCGCCTAAGCTCGCCTCACATCGCCGCTGCGGACCTGAAAAAATACGCCTAAGTTATCAAAAAAAGCTGTCAAAAAGCCGCGGGGCGATGAGCAGCGGACTGTGACAGTTATCACTCATCCGATCTCGCTGCCCTTCGGCTTTTTCCCAGCTTTATTGCTAGCCTGTCACTAAGCACTCACACTAAACTACACTGTTCTACCCCCTATACCGGCGCTCCCGGAGCCTCCCGCAACTCAATAAAGTTACTAACCCCTAAACTGCCGCTCCTAGACCCTGCCGCAACTCTTATAAATGTATTAACCCCTAAACCGCCGCTCCTAGACCCTGCCGCAACTCTTATAAATGTATTAACCCCTAAACCGCCGCTCCCGGACACCGCTGCCACCTACAGTATACCTAGTAACCCCTATCCTGCCCCCCCTACACCGTCGCCCTCTATTATAAAATTATTAACCCCTATCCTGCTGATCCCGCACCTCTCCGCAACTAAATAAATAGTTTAACCCCTAAACCGCCGCTCCCTGAACCCGCCGCAACCTATATTAAATGTATTAACCCCTATCCTGCCCCCCCTACACCGTCGCCACCTATAATAAATTTATTAACTCCTAATCTGCCCCCCCTACACCGTCGCCACCTATAATAAATTTATTAACCCCTATCCTGCCCCCCACTACGCCGCCGCCACTGTAATAAAATTATTAACC
Organism: Bombina bombina; assembly: GCF_027579735.1. Taxonomy (NCBI): domain Eukaryota; kingdom Metazoa; phylum Chordata; class Amphibia; order Anura; family Bombinatoridae; genus Bombina; species Bombina bombina. Next base: position 801,025,202 of record NC_069501.1, on the reverse strand, counting down.
CCTAAACCTAAGTCTAACCCTAACGCCCCCCTAACTTAAATATTAATTAAATAAATCTAAATAAATTAACTCTTATTAACTAAATGAATCCTATTTAAAAATAAATACTTACCTTTAAAATAAACCCTAATATAGCTACAATATAAATAATAATTATATTCTAGCTATCTTAGGATTTATATTTATTTTACAGGTAACTTTGTATTTATTTTAGCTAGTTAGAATAGTTATTAAATAGTTATTAAATATTTAATAACTACCTAGCTAAAAGAAATACAAAATTATCTGTAAAATAAATCCTAACTTAAGTTACAATTAAACCTAATACTACACTATCATTAAATTAATTAAATAAACTACCTACAAATAACTACAATTAAATACAATTACATAAACTAACTAAAGTACAAAAAATAAAAAAAGCTAAGTTACAAAAAATAAAAAAATAAGTTACAAACATGTTAAAAATATTACAACAATTTTAAGCTACTTACACCTAATCTAAGCCCCCTAATAAAATAACAAATCCCCCCAAAATAAAAAAATGCCCTACCCTATTCTAAATTAAATAAATGTCAAAGCTCTTTTACCTTACCAGCCCTTAAAAGGGCCATTTGTGGGGGCATGCCCCAAAGAAAACAGCTCTTTTGCCTGTAAAAGAAAAATACAACCCCCCCCAACATTAAAACCCACCACCCACATACCCCTAATCTAACCCAAACCCCCCTTACAAAAAACCTAACACTAATCCCCTGAAGATCATCCATCCTACCTTTAGTTGTCTTCACTCAGCCGAGCCACCGATGGAACTGAAGAGGACATCCGGAGTGGAAGAAGGTAATCCTCCAAGCGGCGCTGAAGAAATCTTCCATCCGATGAAGTCATCATCCAGGCGGCGCTGAAGAAAAGTCTTCGATCCGGCCGATGTCATCTTCAAAGAGGCGCTGAAGAGGTCTTCTATCCGGGTGAAGTCATCTTCCAAGCCGGGTCTTGAATCTTCCTTCCGCCGACGCGGAACCACCTTCTTCACCGACGGACTACGATGAATGACGGCTCCTTTAAGGGACGTCATCCAAGATGGCGTCCCCTCAATTCCGATTGGCTGATAGGATTCTATCAGCCAATCGGAATTAAGGTAGGAAAAATCTGATTGGCTGATGGAATCAGCCAATCAGATTGAGCTCGCATTCTATTGGCTGTTCTGATCAGCCAATAGAATGCGAGCTCAATCTGATTGGCTGATTGGATCAGCCAATCGGATTGAACTTGAATCTGATTGGCTGATTCCGTCGGCGGAAGGAAGATTCAAGACCCGGCTTGGAAGATGACTTCGCCCGGATAGAAGACCTCTTCAGCGCCTCTTTGAAGATGACATCGGCCGGATCGAAGACTTTTCTTCAGCGCCGCCTGGATGATGACTTCATCGGATGGAAGATTTCTTCAGCGCCGCTTGGAGGATTAACTTCTTCCGCTCCGGATGTCCTCTTCAGTTCCATCGGTGGCTCGGCTGAGTGAAGACAACTAAAGGTAGGATGATCTTCAGGGGATTAGTGTTAGGTTTTTGTAAGGGGGGTTTGGGTTAGATTAGGGGTATGTGGGTGGTGGGTTTTAATGTTGGGGGGGGTTGTATTTTTCTTTTACAGGCAAAAGAGCTGTTTTCTTTGGGGCATGCCCCCACAAATGGCCCTTTTAAGGGCTGGTAAGGTAAAAGAGCTTTGAAATTTATTTAATTTAGAATAGGGTAGGGCATTTTTTTATTTTGGGGGGTTTGTTATTTTATTAGGGGGCTTAGATTAGGTGTAAGTAGCTTAAAATTGTTGTAATATTTTTAACATGTTTGTAACTTATTTTTTTATTTTTTGTAACTTAGTTTTTTTTATTTTTTGTACTTTAGTTAGTTTATGTAATTGTATTTAATTGTAGTTATTTGTAGGTAGTTTATTTAATTAATTTAATGATAGTGTAGTATTAGGTTTAATTGTAACTTAAGTTAGGATTTATTTTACAGGTAATTTTGTATTTCTTTTAGCTAGGTAGTTATTAAATAGTTAATAACTATTTAATAACTATTCTAACTAGCTAAAATAAATACAAAGTTACCTGTAAAATAAATATAAATCCTAAGATAGCTAGAATATAATTATTATTTATATTGTAGCTATATTAGGGTTTATTTTAAAGGTAAGTATTTATTTTTAAATAGGATTCATTTAGTTAATAAGAGTTAATTTATTTAGATTTATTTAATTAATATTTAAGTTAGGGGGGCGTTATGGTTAGACTTAGGTTTAGGGGTTAATAAATTTATTATAGGTGGCGACGGTGTAGGGGGGGCAGGATAGGGGTTAGTACATTTAATATAGGTTGCGGCGGGTTCAGGGAGCGGCGGTTTAGGGGTTAATACATTTATTATAGTTGCGGTGGGCTCCGGGAGCGGCGGTTTAGGGGTTAATATGTATAGAGTAGCTTGCGGTGGGCTCCGGGAGCGGCGGTTTAGGGGGTAATAACTTTATTTAGTTGCGGCGGTGTAGGAGGGACAGATTAGTGGTGTTTAGACTCGGGGTACATGTTAAGGTGTTAGGTGTAGACAGCTCCCTTAGAAATCAATGGGATGTCTGTCAGCAGTGAACTTGTACTTTCGCTATGGTCAGACTCCCATTGATTCCTATGGGATCCGCCGCCTCCAGGGGTGGCGGATTGAAAACCAGGTACACTGGGCCGTAAAAGTGCCGAGCGTACCTGCTAGTTTTTTGATAACTAGCAAAAGTAGTGAGAATGTGCCGCACTTGTGTGCGGAACATCTGGAGTGACGTAAGAATCGATCTGTGTCAGACTGAGTCCGGCGGATCGATGCTTACGTCACAAAATTCTACTTTTGCTGGTCTCGAGCCTTTGATAACTAAGGCGTATCAGCCTCGCCACAAATACGATGCGGAATTCCAGCGTATTTGAGGTTGACGGCTTGATAACTAGGCCCCATAGTGTTTAATTGCTGATATTTAGCTCTCCATTTATCAACCTATGAATATGGACGTATATGTTCCCTATCTAGGCACCTTATCCAACTACAATCTTTCAAATTGGGCCATACTATGCATAATACGTATTTAGTGCCCCTTTTAAGGGACAGTCTAGTCAAAAATACATTTTCATGATTCAGATAGAGCATATAAGTTTAAACAACGTTCCATTTTACTTTGATCATCAATTTTACTTTGTTCTCTTGGTGTTCTTGTTTGAAAGCTAAACCTAGGAAGGTCATATGCTAATGTCTTAGTCCTTGAAGGCAGCATCTTATCTGAATGCATTTCGACAGTTTTTCGCAACTAGAGGGCATTAGTTAATGTGTGCCATTTAGATAACATTTTGCTCACGCACGTGGAGTTACCTAGGAGTTAGCACCGATTGGCTAAAATGCAAGTCTGTCAAAAGAACTAAAATAAGGGGGCAGTCTGCAGAGGCTTAGATACAAGGTAATCACAGAGGTAACAAGTATATTAATATAACTGTGTTGGTTATGCAAAAATGGGGAATGGGTAATGAAGGGATTATCTATCTGTTTAAACAATAACAATAATTCTGGTGTAGACTGTCCCTTTAAGATATTTTTAAAGAATTTAAAGGGACATAAAAACCCCAAACAAATTAATTAATGATCCAGATAAAGCATACAATTTGAAAAAAAAAACTTTCCATTTTACTTCCATTATCTAGTTTGCTTTATTCTCTTGGTATCCTTTGTTGGAAAGCATATCTAGGTAGGCTAGCTGCCGATTGGTGGCTACACATATATGCCTCTTATCATTGGTTTACTGATGTGTTCAGCTAGCTCCCAATATTGTATTTTTGCTCCTTCAATAAACGATACCAAGAGATAAAGCAATAGAAGTAATTTGGAATATTGTTTAAAATTGTATGCTCTATCTGAATCATTCTTCTAAGTCAGTTTCATATTTTTTAAACTCAAATTAATGTTGCTATGACCTCACTTGACTTAAAACAAAAAAAGTCAGCAATTAGATTGTAGATTTGTGAATAGATCTCATAATGATTTTGGTATTATAGGCAAGAAATCCACAAATATATAAAGACATTTTTTATGCTTATGTTGATATTTCATTTAAAAACACCAAAGCATGATAAAAGGGTCTATAATGTGTGTATGTTTTACTATATATATATATATATATATATATATATATATAATATTATTATTATTATTATTTTTGGGGCAGATTACGAGTGGAGGGCAACATTGCACTTTTGTGAGCATTCCACTTGTAACACCAGAGCATGCAAAGGTTGTGTTCGTATTGCATGGAAGCTTTGCACTCACAAGAGCTTGTTTCCATAGGCTCCAATGGGAGCCTTGTTCTCATGCCGATAGTAATGGCACAGTCCCCATAGACGGCAATGTAAAGACACTTTCAGTGCCATTTTTTTCTAACACCTGCACACTTTAACCTCTGATAGTACAAATCTCTATCTCGAGCTACCATTAATTAGCCACCCATAAATGGGCGCATGTTAAATTAGTACTCCACTTGTAGTAAGTAGTTTTCATGTACACTGGTGTATTATTTGATAACTGTCCTTCACTAAGTCACTGAGCTAATTATGCATTGACTATTTAGTTAACAAAAATAAAATAAAAATCAAACATTATATGGCTATCTTGCAGTAAAAGTGAATAGACATCAAATATGAAACATCCTGCAAACTACAAAATAAAAAATACAATGGGCGCAATCAAATATACGGCGCAGGTTTTGGCGCAAGCGTGGGAACCCGCACCGCCCGTAATTTCACCTTGCACATCGGGGTATTACATATACTGCGCCGTTAGATGCTAAACTGGCATAAGTAGGACAAACTGGCGATCCTCTGAAATGTGCGCAAATACACATTTTAGTCTTCGCCAGTAACTTACACCAGTATTTTATCCACGGAAAGTGTCAATAAAGAGTAGTTTTATGCAAATTAGGCTAACACTCGTAAAAATGAACCGCAATTTCATATAAAAATGCGACACGTAATTATGCTATTCAAAATTCATATATAAACCCATATATAAAGAGATGAAGGTAATACAATTATGATTTCCCATTGTTGTCTCCTCCAAGTATTGTTGATTGTTTTGAGAAGAAATTTAAAGTAAATAAGCAAGTATATGTCCACAATGTGATAAAGTACCTACAAGCTCAATCCATTTGATTATGCTGTGGCTTCAAACTATTTCAAATACACAAATAAACCTTAAAAAAACAATGTCATAGTATACTGTCCCTTTAACCTTGAGATGCTGCTTAAATGTATGTGTTTGTTAAGGCTTCCAGGGAGTTACGTTGCTTTTTTAGTCAGTGCAAGGGTCTCTGCGCCTGCAATTTGTGGCAAGTTAAGAATGGAGTAGATTCTCTGAATTCTGCGCGCATAAGTCCTTACGCTGTATATTGGATACCAAATTGCGTGTCTGTTCTATGTTAGTCTATGGTTAAAAAAAATACGTACGAAGGGTGAAATATATGCACGTAACTTGTATGCTACTCCATATATGTAATACCAAAATCGTGTAAAAACTGGCGTTGCCGGCTTTTGCGGGCGACGCTGCCTATGTAATGGAGCCCAATATCTAGTGAAAACATCGACTCCGACTCTGACTCTGACTATGGCTGTTCTCATGTTTTGATTTAGGGATTTTCTGTCATTTTATTTGTATAATTAATGTTTGTAGGCTTCTTTATTATAATTCTTTCTTTGTTTTTTTTTTGTTTGTTTGTTTTCAAACAAGCTAATTGGTCTTTTCATGCTAAGGAATCTTCTGATTCTTGTATAAAAAAGCAATTATATTTTGCTTTATGCTTGTTCAATCTCTGTAATGAAGCACAACTAAGAAAATAAAAACAAATAGAAGTAAAATTAAAACTTACTGCACAATTTTAACACTTTGCTTTTATGGTTGACTTTTTTTCATTGTGGGCATGCAACATATCTAATATGAATGAAGTAATTCCAAAGGATTTTTATCTAAAGGGGCAGACCTAATATACACCTAGATTACAAGTCTTGCGCTATAGAGGGTAGTTAATGAACGCAACAAAAGTTGCGTTATTTCAACCTCAATAGCGCTGCCATTAAGAAATTTTGAAAAGCTGGCTTGTGCGTGCGATATGGTTGCTTTGAACTCCATACCGCACAAAATACAAGTGCTGCTTTGATGTGCTCATGCATGCATTCCCCATAGACACCAATGGGAAAAAATACCTGAAGCGCGGAAAGAAAAAGCTCCGTAACGCAACCCCATTGATATCTATGGGGAAAAAAGTTATGTTTAAACCTAACGCCCTAACATAAACCCCATGTGTAAACACCCCTAATCTGCTGCCCCCGACATCACCGACACCTACATAATTTTATTCAACCTTCACCTGCCGCTTCCGACATCGCCGCCACCTAAATAAATCTATAAACCGATATTGCCGACACTATACTAAAGTTATTAACCCCTATTCTCCCTCACCACAACATCGCCCACACTATAATAAAGATATTAACCATTATTCCGCCGCTCCCCGACATCGCCGCCACTAAATAAAGCTATTAACCCTAAACCTCTGGCCTCCCACATCACAACCACTAAATAAACCTTTTAATCCCTAAACTGCCAGCCCCCTACACCACCTACATTAAAATATTAACCCCTAGACCTAACCCTAACCCTAAACCTAACATCCCCTAACTTTAACATAATAAAACAGAGCTAAATTAAAAGGACATGAAACCCAAAATTTTTCATTTTTGATTTAGAAAGAGCATGTCATTTTAAACAACTTTCTAATTTACTTCTATTATCTAATTTGCTTCATTCTCTTGATATCACTTGCTGAAAAGCATATCTAGATATGCTCAGTAGCTGCTGATTGGTTGCTGCACATAGAGACCTTGTGTGATTGGCTCACACATGTGCATTGCTATTTCTTCAACAAAGGATATCTAAAGAATTGAGCAAATTAGATAATAGAAGTAAACTGGAAAGTTGTTTAAAATTACATGCCCTATCTGAATCATGAAAGTTTAATTTTGACAAGACTGTCCCTTTAAAGTTACAATTATTAACTAAATAATACCTATTTAAAACTAAATACATACTTACTTGTGAAATAAAACCTAAGCTAGCTACAATATAACTAATATTTAAATAATTTTATGTAGTGCATTTTTAAATGCTGGAAATGATAATTGTACTGATAAATAAATATTTTCATATCCATGTTTAATTTGAGTTTTTGGCTCAGCACCCTGGATAGCGGTGCTGAACCAAAGATGGACCGGCTCCTAAGCTAATATACATATATACACATATAAATACATATACACACACACACATATATGCATACAAACATACATCAAAATATTTAGACATATATATATATGTGTGTGTGTGTGTGTGTGCCTCTATATTGTAGCTAGCTTAGGGTTTATTTTTATTTCACATGTAAGTTTGTATTTATTTTAACTAAGTAGGCTAGTTAGTAAATATTTATTAACTATTTACTAGCTACCTAGCTATAATAAATACAAACTTACCTGTGAAATAAAAATAAAACCTAAGCTGCCTTACACTAAAACCTAACATTACAAAAATAAAAAACACACCATTACAAAAAATGAGCAATGGATAGATTAGGTTTTTTTTAGATAGTTTTTTTATTTTGTTAGTTTGGGGGGGGGGTTGTAATGTTAGTGGGTCTTTGTATTTTTGTTTAGAAAAAGATCTGATTTCTTTAGTGCAAAGCAATACAAAAGGCCTTTTTAAGGGCTATTGGTAGTTTATTATAGATTAGGTTTCTTTTATTTTGGGGTATTTTTTTTTAAAATGGGTATTAGAATAGCAACAATTGTTATTATTTTGGATAATTCGTTTGTTATTTTGTGTAATTTTTTTTTTTCATTTTGGGGTGTTTTTTTTTTTTTTTAGACTAGCCATTTTTTATTTTTAATGGGCAGCAAAAGAGCTGAATGCCCTTTTAAGGACAATGCCCATACAAATGCACTTTTCAGGGCAATGGGTAGATTAGGTTTTAGTTTATTTTTATTTCGTTTGTTGGGGGGTGAGGGTTTGTTTACTGTTAGGGGGTGTATGTTTTTCTTTTGTAGAAAAAGAGCTGATTCCTTTAGGACAATGCCATACAAAAGGTCCTTTTAAGGGCCCTTGGTAGTTTATTATAGATGAGGGTTTTTTATCTTGGGTTTTTTTTTTGGTTTTTAAACAGGGAATTAGATTAGGAATAACTTTTTTTATTGTTTTGGGTAATTTTGTTTGTTATTTTTTTGTAATGGTAGTTATATTTTGAAATTTTAGTGTTTTTTATTTTTTGTAATGGTAGCTTTTTTATTTTTGTAATGTTAGGTTTTAGTGTAAGGCAGCTTAGGTTTTATTTCATAGGTAAGTTTTTATTTATTTTAACTAATTAGTTAGTAAATAACTATTTACTAACTAGTTTACCTAGTTAAAATAAATACAAACTTACCTGTGAAATAAAAATAAAACCTAAGCTAGCTACAATATAACTATTAGTTATATTGTACCTAGCTTAGGTTTTATTTCACAGGCAAATATGTATTTAGTTTTAAATAGCTATTATTTAGTTAATAATTGTAACTTTAATTTAGCTCTATTTTAATTATGTTCAAGTTAGGGGGTGCTAGGTTTAGGATTAGGATTAGGTTTAGGGTTAGGTTCAGGGGTTAATATAGTTTAATTTAGGTTGTTGTGATGTGGGCTGTAGGTTTAGGTGTTAATAGGTTTATTTAGTGGTAGTGATGTGGGAAGCCAGAGGTTTAGGGGTTAATATCTTTATTTAGTGGCGGCAATGTCGAGGAAAGGCGGAATAGGGGTTAATATCTTTATTATAGTGTGGGCAATGTTGGGGTGTGGGGGAATAGGGGTTAATAACTTTAGTATAGTGGCAACGATGTCGGGGAGCAGCGGCATAGGGGTTAATATTTTTTTTAGTGCTGGCAATGTCGGAAGCAGCAGATTAGGGGTTAATATGTTTAATATAGTGTTTGTGATGCAGGAGGGCCTCAGTTTAGGGGTTAATAGGTATTTTATGGGTGTTAGTGTACTTTGTAACAGTTTAGTTATAAGTTTTATGTAACAGTTTTGTTGCATATAACTCATAACTATTGCTCTCAGACGGCGGTACGGAATTTGCCGTTATAGGGTCTAATGCAAGCTTTTTAGCCTCACCACAAAACTCGTAATGGCAGCGCTATGGGAATCCCATAAAAAAAACGTAAGATTTTCGAGTGTGGGACTGACGTTGCATTACAGACTAAAAGGCTTGCAGTACAGCTATACCGACAAGACTCGTAATGGCTGCGTTGCTGTTTTAATGCTAAAATTACCATTTTTTCAGCGTTAAAACATGAACGCAGAACTCTTAATCTACCTGAAAGCCAATTAAGGGCTAGAGTACGAGTGGCGTGCTAACCATTGCGCATGATCAATATTGGGTATTTGTGCCTGTTTGTGCACAAGTTACCTTCCACTCTTATTATGAGTTGAAAGTAAATGTGAGTGCGTGATGTACTCTAAAATGATAACCACTACTCTGGTTAACTGTTATGCGAGACAAAAAAGATGAACAAAACACATCAAAATGATTTAATTTTTTTACATTGCATTGAAAATTTATAATGACTCAAAGATATGAGGTCCATATCAATTATGAAAAAACAAAATTCACCCAGACCGGCTCCAATGTGGGTAGATAAAAGCAAAACTTTATTACAAAAAATCCATAAAACAGCACACAGACCACTGGCAAGGAAAGCCCGCCATATGTTAAAATTCAAAAGTGCTACAACCTCGGCCCTGCTGACGTCACTGACGCGTTTCAGGTAAACCCCGTAATCATAGTCAACGTCCAGGTGCCGTGGCAATCCTAATAAAGGAATATCTACAGGTGCATGCCTAATGAATATACTTTCACAGTATGGACTGAACCACTTAACAACCAATGAACACACATAATATATTACATCATATTACATTGTATGTCACTAAATATAATGCTATACCGCATTGGATTCACATTATTTCAACAGCATTTATATGAACACACATAATACACTACATCATATTACATTGAGTGTCACTAAGTATAATGCTATACCGCATTGGATTCACAGTTTTTCTCAGTAGTATTTCTTTAGTTTAATGCTTTAATACATATGTACACCACTTATACTATGCGTGCAACTATATAAAATACACTTATACCTAAAATGTTCTCAAGTTATCCAATACGTGCATACAAGGAATTCACAGTATAATCGACCATTATACAGATCGCAATATAATAATAAACGTGATGAGAAAATTACACTAATCCTTTAAAAGTATACTTTCAATAGATGAAAATGGACACTTGAACCTCAAAAGGAAGATTTCTATCTGAAAAATGCATAATATTTTATATAAAATGCTAATTAACAGGTGACCATTTCCTCCATTGGGACGGTATTAATTCTATCAGGTTTCCCTAATATACAAGAGTGCACTAAAGTTTCCATCCCTCCAGACAGATAGGAACCCATCTGCATCCAGTTATTAATAAAAATCCTGTAATGATTTACATATGTTGAAACAAATATATGTTACAACAAATCTATCAGGCAGACCAATGTAGGAAACATATAAACAACATATTTGGGCAATTTTGTGCTGTTCTAATACAATCTCAATATAAAAGAATTCCAAATGCTATTACATGCTACATCAGGTATGTCAAATCAATCTCCTTCAATGTAGAAATCCTGTAACGATCCACATGTGTTAGAACAAGCATATGTTACAACAAATCTATCAGACAGACTATTGTAAGAAACATATGAATAACCTATTTGGGCACAATTAAATTGTTCTAATACAATCTTAATAAAAGAAAAAATACTATTACATGCTGCATCAAATAGGGCAAATCAATCTACTTTGGGTATGTGTAAAATCTTGACCATTAATATCACTAACAAGGGAACACACTTTGCATTTAACGTAATACATGTTATCTTATAGGTTTCGTTATTCCCAGTGGTTAATCAAATCAAATGTGGAATTAATTGTGGGTACCCTTGACTGCAATGTAAAAATCCAGTAAGCCTCCCTCCTATACAACAGTTTTGTCCTATCTCCTCCTCTTCTTGGGGGGGAGCACTCTCTCTATGCATTTCCATCTGAAAGAATCAACATTACCTCGATGATCTTTAATGAAATGTAGAGCTAATGCAGAACTTTCTTTCTCATTCTCAATGTTATTGAGATGTTCCCTAATCCTTGACCTCACGTCCCTTGTCGTGAGGCCTACATATTGTTTTTTGCAACAGTTACACTAAGCAAGATATATTACATAGTTAGTAGAACAATTAATACATTGTGACGTTGTATATACTTTGTTAGTGACATAAGAAATAAATGTATCTGTTACTTCCACAAAGTCAAAGGATTTACATCTACTCTTGCCACACTTATAAGTGCCTTTGTGCCTTAACCATGAACTTCCTAAACCTGTGTTTACTGATGGTAACTGGGTTGGTGAAAGAATATTGCCTAGGGTTCTTGCACTCCTATAAGAGAACCTACACCCTTCATTAATGATAGGTTTTAGTTTTTGATCTGCTAGGAGAATAGGTAAATGTTTTCTCATATAATCAGTTACAAAAGTTATCTTATTGTCTTCAGAATCATCTTGTTTCAGTTTATCTCTGAGTAGTTCCCTACGATCACTCCGGTCAACTTGTGATCTTGCTCTTTTTATAACCCTGTTTGAATAACCGCTTTCCTTCAATTTCTTAGTTAGCTGCTCACACTCTTTCTTGTAAACATCATGATTGGTACAATTACGTTTAATCCTCACAAATTGTCCCTTCGCAATTGCGAAAGGGACGTGAACTGGATGATTACTTTTAGCGTGTAACAACGTATTTTTAAAAATAGGTTTCCTGTATAACTCACTTTCAACTGACTTGTTACTAATTCCTATCAGGGTTACATCCAAATAGATGATTCGCTCATTATCAAACTCCATCGTAAATTTTAAATTTACCTGGTTACAGTTTAGATAGTCCACAAATTGCAAGGCCTCCTCCTTGCTACCTGTCCAAACAAATAACAGGTCATCAATAAATCTTCGATAGATCTTAATTGATGACCTGAAGGGATTTCTACCCCCAAAGATGTGCTCAGCTTCCCACCAACCTAAAAATAGGTTGGCGTATGATGGGGCGAATTTTGCACCCATCGCCGTACCACATCTTTGAGGAAGAAATTACCCTCAAAGGAGAAGAAATTGTGCTCAAGCAAATACTTGACAATCATCAGAAAATACTCTCTTTGTCCTTCAGTCAGGTTAGTACCCAATAAGAACCAGTCTATGGCTTTTAAGTCTAGGTCATGAGGTATGGTCGAATACAGCGACACTACATCCACCGTGAGCCAATTGTAATTGGATTTCCACTCGAATCCATCCAACATATTAAGTAGATGTTTAGTATCATGTAAATAACTCGCCAATTGGCTCACCAGTGGCTGTATCACTGAATCCGCCCATTTTGACAAGGGTTCAAGCAAAGAGCCAATCCCCGACACTATGGGCCTCCCCTTGATGTTATCCAATGATTTATGGACTTTGGGTAGGTGGTGGAAGAGGGGCGTATTTGGAAATCTGACAATGACATAGTCAGCTGTTTTAAGATCTAAATAGCCTTTTTCCACCCCTTCATCTACCACCGACCCAATCTGTCTTTGATAGATCTTTGTGGGATCACGTGAGAGAATGGAGTAGGTCTTTCCATCTTCCAGTTGACTCAAAGATTCCTGAACATACTCGCTCCTATTCAGAATCACAGTGCTGCCTCCCTTGTCAGACTTTTTGTAAGCCACATTCTTCTTATTTTTAAGGGTTTTTACAATATTATTCACAAACTTGGCCTGCTTGTCCTTGGTGTAATTTTGTGATGTCACTGCTTTATTTAAATCTGTAAGTTCTCTCTCAATGGTTTTATGAAATAATTCAAGGACCATACCCCTACTCTGAATAGGGTAGAAAGTAGACTTGGACACAAATGTACGACTAATCGGGTGTTCAGTTTCTAAAACATTAGCCGGGCACTCAGGGTCCCTCTCAGGGTCATTCTCATCTAGTAAATCTAACATATCTCGTACTGTACACTGATCATTAAACTCCAGACCTGATTCTCCTCTTATTCTATGTAAGACTTTATTTGAACTATCAGTGCTTTCTGGAGAAATATGCCGCAACCCGGCAATATTTTCTACAGATGTATCTAAAGAAAAATGATGTTTTAGAGTAAGGTTGCGTACAAAAATATTTAAATCAATGAGAGTATTAAACAAATTAAAATTATTTTTGGGAGCAAAACATAAACCGAGGTTCAATGTCTCATATTCATCAAGTGACAATACTTCATCAGAAACATTTATCACATTTCCTACAATCAGGACCCTCTTGCCTAATGGGGTAATTATAGTTTCAGGGGTAAGATCTACTTTTGCATTCTTAGATGGTATCTTGGTTTCTCCACTACTTCTCTCTGCTTTCTTCTTAGACCCCCCCCCCTTCGTTTCTTTATCCGTCCAGGTAAAAAAACCTGTTGAATGGAGTCTAATTCCTCTGAATTAGGATGGTTTTTATTCTTGATGTCAGTAGTATCCCTGCTAATCATATATTTATTAGCTGGATTCTGAGACCTCCTATTACCTCTTGCTCTAAAATAAGGTCTTGCTCTAGTTGATTCCTGTCTAGTGTCTCTGTTTACATTAGTAACATTAGTACCTTGAGACTCCAAATGGCCCCTAACATGCCCTCTACCTCTACCTCCCCTATGTTTCAAGATAGACCCCCTAAGTGGCTTCTCCCCTGGGGATGGTAGAACACTTTCACTAGCATGATAGTCCTGATAATCATCTGAGTCGCAGTTCCTCCCATATTCGTCTTCTCCAGATTCTGCCTCAGTGTCAGAGAATGTCACTCTTTTGGTATATAGTCTTTGATCATCCATATCCCGGTCCCTCTCTTCTTTTTTATCATCATCATTTCCACTGTATTGACTTTGTCTCCTGCCTCTTCTTGCTCTGACGCCTCTTCCTCTTTGTTTATTTGCTCTCCTATAATTCGTTGTTCGTTCTTTTCTGTTTCATACAAAGACTTGATCTTTTTTATAGTCATCAGAGTCTCAAATATATTTACTATGCTTGACTTTCAGTATCTCAGACTTTGCCTCCTCAACCATTGTTCTTAGTATTACATCCATCTCAATATAAGTAGGATCTTCAGTAAATGTATCGAGACTCACTTGCCACTCAAGTATCTGGTCTCTAGTCAGCACCAAATCCTTTGTTTTATACTTGATAGTCAAAAGCAACAGCCTAATGGAACAATCTTGCAAGACATCTTTCCACTCTTTTACAAAGTTCTGGTCATTAACCTCAAAGGTCGGGTATTTATTTAACCTCAGACCCCGTGGAATCATTTTCAAATCCTTGTATCGTTCTAAAGTCCATTTATCTAGCTTTAGTCTTGTTTCTTTAAGCTGTAGTTTTTCCATTTCTAGAAACAAATCTCCAAGGGCTGAGTTTGTTCTGCTGTTAGAAAAAACATTTTCAAACTCCTGACTTTGTTGGACTTTGTCAAAAGATTTGTCAAGGGAATAAAACCTGCTGACATTTTCCAATTCCATTTTTAGGGATTACTAAGTGTGTTAGTGATTCCCCTGCCTCCAATGCTTTATAAACGCTTTATGAATAATCATTATTCTTAAGGTTTTATCGCATTAATATAATTTATTTGTAAGGAATTATGACAATACCATATATTTTGGTTACTTCATTTGCAAAGCATGTCCATAATGAAATTTTGAGATATTATTTTGTGTAATTCAAAAATATCATATAGTTCAGGATCAGCTTTGTTTATATGCAAAAATATTTCTGTATTAATTTTTACATTCCCGGTCAAATTCCTTGCATATAGCTTAATGCAGTTTCTTAATAGCACATGATTGTAAAAGTCAGTCCTCGGTACAGCCAATAGAATGCGAGTTCAATCTGATTGGCTGATTGGATCAGCCAATCGGATTGAACTTGATTCTGATTGGCTGATTCCATGAGCAAATTAGAATATTCCTACCTTAATTCCGATTGGCTGATAGAATCCTATCAGCCAATCGGAATTCAAGGGACGCCATCTTGGATGACGTCATTTAAAGGAACCGTCATTCGGCGAGTAGGCGTCGGGAGAAGAGGATGTTCCGCGTCGGATGGACGATGATGGCTCCCGAAGAAAGAAGATTGAAGATGCCGTTGATAGAAGACTTCATCCGGATCATGGACCTCTTCAGCTCCCGCTTGGGTGAAGACTTCATCCGGATCATGGACCTCTTCAGCTCCCGCTTGGATGATGACTTCAGCCGGATCATGGACCTCTTCAGCCCCCCGCTTGGGCTTGGATCAGGACATCGGAGGAGCTTTTCTGGATCGACCGGTGAACCTGGTATGGTGAAGATAAGGTAGGAAGATCTTCAGGGGCTTAGTGTTAGGTTTATTTAAGGGGGGTTTGGGTTAGATTAGGGGTATGTGGGTGGTGGGTTGTAATGTTGGGGGGGGTATTGTATGTTTTTTTTTACAGGCAAAAGAGCTGAACTTCTTGGGGCATACCCCGCAAAGGGCCCTGTTCAGGGCAGGTAAGGTAAAAGAGCTTTGAACTTTAGTAATTTAGAATAGGGTAGGGCATTTTTTTATTTTGGGGGGCTTTGTTATTTTATTAGGGGGCTTAGAGTAGGTGTAATTAGTTTAAAATTGTTGTAATATTTTTCTAATGTTTGTAAATATTTTTTTATTTTTTGTAACTTAGTTCTTTTTTATTTTCTGTACTTTAGTTAGTTTATTTCATTGTATTTATTTGTAGGAATTGTATTTAATTTATTTATTAAAAGTGTAGTGTTAGGTTTAATTGTAACTTAGGTTAGGATTTATTTTACAGGTAATTTTGTAATTATTTTAACTAGGTAGCTATTAAATAGTTCTTAACTATTTAATAGCTATTGTACCTGGTAAAATAAATACAAAGTTACCTGTAAAATAAATATTAATCCTAAAATAGCTATAATATAATTATAATTTATATTGTAGCTATATTAGGGTTTATTTTACAGGTAAGTATTTAGCTTTAAATAGGAATAATTTATATAAGAAGAGTTAATTAATTTTGTTAGATTTAAATTATATTTAATTTACAGGGGTGTTAATGTGAGACTTAGCTTTAGGGGTTAATACATTTATTAGAATAGCGGTGAGCTCCAGTCGGCAGATTAGGGGTTAATAATTTAAGTTAGGTGTCGGCGATGTTAGGGAGGGCAGATTAGGGGTTAATACTATGTATTATAGTGTTAGTGAGGTGGATTAGGCGTTAATAACTTTATAATAATAATAAATATAATATAGGGGTCGGCGGTGTTAGGGGCAGCAGATTAGGGGTACATAGGGATAATGTAAGTAGCGGCGGTTTACGGAGCGGCAGATTAGGGGTTAAAAATAATATACAGGGGTCAGCGATAGCGGGGGCGGCAGAATAGGGGTTAATAAGTGTAAGGTTAGGGGTGTTTAGACTCGGGGTACATGTTAGAGTGTTAGGTGCAGACGTAGGAAGTGTTTCCCCATAGGAAACAATGGGGCTGCCTTAAGAGCTGAACGCTGCTTTTTTGCAGGTGTTAGGTTTTTTTTCAGCTCAAACAGCCCCATTGTTTCCTATGGGGGAATCGTGCGTTTTTGAGGCTGGCCGCGTCCGTAAGCAACTCTGGTATTGAGAGTTGAAGTTGCGTTAAATATGCTCTACGCTCCTTTTTTGGAGCCTAACGCATCCATTCTGTGGACTCGCAATACCAGAGTTATTTTAAAGGTGCGGCCAGAAAAAAGCCAGCGTTAGCTACGCGGGTCGTTACTGAAAAAACTCTAAATTTAGCCGTATACGTTTTAAAATTATTAAAAAATATTAAAAATGTAGTAAAAAATCTAGATATATTCTATGCATTATTTAGAATATTTTACAGTATGTTTAATATTTTTTATTAATTTTGTTTTAAATATTTTATATGTAATATTTCAATAAAATGCCTTAAGAAAACAAAGTTTTCATGTGTGCTCACCCAACCGTGTTAAACTCTTCATCACGAAACACAGTGTGCAAAACACATATTTTACATTCCTATTTTAATCACATAGGCCTAGATTTAGAGTTTGGCGTTAGCCGTCAAAACCAGCGTTAGAGGCTCCTAACGCTGGTTTTTACCGCCTGCTGGTATTTAGAGTTAGTCAGGAAAGGGTCTAACGCTCACTTTCCAGCCGCGACTTTTCCATACCGCAGATCCCCCTACGCCAATTGCGTATCCTATCTTTTCAATGGGATTTAGAGTCGTGGCTGAAGTGAGCGTTAGAAATCTAACGACAAAACTCCAGCCGCAGAAAAAAAACAGGAGTTAAGAGCTTTTTGGGCTAATGCCGGTTCATAAAGGTCTTAACTACTGTGCACTAAAGTACACTAACACCCATAAACTACCTATGTACCCCTAAACCGAGGCCCCCCCACATCGCCGCCACTCGATTACATTTTTTAACCCCTAATCTGCCAACCGCACACCGCCGCCAACTACGTTATACTTATGTACCCCTAATCTGCTGCCCCTAACACCGCCGACCCCTATATTATATTTATTAACCCCTAATCTGCCCCCCTCAATGTCGTCGACACCTACCTACACTTATTAACCCCTAATCTGCCGACCGGACCTCGCCGCTACTATAATAAAGTTATTAACCCCTAATCCGCCTCACTCCCGCCTCAATAACCCTATAATAAATAGTATTAACCCCTAATCTGCCCTCCCTAACCTCACCGACACCTAACTTCAAGTATTAACCCCTAATCTGCCGACCGGACCTCACCGCTACTATAATAAATGTATTAACCCCTAAAGCTAAGTCTAACCCTAACACTAACACCCCCCTAAATTAAATATAATTTAAATCTAACAAAATAAATTAACTCTTATTAAATAAATTATTCCTATTTAAAGCTAAATACTTACCTGTAAAATAAACCCTAATATATCTACAATATAAATTATAATTATATTGTAGCTATTTTAGGATTTATATTTATTTTACAGGCAACTTTGTATTTATTTTAACCAGGTACAATAGCTATTAAATAGTTAATAACTATTTAATAGCTACCTAGTTAAAATAATTACAAAATTACCTGTAAAATAAATCCTAACCTAAGTTACAATTAAACCTAACACTACACTAGCAATAAATTAATTAAATAAAATACCTACAATTATCTACAATTAAACCTAACACTACACTATCAATAAATAAATTAAATTAAATACCTACAAATAAATACAATTAAATAAACTAACTAAAGTACAAAAAATAAAAAAGCTAAGTTACAAAAAATAAAAAAATTAATTACAAACACAATAAAAATATTACAACAATTTTAAGCTAATTACACCTACTCTAAGCCCCCTAATAAAATAACAAAGCCCACCAAAATAAAAAAATGCCCTACCCTATTCTAAAATTAAAATAGAAAAGCTCTTTTACCTTACCAGCCCTTAAAACAGCCTTTTGCGGGGCATACCCCAAAGAATTCAGCTCTTTTGCCTGTAAAAAAAAAACATACAATACCCCCCCCAACATTACAACCCACCACCCACTAACCCTTTATCTAACCCAAACCCCCCTTAAATAAACCTAACACTAAGCCCCTGAAGATCTCCCTACCTTGTCTTCACCACACCAGGTCCCGATCTGTCCAGAAGAGCCTCCAAAATCTTCATCCAAGCCCAAGCGGGGGCTGAAGAGTAACGTCCATCCTCCGGCTGAAGTCTGGATCCAAGTGGCGGCTAAAGAATTCCATCTTCGGGCAGAAGTCTTCATCCTATCCGGGCAGAAGAGTCGATCCGGACCGGCAAACATCTTCATTCATGCTGCATCTTCTATGTTTTTCCATCCGATGACGACCGGCTCCATCTTGAAGACCTCCGGCGCGGATCCATCCTCTTCTTGCGATGTCCTAAGTCCGAATGAAGGTTCCTTTAAATGACGTCATCCAAGATGGCGTCCCTCGAATTCCGATTGGCTGATAGGATTCTATCAGCCAATCGGAATTAAGGTAGGGAAATTGGAATCAGCCAATCAGAATCAAGTTCAATCTGATTGGCTGATCTGATCAGCCAATCAGATTGAGCTCGCATTCTATTGGCTGATCGGAACAGCCAATAGAATGCAAGCTCAATCTGATTGGCTGATCGGATCAGCCAATCGGATTGAACTTTAATCTGATTGGCTGATTCCATCAGCCAATCAGAATTGTCCTACCTTAATTCTGATTGGCTGATAGAATCCTATCAGCCAATCGGAATTCGAGGGACGCCATCTTGAATGACGCCATTTAAAGGAACCTTAATTCGGACTTAGGACGTCGCAAGAAGAGGATGGATCCGTGGTGGAGGTCTTCAAGATGGAGCCAGTCGTCATCGGATGGAAAAACATAGAAGATGCGGCTTGGATAAAGATGTTTGCCGGTCCGGATCGACTCTTCTGCCCGGATAGGATGAAGAATTCTGCCCGAAGATGGAATTCTTTAGCCGCCGCTTGGATCCAGACTTCAGCCGGAGGATGGACGTCTCTCTTCAGCCCCCGCTTGGGCTTGGATGAAGATTTTGGAGGCTCTTCTGGACAGATCGGGACCCGGTGTGGTGAAGACAAGGTAGGGAGATCTTCAGGGGCTTAGTGTTAGGTTTATTTAAGGGGGGTTTGGGTTAGATTAGGGGTATGTGGGTGGTGGGTTGTAATGTTGTGGGGGTATTGTATGTTTTTTTTTACAGGCAAAAGAGATGAATTATTTGGGGTATGCCCCGCAAAAGGCCCTTTTAAGTTCTGGTAAGGTAAAAGAGCTTTTCTATTTTAATTTTAGAATAGGGTAGGGCATTTTTTTATTTTGGGGGGCTTTGTTATTTTATTAGGGGCTTAGAGTAGGTGTAATTAGCTTAAAATTGTTGTAATATTTTTATTATGTTTGTAATTATTTTTTTTATTTTTTGTAACTTAGTTAGTTTATTTAATTGTATTTATTTGTAGGTATTTTATTTAATATATTTATTGATAGTGTAGTGTTAGGTTTAATTGTAGATGATTGTAGGTATTTTATTTAATTAATTTATTGCTAGTGTAGTGTTAGGTTTAATTGTAACTTAGGTTAGGATTTATTTTACAGGTAATTTTGTAATTATTTTAACTAGGTAGATATTAAATAGTTCTTAACTATTTAATAGCTATTGTACCTGGTTAAAATAAATACAAAGTTGCCTGTAACATAAATATAAATCCTAAAATAGCTACAATATAATTATAATTTATATTGTAGATATATTAGGGTTTATTTTACAGGTAAGTATTTAACTTTAAATAGGAATAATTTATTTAATAAGAGTTAATTTATTTCGTTAGATTTAAATTATATTTAATTTAGGGGGGTGTTAGGGTTAGACTTAGCTTTAGGGGTTAAAAAATGTATTAGTGTAGTGGTGAGGTCCAGTCGGCAGATTAGGGGTTAATACTTGAAGTTAGGTGTCGGCAATGTTAGGGAGGGCAGATTAGGGGTTAATACTATTTATTATAGGGTTAGTGAGGTGGATTAGGGGTTAATACATTTATTATAGTAGCGGTGAGGTCCGGTCGGCAGAATAGGGGTTAATAATTGTAGGTAGGTGGAGGCGACGTTGTGGGGGGCAGATTAGGGGTTAATAAATATAATATAGGGGTCAGCGGTGTTATGGGCAGCAGATTAGGGGTACATAGGGATAACGTAGGTTGCGGCGGTGTACAGAGCGGCAGATTAGGGGTTAATAATAATATGCAGGGGTCAGCGATAGCGGGGGTGGCAGATTAGGGGTTAATAAGTGTAAGGTTAGGGGTGTTTAGACTCGGGGTACATGTTAGGGTGTTAGGTGCAGACATAGAAACTGTTTCCCCATAGGAAACAATGGGGCTGCGTTAAGAGCTGAACGCTGCTTTTTTGCAGGTGTTAGGGTTTTTTTCAGCTCAAACAGCCCCATTGTTTTCTATGGGGGAATCGTGCACGAGCACGTTTTTGAAGCTGGCCGCGTCTGTAAGCACCGCTGGTTTCGAGAGTTGCAGTGGCGGTAAAATTATGCTCTACGCTCCCTTTTTGGAGCCTAACGTACTGAAAATGCAGCCATTCTGTGTACTCTAAATACCAGCAGTATTTAAACGGTGCGGGGAAAAAAAAGCATGCGTTAGCTACGCAGGTCGTTACCGACAAAACTCTATATCTAGCCGATAGAAAATAATGTACTTTTTATTATTAAATATATATTTTTCTCTCTCTCTCTATATATATATATATATATATATGATACTGTTTATGTAAAATACATATCTATACCTATATATCTATAGGAATAGATATATAGGTAAATGTATATATCGATTTAAGAATAAATAATATTCTGCTATCTGAAGAATATAAGAATGCGACATATTAATATTTCATGTCGGGTTTAGTGCTCTTGAATATACGGTCAGGTTAGTGCAAGAATGGGTTTTAGTTTTTTTAAATTTTTCTGTCTCTACATTGACTTCTATAGCAGAACAAGTTAACGCAGTCACTGATAATTTATTTGCACACTCACATGCAAACTTTTACTTTAAACTTGTAATACGTGTACAATCAGCCACGCACAAAAAGTCTCTGTCTAGCTGAGTTAACATGCTAGAGGGAGCAATACTTTGCGCTCCACTCATAATCTAGCCCTAAATTGGACAAGGCATGGAAAAGATTTTATGGGGTTCTTGTTGGCAATCCAAGTTTAATAAAAGGAATGGAGGCTTTAACTTATGAGAAGAGAGAAGCCAAATTTGTGTCTGTTTACTGTAAAAAAAAGAGGCATTTGAGAAGTGACTAGGAGCCAACTATTATATTCTGAAAGCAAAAATATGCAATGAATGCTGAATCGTACTTAAATGAGACAAGACTTACGGCCCTAGGATCAAAAACTCACCAGAATGGAGAGAAATCACAAAAAACTGTAAGGATATTTTAAATCTTATATTATATAATATGCATCTCTCAATCACATCTAGATCCCTGAATAGTGAGACAAACAGCTATCAAGCTAACATTTTCATTAAAAAAATGGACCTTGCAGTACTGACAAGACTTCTTAGATAATCATATTAGATTATATCATCTTCAGTCCCTTAGAGATAAAAAAAAATGGAAGAGAATTTGTGGGGGTTTTTGTAGGTTAGAAAGTAGTGCTCAACAAAAGGCTGAAGGTTCTAAGGCAAATAAAATGTCATCATATATATAATAAGTGGCATGAATGCAAGAGAAGAATGCATAACTGTATGGAGTATAGTTTTGTGGACCAATTATTAAAGAGAACATTTTAGAAGACAAAATGGTTCTGATATGTGCTACACATTCAATAAGGAATGTTGACACTTTAACTTAAGGTTGAAAAAATGGGGTCTGATTATTTCATTAAAGAGGAATTGGAGAGGTGATATGTTTACTTTATACAGTATATAGATATTCATGGTTCATATACAGAGTTGGTAGGAGCTCTATTTATTCCAAGAAAATTATCTGAGAGAAAATTAAATGAGGAGATTAATCACCAGTAATAAAGATGGCTTTTTCACTCAAAGAACTATCAAACGTTGAAATTCTTTGCCTTAGGTGATGGTGACCACAAAGCAATTGATAGCTTTGCCCAAAAACAGCATCCATGGTTATTTCTTGTGTTAAATTGGTAGGTGTTTAAACTTACAGCTTTTTATAATAAAATCAGGGATCAAAGAAGATTTGTGAAGGTTTAACTAGATTTACTTTTGTCGTCTTTCAACATCATCTACTTTGTTATAATGTTACATATGTTGCCTATTCAACAAATTGATTTAACATTAATCAAAGCAAAACCAAACTAGTTAGTATACCATGTTTGCATTATGTCCTCAAACATTGTGATGCATTTATTTGCTGGAAAGATTAAAGGGACAGTAAACCTTAAAAATAATATTATATAATTCTGCACATAGAGGGTCTGTTATATTTAGTCAGCGCATCGGGCCAGCTGTATAGTCACAGCCCGGCCCGACCACGCCATAAGACTAAGTGCAGCCTGTCACAGGAGCGAGCTGCAATTAGTGCTATGGCGTGGTCGGGCCAGGCTGTGACTATACAGCTGGCCCGATGCGCTGACTAAATATAACAGACCCGCTCAGCAGAGAGCGGGTCTGTAAAAGCGCCATATTTTTAACAAATTTAAAGGTAAAAAACGCATTTATAGCTATAGCACCTAAATAATGTTATATAATTCTACACTATGTGCAGAATTATATAACATTATTTTTAAGGTTTACTTAACGCTAACGCTGGTTTTAGGCTACCTCCGGTATTTGGAGTCACTCAAAAAAGGGTCTAACGCTCACTTTTCAGCCGCGACTTTTCCATACCGCAGATCCCCTTACGTAAATTGCGTATCCTATCTTTTCAATGGGATCTTTCTAACTCCGGTATTTAGAGTCGTGTCTGAAGTGAGCGTTAGACATCTAACGACAAAACTCCAGCCGCAGGAAAAAAGTCAGTAGTTAAGAGCTTTCTGGGCTAACGCCGGTTTATAAAGCTCTTAACTACTGTGCTCTAAAGTACACTAACACCCATAAACTACCTATGTACCCCTAAACCGCGGTCCCCCCACATCGCCGCCACTCTAATAATTTTTTTAACCCCTAGTCTGCCGACCGCCACCTACGTTATCCTTATGTACCCCTAATCTGCTGCCCCTAACACCGCGGACCCCTATATTATATTTATTAACCCCTAATCTGCCCCCCAAAACGTCGCCTCCACCTGCCTACACTTATTAACCCCTAATCTGCCGAGCGGACCTGAGCGCTACTATAATAAAGTTATTAACCCCTAATCCGCCTCACTAACACTATAATAAATAGTATTAACCCCTAATCTGCCCTCCCTAACATCGCCGACACCTAACTTCAATTATTAACCCCTAATCTGCTGACCGGAGCTCACCGCTATTCTAATAAATGTATTAACCCCTAAAGCTAAGTCTAACCCTAACACTAACACCCCCTAAGTTAAATATAATTTATATCTAACGAAATTAATTAACTCTTATTAAATAAATTATTCCTATTTAAAGCTAAATACTTACCTGTAAAATAAATCCTAATATAGCTACAATATAAATTATAATTACATTGTAGCTATTTTCGGATTAATATTTATTTTACAGGCAACTTTGTAATTATTTTAGCCAGGTACAATAGCTATTAAATAGTTAAGAACTATTTAATAGTTACCTATTTAAAATAATTACAAAATTACCTGTCAAATAAATCCTAACCTAAGTTACAATTAAACCTAACACTATACTATCTTTAAATTAATTAAATAAAATACCTACAATTACCTACAATTAAACCTAACACTACACTATCAATACATTAATTAAATACAATACCTACAAATAACTACAATGAAATAAACTAACTAAAGTACAAAAAATAAAAAAGAACTAAGTTACAAAAAATAAAAAAATATCTACAAACATAAGAAAAATATTACAACAATTTTAAACTAATTACACCTACTCTAAGCCCCCTAATAAAACAACAAAGCCCCCCAAAATAAAAAATGCCCTACCCTATTCTAAATTACTAAAGTTAAAAGCGCTTTTACCTTACCAGCCCTGAACAGGGCCCTTTGCTGGGCATGCCCCAAGAAGTTCAGCTCTTTTGCCTGTAAAAAAAACATACAATACCCCCCCCCCCAACATTACAACCCACCACCCACATACCCCTAATCTAACCCAAACCCCCCTTAAATAAACCTAACACTAAGCCCCTGAAGATCTTCCTACCTTGTCTTCACCATACCAGGTTCACCGATCGGTCCTGAAGAGCTCCTCCGATGTCCTGATCCAAGCCCAAGCGGGGGCTGAAGATGTCCATGATCCGGTAGAAGTCTTCATCCAAGCGGGGCAGAAGAGGTCTTCCATCCGATTGAAGTCTTCATCCAGGCGGCATTTTCTATCGACATCCATCTGGAACGGAGCGGCAGCATCCTGAAGACCTCCGACGCGGGAACATCCATCCTGGCCGACGACTGAACGACGAATGACGGTTCCTTTAAATGACGTCATCCAAGATGGCGTCCCTCGAATTCCGATTGGCTGATAGGATTCTATCAGCCAATCGGAATTAAGGTAGGAATATTCTGATTGGCTGATGGAATCAGCCAATCAGATTTAGCTCGCCTTCTATTGGCTGATCGGAACAGCCAATAGAATGCAAGCTCAATCTGATTGGCTGATTGGATCAGCCAATCGGATTGAACTTGATTCTGATTGGCTGATTCCATCAGCCAATCAGAATATTCCTACCTTAATTCCGATTGGCTGATAGAATACTATCAGCCAATCGGAATTCGAGGGACGCCATCTTGGATGATGTCATTTAAAGGAACCATCATTCGTCGTTCAGTCGTCGGCCAGGATGGATGTTCCGCGTCGGAGGTCTTCAGGATGCTGCCGCTCCGTTCCAGATGGATGTCGATAGAAGATGCCGCCTGGATGAAGACTTGAATCGGATGGAAGACCTCTTCTGCCCCGCTTGGATGAAGACTTCTACCGGATCATGGACATCTTCAGCCCCCCCGCTTGGGCTTGGATCAGGAAATCGGAGGAGCTCTTCAGGACCGATCGGTGAACCTGGTATGGTGAAGACAAGGTAGGAAGATCTTCAGGGGCTTAGTGTTAGGTTTATTTAAGGGGGGTTTGGGTTAGATTAGGGGTATGTGGGTGGTGGGTTGTAATGTTGGGGGGAGGTATTGTATGTTTTTTTTACAGGCAAAAGAGCTGAACTTCTTGGGGCATGCCCCGCAAAGGGCCCTGTTCAGGGCTGGTAAGGTAAAAGAGCTTTTAACTTTAGTAATTTAGAATAGGGTAGGGCATTTTTTATTTTGGGGGGCTTTGTTGTTTTATTAGGGGGCTTAGAGTAGGTGCAATTAGTTTAAAATTGTTGTAATATTTTTCTTATGTTTGTAGATATTTTTTTATTTTTTGTAACTTAGTTCTTTTTTATTTTTTGTACTTTAGTTAGTTTATTTCATTGTAGTTATTTGTAGGTATTGTACTTAATTAATGTATTGATAGTGTAGTGTTAGGTTTAATTGTAGGTAATTGTAGGTATTTTATTTAATTGATTTAATGATAGTATAGTGTTAGGTTTAATTGTAACTTAGGTTAGGATTTATTTGACAGGTAATTTTTTAATTATTTTAACTAGGTAACTATTAAATAGTTCTTAACTATTTAATAGCTATTGTACCTGGTTAAAATAATTACAAAGTTGCCTGTAAAATAAATATTAATCCTAAAATAGCTACAATGTAATTATAATTTATATTGTAGCTATATTAGGATTTATTTTACAGGTAAGTATTTAGCTTTAAATAGGAATAATTTATTTAATAAGAGTTAATTAATTTCGTTAGATGTAAATTATATTTAACTTAGGGGGTGTTAGTGTTAGGGTTATACTTAGCTTTAGGGGTTAATACATTTATTAGAATAGCGGTGAGCTCCGGTCGGCAGATTAGGGGTTAATAATTGAAGTTAGGTGTCGGCAATGTTAGGGAGGGCAGATTAGGGGTTAATACTATTTATTATAGGGTTAGTGAGGCGGATTAGGGGTTAATAACTTTATTATAGTAGCGCTCAGGTCCGCTTGGCAGATTAGGGGTTAATAAGTGTAGGCATGTGGAGGCGACGTTGTGGGGGGCAGATTAGGGGTTAATAAATATAATATAGGGGTCGGCGATGTTAGGGCAGCAGATTAGGGGTACATAGGGATAATGTAAGTAGCGGCGGTTTACGGAGCGGCAGATTAGGGGTTAATAATAATATGCAGGGGTCAGCGATAGCGGGGGCGGCAGATTAGGGGTTAATAAGTGTAAGGTTAGGGGTGTTTAGACTTGGGGTACATGTTAGAGTGTTAGGTGCAGACGTAGGAAGTGTTTCCCCATAGCAAACAATGGGGCTGCGTTAGGAGCTGAACGCGGCTTTTTTGCAGGTGTTAGGTTTTTTTTCAGCTCAAACAGCCCCATTGTTTTCTATGGGAGAATCGTGCACGAGCACGTTTTTGAGGCTGGCCGCTTGCGTAAGCAACTCTGGTATCGAGAGTTGAAGTTGCGTTAAAAATGCTCTACGCTCCTTTTTTGGAGCCTAACGCAGCCTTTATGTGGACTCTCAATACCAGAGTTATTTTTATGGTGCGGCCAGAAAAAAGCCGGCGTTAGCTACGCGGGTAGTTACCGACAAAACTCCAAATCTAGGCCAATGTTTTGATGACAAATTGTTTTAAATTAATTTAAAAAAAAATTTAAGTATCAAAACTGACAATTATATTAACTGCTAGACATTTGCATTAAAATAGAGGGAGTTTTATTTGATTGATATACATTTAATAGAACATTTTACTGAAAAACAGAAAAAAAAATGTAGCATTTACTTGGACTTAACTAGATTCATTAAATCTCATTCAAGATAAAGGAGACATATGGAGAAGTAAAACATGCCTTGTTGGCAGGTCTACAGTTATCATACAAGGAATTTAAAAAAAACACGGACTAATTACACAATACATGATCTTTCACACCGGCGGCGACGGTCTTCTTCCATCACGTGGACATCTTCTATCTTGATCTGGAGCAAAGGAGGCGCAGAGCGGAGGTGATCACGTAGCAGAGATGAGCGTGTAGCAGGACCGGGTGATCGCAGAGTAGGACCCCATTTAGGTAGCTTGCTTTCCTATTGGCTGAAATTTGAAATCAGCCAATAGGATGAGAGCTACTGAAATCTTATTGGCTGTTCAAAACAGCCAATATGATTTCAATAATTTCAGCCAATAGGAATGCAGGGTACTCAATATAAATGGGTATGATTGCTAGTATTAAATGGGTCACATTTTAATGGGGTTATTTAAGCTTAACTGGAGCTTTTTGTAAGTATTTTAGATTTGTATAGGTTGAACTCGATGGACTTCAGTCTTTTTTCAACCTTATCTACTATGTTATCTACTATGTTACCTTGCATTCAATCTTCAGTGTGTGGCGATGGCTGCATGAAAAGGAATCTCTATGCTGGTCCTGCTCCGCGATCGCAGGTCCAGCTCCACGGTCATCTTCGCTCCGCGATCATCTCTGTTCCACACCTCCTTCGCTTCGGATGAAGATAGAAGATGTCCCTGCTCTGGATGAAGACATTCACCGCCTGGAAGAAGACCTTCGTCGCTGGACTTCAGGAACTGTAAATACCTATTTCGGGGTTAGACTTAGGTTTTTTTTAATTTTTTGGGGTGGGTTTTGTGTTTTAGATTAGAGATTCTTTTTTGTGGGTGCAAAAGGGCTGTTTGTAAAAGAGCTGATTGCCCTTTTAAGGGAAATGCCCTTACAAATGCCCCTTAAGGGGCAATGGGTAGCTTAGGATTTTTTAGACTTAGGTTTTTTTTATTTTGGGGGGTTTTACTGTTAGGGTGCAATTGGTAATTTGTTTAGGTAAAAGATCTGTTAAACTTAGGGCAATGCAAATTGGGGGTTAATGACTTTATTTTTTTGCGATGTGGGAGTTGGCGGATTAGGTGTTTGTTAATATTTCTTGCGGTGCTTAGGTTTTTTTTTGTTATACTTCATGTGGGCATTAGGTTTTTTTGTTATTCCGTGCGGGCGGTTACGTATTTTTTTGTTATTTTGTGCGGGCGGTTGCATGTTTGTTAATATTTTGTGTGGGTGGTTGCATGTTATTTTTTCTAAATGCTTCGTTTGCCTATGCTGCATCCAGGTGGATTCTGAAAATGGATTCTTTCACCACCCTGCCATTTTCGGAATCCACCTGGATGCAGCTTTGCTGCATTCAGGTGGATCTTTTTTGCTGTGCGTGTAGCCAACATTCCTCTTTGGATGGGTGCACAATTGCAGACGGACACATTACAAACTTGATTATATTAAAATAATGAGGCCTATTTATCAAGCTGTCAACTTTCTTGCATTTGACGGCACCAATACGCTCGCCTGACATCGCCTAATATTGCGGACGCGGACCTGAATACGCTCTCCATATTTATTAAAAAAGCTGTCAAAATACGGCGCACCAAGTACGGGGCGATGAGCAGGGACTGTTCTTAACTAACAGTCATCGATCTTACTGCTATTCGTCTTTTTCCCAGCTTTATTTATATCCTGTCACTAAACACCACCACTATACTAAAATGTTTAACACCTATCCCGCCACTCCCGGACCCCGCCGCAACTAAATAAAGTTATTTACTACTATCCCTCCGCTCCCAGAGCCCACAGCAACTAAATAAATGTATTAACCCCTAAGCCCCTGGCCTCCCACATCACTACCACTTACTAAACCTATTAACCCCTAAACCGCCAGCCCCCCACATCACCATAAACTAAATTAACCTATTAACTCCTAAACCTAACAACCCGCTAACTGTACATTAAAATTACATCATCACTATCTTATAATAAATTTATACTTATCTTTAGAATTACATTTAACCATATTAAACTACTAATTAACCTACCCTAACTGTTATACTACAATTACATTAAACTTTATTAAACTATTAATTAATCTACCCTAACTATTATACTAAACTTACATTAAACTACAAATTAAATTAAATATATTATATAGTTAAAAACCTAACCCTACTCAAATAATTTAAATCTACTATTAAAAATTACAAAGTTACAAAAAACTAACAACTAAGTTACTCAAAATAACAAACACTAAGTTACAAAAAAAAATAAACACTGTTACACAAAATAAAAAGTAAAGGATCAAATATTTAAACTAATTACATCTAATCTAAGAGCCCTATGAAAATAAAAAAGCCCCCCCAAAATAAAAAAAACACCTAGCCTACAATAAACTACCAATAGCCCTTAAAAGGGCCTTTTTTGTGGGGCATTGTCCCAAATAAATCAGTTCTTTTACCTGTAAAAAAAATACAAATACCCCCCCCAACATTAAAACCCACCACCCACACAACCATCCCCCAAATAAAAACCTAATCTAAAAAAACCTAAGCTCCCCATTGCCCTGAAAAGGGCATTTGGATGGGCATTGCCCTTAAAATGGCATTTAGCTCTATTTTAGCCCAAACCCCTAATCTAAAATTAAAACCCACCCAAGAAACCCTTAAAAAAAACCTAACATTAACCCCCGAAGATTCACTTACAGTTTTGAAGACCCGACATCCATCCTCAACGAAGTGGCAGAAGCCCTCATGAAAGCCGTCAGAAGTCTTCATCCAGACGGCATCTTCTAGCTTAATCCATCCGACGTGGAGCGGCTCCATCTTCAAGACATCCGGCGCGGAGCATCCTCTTCAATCGACATCTTCTTCCGAATGAAGTTTCCCTTTAAATGACGTTATCCAAGATGGCGTCCCTTAGATTCCGATTGGCTGATAGATTTCTATAAGCCAATCAGAATTAGGGTTTAAAAAATCCTATTGGCTGTTACAATTAGCTAATAGGATTGAGCTTTCACCCTATTGGCTGATCTAATCAGCCAATAGGATTGAGTTCGCATTCTATTGGCTGATTGGATCAGCCAATAGGATGAAAGCTCAATCCAATTGGCTGATTGCAACAGCCAATGGGATTTTTTCAACCTTCATTCCGATTGGCTGATAGAAATCTATCAGCCAATCGGAATCTAAGGGACGCCATCTTGGATGAGGTCATTGAAAGGGAAACTTAATTCGGACGAAGACGTCTATTGAAGAGAATGCTCCGCGCTGAATGTCTTGAAGATGGATCTGCTCTGTGCCGGATGGATGAAGATAAAAGATGCCGCCTGGATGAAGATAGAAGATGCCCACTGGATGAAGACTTCTGCCTGCTTGGATGAAGACTACGGCCCGCTTGGATGAAGACTTCTGCTGGCTTCGATGAGGACTTCTGCCGCTTCATTGAAGATGGATGTCCGGTCTTCAAAACTGCAAGTGGATCTTCAGGGGTTAGTGTTAGGTTTTTTTTAAGGGTTTATTGGGTGGGTTTTAATTTTAGATTAGGGGTTTGGGCTGAAAAAGAGCTAAATGCCCTTTTAAGGGCAATGCCCATCCAAATGCCCTTTTCAGGGCAATGGGGAGCTTAGGTTTTTTTTAGATAGGTTTCTATTTGGGGGGTTGGTTGTGTGGGTGGTGGGTTTTACTGTTGGGGGTATTTGTATTTTTTTTTACAGGTAAAAGAGCCGATTTCTTTGGGGCAATGCCCCACAAAAGGCCCTTTTAAGGGCCATTGGTAAGCTTATTGTAGGCTAGGGTTTTTTTTATTTTGGGGGACTTTTTTATTTTCATAGGGCTCTTAGATTAGGTGTAATTAGTTTAAATATTTGATCATTTATTTTTTATTTTGTGTAATTTAGTGTTTGTATATTTTTGTAACTTAATGCTTGTATGTTTTTGTAACTTAGTGTTTGTTATTTTGTGTAACTTAGTTGTTAGTTTTTTGTAACTTTGTAATTTTTAATAGTAGATTTAAATAACTTGAGTAGGGTTAGGTTTTTAAATATATAATATATTTAATTTAATTTGTAGTTTAATGTAATTTTAGTATAACAGTTAGGGTAGATTAATTATTAGTTTAATAAAGTTTAATGTAATTTTAGTATAATAGTTAGGGTAGGTTAATTAGTAGTTTAATATAGCTTCATGTAATTTTAGTATAACAGTAAGGGTAGATTAATTAATAGTTTAAAATAGTTTCATTTAAATCTAAAGGTAAGTTTAAATTTATTATAAGATAGTGATGATGTAATTTTAATGTACAGTTAGCGGGTTGTTAGGTTTAGGGATTAATAGGTTAATTTAGTTTATGGTGATGTGGGGGGCTGGCGGTTTAGGGGTTAATAGGTTTAGTAAGTGGTAGTGATGTGTAGTGATATTACATATTTATTATACATTTATTTAGTTGCGGTGGGCTCCAGGAGCGGCGGGATAGGGGTTAATATATTTATTTAGGTGGCCGCGGGGTCCGGGAGTGGTGGAATAGGGGTTAATAACATTATGTCGGGGGCAGCAGATTAGGGGTGTTTAGACTCTGAGTATATGTTAGGGTGTTAGGTGTAAACATAACTTTTATTCTCCCATGGGAATCAATGGGATATCGGGCAGCAGCGAACATAATCTTTCGCTGCTTTCAGACTCCCACTGATTCCTATGGCATCCATGGCCTACAGGGCGGCGGATTGAAAACCAGGTATGCTGTGCCCGAATAGTGGCGAGTGTACCTGTTAGAAGTTTGATAACTAGCAAAAGTAGTCAGATAGTGCCGAACTTGTATTCGGAACATCTGTAATTACGTAAGCATCAATCTGTGTCAGATTGAGACCGGCGGATCGTATGTTACATCACAGATTTCAACTTTTGCCGGTCTGTAGGCTTTGATAAATGAGGCGAATCAGGCTCTCCACAATTACGCTGCAGAATTCCAGCATATTTGCGGTTGACGGCTTGATAAATAGTCCTCAACGCCTTGATTATCATGTGATCACAGAGATGCTGATAACAGTTCTGAACCATATGCATACATATTGACATCCCCCCATTCTCCACAAGCTTTACCTAAATTCACACGTGGTCCACCACAATTTGTCACAACATTTTCTCTAATCTCCCTGACTATTCTACCATATTCATAAGTATGATATGTAGTCAGTTAAACAACTTAAGGGTTTGCTCAACGTGAAATTTACCTAGGGCCTTATGATCTAAAGGATTCTGGACTGGAATAATTGTTCAAGAATTATTGCATGAATTCTATTTCCCTGGTGGAATAATATATAGCCACTTTTTACCCTAAAAACAGGGTGTCTCGCTAAGGTGTGTATACTGCATTTTCATATGGGAAGGAGATGCATACATTACTAAACTGCACAATGAAAGTCGTAACTTTAAAAATCATACAAAATTAATAATTGAACTATTCACACAAAAATACTAATATTGTATTTTATCAAAAGCATAACATTTGTATGTAAATTACACAGGAATAAATGGTATAACATATGCACTGGGTAAATCAAAATGTAAGTACACTCGAATTGCAAAAATACTTATAAGTACAAAATACAAAGAGTAATTGTTGTTTTATGGTAAAATGTCTGAGCATGGGCGTGTATGAAATTGTTTCTCAAATCCCAGCGTAATTATTGAAACATTTCTCATTGTTTTTTCTTACAACTGAAAAGGTGGCAAGCTTTTTTTTTTTTTTTTAAATACTCACAACACTAACTCTGAAATGAAAAAATATGCATAGGAAAATAACAGCAAATGTCATGTACAGTGCACTGAAAACAGCGTAATTTGATTTGTATTTGAAGTAATATTAAAGTTTAAACATAAAGCAGGTTCTTCCTGTCTACTTCATCCCCAATAGGGAACTTTTTACATAGTAACCTATTTTGATTATTTCACGAAGGCGAGGCTAAACGTGTTTTTCCCCATTTTGCTTGTGAACTTTTGATCATCAGGCCCCTACTTCCAAAACATAAATAAAGTGTACAATTTTGTATACTCAAAGTTCTGGTATAGTTCTAGATTCTAAGGAGAATATCTAAAAATAAATTTGATAGTTCTGATTCCTGAAAGACAGGAGTCAAAACAATCAAATATCTGTGGCGCTCAAACAAAAGCTTAGAACCTATTCACAATATGACCTAAAATTAATATTAAAAGTTAATGTTATAGGGTATTAATGATGGGAATTAATGATGGCAATTAATATTGGAAATTAATAGTATTATAAAATGATATGATATTTATTAAAACACAAAAATAAATTATGAAGTTAAAAACTATACATAAAATGATTGGTTACAATGAAAAAAATGAATACATCCGTTAGTTCATAGGTTTGCAAACATACAGAAATTCAGACAGACATTCACTTATAAAATACAATATAAATACAGATGCAAATACAAATACAAACATTAATGTGTATCATACAAATACACAGAGCCAAGGATATGTAAGGGAGCTTCAGAGACAGTGTAGTACACAGAAGAAAAAAGCAACGCTCCTCAAACAATTGCTCTAGCTAGCTTCATGAAAAGCGGACTTCCAAGTTGATATATACATAAGCGCTTTCCTAAGGAAAGACAAGAAAAACAACTTGTCACCAGCGATAGAATGTTCACCAACAAAAGGTGTCCAATTTTACTTACACCGGGTGGTGTGTATTCCTGCTCCTCAGTAATTCTCAGAACAGCGTCCCACACTCAGTGATTGCGTGTCAGCGGTTACAGCAGTTCCGTTTAGATCGGTTGAATAGACCACACAGCTGTGATCCACGTTCCAGCTATGGATCGTCAGAAGGGTCACTTCTAAGAGCAACGCGTTTCAGCTATTCAAAAGCCTTTGTCAAGCTCTAACTAGCTGATGGCCGTAAGCACTTAATATAGGAATATTGTAAAAGGCGCCCCAATATAGACTTGTCCTAACACTACAGTCCTTTGCCTCAGAGGGCTGAATCATTCCTTCTTTTACTCTACCTATCACATCTGCTAGCACAGTCCAAAAACCTTTTTTCTATTTTTCTCTAGATTCTAAGGAACCATCATTTGAGAAACACAAAAAAAATCACCTGTCTCTGATAGGTCCAGTAAAGTGAAACAGTTGTGTAAACACTGTAAAAATATGACAATAAATCTATTTAATATTTTTCATATTTTTGTGTATAAGAAATAAAATGACTTTACTTTTACATTAATAAGTATACAGCAATGTATAGTAAAGTCTCACAACCTACCTGTAGCATTATGATAATTAGCCTGTCACAGCAACACAATGTTTTAACCTTATCATTTAAAAGTGCTGAATAAATTATTTTGCCTGTTTTATTTTTGGCTTGCCTTGGTAATTCCATTTATTATCACTGTATGGAAAACTGGCATTAAAAAACCTTTACATAAAAGCCAATAGTTTTTTGGGGTTTTTTTGCACATGCAGTAAAGTCTTATCATGCTGTGCTAACTATTTTTCCATTTCTTTAAAAATGTTGAGTCTGTTCATAAAGGCTATTCCGTGTCTTTATTTTTAGAGAAATGCGCTTAAGCTATATTAAGCAAAAATAAAATGACCCTTTGGTCTGTGATTGAAGGCAATAATTTCCAAAAGAGCTGCACACTATCAGCAATAATCTTGTTAAAAGTTGCATTTTAAGTGCTTTAAAAGCTGAACATTATGTAAATGTTGAAAGGGCAAAGTTATTACTTAAAAAGCCTCATTTGTGCTTCTGCAAAGAAAAGATCGTTGAAATGTGCCAATAACATAAGGCTAAGTAGAAAAAAAAAAGTTATGCAGACGATAGATCATGCTGCCTTTACAGCTGCAAAAATCAGCATCACGATGCACAATTAAGCAAATAATCAAATAACTCTTACTATTGAGATAAATATTAAAACAATTGATCTATTGGAATAAGTATGTATGTAAATTACGTTAAATAATAAAAACCTATTTAAAAAACCTGATGCTTTCAAATACAGCCTAAACTTTAAAAAATTACTTTAGATATGACACTACTATTAACACCTGCACTTTAATAAAAATAAATGCATTAATGGATAAATAAATCAATAAATAATTTGTAATGCAAGCCACTCAGTTTAATTATCAGAAAATATTGAAATGCTATTTTTTAATATGACGTGATATTACTTGGAGAACATAATGAGCGGGGCTGCAACTAATGCTGTGCAGTAATTTGTTGGCCAGAGTAAGATTTAAAGGTGCTTCACCTCTGATCTAGCTAAGTGGTTTCTAAACCTTAACATTCAATATTGCTTTAGCTTGAGCCATGGCGAGAGATTACAAATTAAAAGACCTAAGGTAAAATTAGAGAGATCCTGAAGTGCTTTTTCCAAGTGCTGTTAAAATTCAGTTAGAACATTGGAATCTGAACGTATCTCTTGCTTCCATATGAATTGTGATAAACCTTGTAGGTTATTAAAAGCTGTATATATGTTTTATGAACATGCTTGCATACGTGCCATTTGCTGTTACAACATACTCTTATACAAATTTCTTATACTTGAAACAGGTACATCACAATTGAGTCTCAACTGCCAGGGGCAGGATCAATAAATAGAAACAATCCAGTGCTATCTATTACAGGCTATGCAAGATCAGAATCCTGTCAGTAAATAAGTAGTCAGTAGATTCATAGCAAATGCCCGATATTAAATTTTACAGTAGTTAATGTTTAGTTGAGCACAATACACACACACACACAGGCATGCACACACACACAGGCATGCACACACACACAGGCATGCACACACACCCACAGGCCTGAAGGTTTGCCGGAAACAAGGGACATCAAGATCCATATGGTGCTTGATAAATATGCCCCATTATCTCAACTTTGTAACTGTTATTTGCAGACAGTTCTAAAGTTATCTGATTTTTAAAGCTATCTTGAATTCAGATTTCTATTATTTATAATCAAACACTATTTTTGTATCAGGTTAGAAATAGACAAATTAAACTCAAAGCAACCGTTTATGATACAAGACAACATGGCCTCAGTGGCGGTGCAACTGAAACTGCAGAATGTTAGGCTGAACAAACCTTGGGCCAGATTAAGAGTGGCGCACAAACTGTTTCAAGCGAGCAGTATCGGGTGCATTGCGGCTGTTTGCATGTGTCAGAAGGTGCACTTGTACAAAAAAGTGTCACAAAATGCATCAAAAATACATTTAAAAGAACAGCTACACTCATATTAAAACTAATAAAAAATATATTAAAAAAAAATATTGACAAAAAAATGGCTCCAAGATTATGAAGTTGCAGGTGTTAGGAAAAAAAAGACTTGCAAAGAGTTTTAACATAAAGATACATACATATGTCTAAATATGTATTAACAGACATATATACAGATAGGATAATAAGAAAACCCAAGGGGGTATCCTAATATGGGCACACCAATTTTTTTTCACTTGTTTGCTGAAATGACAATAACGTGTTGCAGCAAAGAGATATTAAAGTTTTTGTTTTTTTATTACACTTGGG